>NC_134535.1:163381784-163703242 GCF_050624435.1 Tenrec ecaudatus | reverse complement strand
TGTGTTTTGTGAGATGGAGGAGGACTTTGTGGATTGGTTTTGGACATATGGGTTAATGTTGGGCTTGTGGGCTTGGGCAGCACTGGGTTGGGATGTTTTCTTGATGTGCACTTACCCTTTATATAAAACTCTCTCTTATACATATGAGTTTCTGTGGATTTGTTTCTCTAATGTACCCAGACTAACACAAGGTCCTTTTGTGTGTCTGAAAAGGTTGACGAGACATTGCCTTAGAACTTGCAGTCTTAACACATGATGTCATCGCTCACAAAGATCTGATCTTTGCCCCAGAGTCATTTCTTATTTGGAAATTGCTTTCCAAATGGGAAACCAGGAACAAGATACAGTTTTACTTTTGAACTCAAATACTTCTGGCTCTCTTACTGCTCCTCAAATTCCCATTTATAAATTAGGCAGATTTTAAAAACATTTATTGTTATTGCTGCTGTTTACTTGTTTATTTTGGGTGAAAACACATTTTATCATAGGTAGCAAAAAGAAACCAGGTGGCCCTTTTAGTTTCTACCGAGGAGTCTGCTTAGCTCAACTCGATCCAATGCCATAGGTATAGATTCTATTTTTTCACGTTGCCACAGGGGGTAGCATGGCCAAGGTTCCACTGTTAAGTAATAAAGGTAGCCTTTCTTCCAGCTGCTTCTACCATTCTTCTTCTTTTTGAAAAATTCTTTCTTTTTCTTTTATCCCTCAGCAGCCGTCTCCTTGAGCTTCTCTTGGCTTTGACTAGCAGTGTCCTCGTGGTCTCATCAGCTGCTGCCAGTCACCAATGCCAACGTCAATGTGTCGCACTGTAAGTTTTTTGATGTTGTAGCACTCCATTACTAGGGACTGAATTTCCAACTGCCTTGTAGCACACAGTCGCATTGATGCTAATACCCTCTTCCTGCAATAGAGTCAGTCAACTGGGTCTTGTAGACCCCAAAGGGCAGGGTAGAACCACTCCTGTGGGTTTCAGAGACTGTAAGTCTTCATGGAAGTAGAAAAAACTCATCTTTCTCCTGCTCGGGCAGGCTGGTGGTTTCAAACTGCTAACCTTGTGGCTAACAGCCCCCATCGTAACCCACTTCTCCACCAGGACTTCTGTCAGCACCCTAACTGGAAAATGTGACTTCATAGCAAAAAAATCATTCAAGGTGCTTAGGAAAAGAAATGCACAGAATCAAATGTTGTGCTACATTTTTTAACTTCTGAAATCTGGTGGTATGATATATATATATTTATATATATATATATTTATATTTATCATGATTCATTCCTTCATGCTTATTTATTCATTTATTTCACTAAAGGTCCTCCTTCTGGAATATAGTTATTCAAAGCAAATGGCCAAGGCTAATTTTCAGGGAAGCATGTTGAGAACCAGACCTTTGACAACCCTGTACTGAGTAGCAATGGTTCTGTAGCAGGCAGACTCTTGATAGATTTCTCCATCATAAAAGCAGCCTAAACCATCAGCATACAATCCAAACCTTAAGTCACCTTTTTTGTGTGCGATGCCTAAATTTATGGCTGGCATGAAAAGCTGAGGAATCTGAGATGCACAATTTGCAGTATCCTGTATCATTGTTTATATCTTCCCTCAAAGACTTCAAAGGAATGCTGTGAAAGTTTATTATGCATCACCCGCCTTCCGGGCTCCCCCCCCCCCCCCCAGCCAAGCATTATCTTTCTGGGATATAAAATTCTTTCAGGCTGAGATGGGAGAATTAAATGCTACCTTTTCAAATCTCTACCTACTCTATGCAGTAGCCCTGGCTAGGAGCCCAGGGCAGTGAGGTAACATAGGCTTAGATCAGAAAGCGTATCTTCTAGTAAGGCCTGTGACAAGCACACACACAGCCACAACCCAAATGTATCCATTTTTTGGTTGTTTGTTTGTTGGATTGTTGTGGCAAGATGCCACAAGTGGGTGGTATATAAGAGCAGACATGTCGTTTCTCACCATTCTGGAGACTGTAAATTCGAATAGAGGTCATTTGATAGGGCAGTGCCCTTTCCAACAACTCTTGGCATTCCTTCCCACCCTCCGGTGCTGTAGTGGTTATGCAGTTGCCTACAATCTGCATGGTGGGCAGTTCAAAACCACTAGCCGCTCTGCAGGAGAAAGACTGGACTTTCTACTCCTGTGAACAGCTATAGTCTCAGAAACCCACAGCGGGTCACGATGGGTCAGCATTAATTCAATGACTCAGTGGCAGTGAGCTGGCATTCCTTAGCTTGCAATCATTCCCCGGAGTGCCTTCCTGTGTCTCTTTAGCTCTTTTATTAGGCCCCCCCTCAGGATGGGCTGGAGCACTGGAATTCAGTATGACCTCATGTTAACTGAGGGCATCTTCAAAGGCCCATTGCCACACAATGTCTTGTACATGGAAGCTGGGGTGGGGGTGGAGTTTAGGACTTCAGCATAGCTTTTTGAGGGTCACTGTACAATCCATGACACAACCAGTGATGCAAAGGATGTAATGGACATGGGTTGGAGAGGATCAGGATGCGTTTGCTGTGGTGGGACTAATGTTTAATAGGAAGGTAGCCTTGGTAATATTATCAGAGACAGTGTTATGAATTGGTATGTTGCATTAACGTAGCTTACTTTACATCTGAAGATAATGAAATCTCATTTCTTTTTGTCATTTGGAGTCAAGAAACAAATGCTATGCACTTCGCTTTTCACTTGATCTACTTGCTGGATGAATTCCAGGTGACATTACCCTTCGCAAAGTGTGCCCACACAGTCGTTTAGCCAGGCACCACAATGCTGAAAGTGAGTGGGCCTTGAATTGCAGATAAACAGGACGGAACTTACGGTAGCTCATCCCTGGTCAAGTCTAAAACATCTGCTTTGAATGAAAGAATCCCTTTCTCATCTCAATAACCTGGAAGCAACTCACAGACATTGTTCCTAGTCATCATCTCTAGAAACTACCAATTTATCTATAGATATAAATGGATATTTAGTTGTGGGGGAAGCATGGCTATTAGGGGAGAATCTGTGGGAATGACATTTGTTAGTTTCCTACATTTCCCCCGTTTGTTTTATGTATTAAATTCAAAAGAGCCACAGGGGCGACATGATTGTGTTCTATACATTGAAAGCTGTCAAGGCAAATGTAACGACAAAATTAATGTAGCCAAGGCAAACACTCAGGCTTATGGCAAGCATTCTGAATCCAGGCTTGGGGGATAAGCACCCCTATGACCAACTTCCCTTGGGGGAAGGTCTGCAAGGGATTGGATGACACAGTGGGAAGAGATAGAGCAAATAGGAATGCCTGCTTCTATAGGGAGACGGAATCAACCATGTGCTCACTTTAAGGCATCACAGCTGTTGAGGAGAATCTGTGGAGAAGATAGATAATGCAGGAAAATGTATTTCGACTATGTCTCTAACTTTCCAAAGTGGTGGCTTTCCTACCATGGAATCCTAGCTTTCCAGATTCTCTCTGTACCAGTCAGGGAATAAGTCCCAGTCATATTTGCCTCAGTGTTAGTTTCCCACATTTCCCCCTTCTGTATTATGTTTAAGATTTAACAGTGTCGTAGAGGCAACATGGTCTCTTTTCCTATCTCTTAGCTTTCTATAGAAGTGGCACAAGACTGCAAGCATCAAAGTTATGATGATAAACAGTGTAGTCAGACTGGAACTTAAGCTATGTGAATGTCTTTGAATCCAAGTGCATGGGTTCGAACCTTCTATGCTCTTCACCAATTGTTTAATCACATCAGAGCCAGAGGATGCCTTGAGCCTGTCTTTGAATGTATAGAAAATATCCTTCTTTAGCTGATCAACATCGAATGAAATGTTTCCTTAAGTCCTTGCAAGTGTTTTCTAATCAAATCCCAATTAAGTAAGTTTACATTATATAGGTAAGGGTTACACAGAAATCAGTTAAATTCCAATCATATTTTAGCATTAATTGATAAGTCCAAATATTGACATTTTAGCCAAAGAACAATCTGTTGGAATAGTCCAGTCACTGTTGTATAAAATGTTCAGTTTTGATAGAGTCCCAGAGAGTTCCTTAGACAGCATCAGCAATGGAAGAAATATCTCAACAGGCAGCGATCACCATTCTCAGAAATCTGCGAGGTCTTCTTGATGTTTTGGATAACTTCAGTAACAGGACAGGGTCAGGTCACAGCATCAGCTTCCCTCCTTTCTTCTGGGCTTTGTTGGCTGAAGAGAAATCCACCTATCTGCTTTGCATGTGAAAACAAACACAAATAGCCCCTCTCTTCAGGCTGTTAGCAACCTGGAAACAGAATCATGGTTAAGATTGGGTTGCTTCTTCATCTCCTCTGTGTCCTTCTTTCTCCAAAGATTGTTGCGTCCTTCTCTGGCAGTGGTTCTCAACCTTCCTAATGCTGCGACCCTTTATTACAGTTCCTCATGCTGTGGTGCCCACCCCCAACCATACAATTATTTTCACTGCTACTTCATAACCATAATTTTGCTATTGTTATGAATTGGTTTACCTCTGTAAAGGGTTGTTTTACCCCTGCAAAAAGGTCTCAACCCACAGGTTGAAAGCAATGTTAAGGGGAGTCCACTAGCTTTATTCTACAAAAACATAAATATAATGCCCTTTCTCCTGGTAATAAATGGATCTGGATCCCAAACACAATTCCTGTCTTCTTGGGACTCCTTGGGATCAGCTTTTTCTGTAGAAGTGAAAAGGTGTTTACCTGCCCTAATTTTGTTACAAGCTTTTAGTAGGGAGAAATTTTTTTAAATTAAAATGACTAAACAAAATTTGTCATACAGGGTTTCTCTTATTCCCCTTCTGTTTTAACAATGGAGATTTCAAGGCCTTATAAGCAGTATCAGGGAACTTGACTAATTTCAAACCAGTGGAACTTGTTAGGTAGTCTCCATTGTTATGTACATTTCGGCTCCCAGTGAGACTTTGAGAATTTAAATTGGAGCTTCCTAATAGACGTCCTATAGTTCTTTAGGTAGTGGACCCCAATTACTGCTCTTAATAATTTAATTACAGTTTCTGGCTTTCCTTTATACCTCTGAATAACTCCAGTATCAATTAGAATTCCTTGAGTACTTAAGTTAAATCTTCCTGATAAAAAATTGTATTAGTCTTTCAAGCAGAGGCTCCTAAAGTTCAGTTTTAACAAGCTGTGGCGGTACTCTTTAACCTTTTTTTGTCTAGTTAACTTTACATCAAACAGGTTGGGCTCTTGCAAGTTTGGCCATGTCTGGTCTCCTGCTGTGAGATTGAGAGATGCCTGTGCTTGCTATTCAAAGATTCTTTTGCTGGGGTAAATGACAATGACTTACCCAATGAGTTCCCTTCTTACAGCGGGGTGGAGGGGGGGTGGGGGAGGCAAAGTCCAGGTACTTTTAAACCTGAGCTTGGAGGTCCTGGCCTATGCTCTGGCACAGGCCCTAGCTCGCTCTTTGCGCCAGGCTGATTTGCCTGCACTTTCTTTGAAGATAATCTATCTTCCCGCAACTATTTTCCTTTAGGTCTGGTGTAATTTGCCAAGGCAGCTGCCATGAGGTTGGCCCTACACTCCTCTGTGCCTACATATCTGCATATTCTGAGATCATCTGAAAGTGTGCCCTGTTCCCTGTAGGGACATGAGGCATCTTTACAGTGTTTATTAGAGAAGCTTTATAAGATAGCTTGTAAACTAGATATTGTATGGCCTGTGAACTTGTTACAGACTTGCTCACAGAATCCACTAATTGGGACACAAAGTCAACACTGGATTCATCATTCCACTGTCTTATATCTGTGTAATTTGGCCTTCTCTCTCACCTGATGGTATTATCTTTTCCCAGGCCCTTCAACGAACCTTGAGTACCTGTGTTATTGACTGTTTAGTAAACTATAGTTGTGCCTAAACAGTGATCTAACTCTCATTCCCTAACAACTGATGAAATCCTATATCTATCCCATTCTCAGTATTTTTACGACCTTGTCCATGTGCTGTTTCATCCCACCAGATATGAGATTGTAAAAATTCTGAAGGAGAAAGACATGATTTTGCCAAAGTTCTCCAGTCAGCGGGGATCCAGCTCTTGGACTCTGCAAGAGATATTATCAAGCGAATTACAACATGCTAATTACATAATTGTCAGTGACCACCTGCTTGAGATCTTTTAGCAACTCAAAGGGGAATGTGAATGCCTTGTAGGTGTTTCTGGGCTGTCTGTTAATAATTCGGATAGAATAAGACATTCCAGTCTCTAAGTCTCCTTCTGCAATCCTTCTTTCTACCCTTGAAAGTAAAGGTGCTTTTCTATAACTTTGCTTCTTTGCTTCTATTTACTTCACTGGTCTTCTCAACCAATATATCTTGAAACTCCATTTCTGGACCTTCATCTTTTCTGTTAACTCTCTTAATTTGCATTTCTTTGGAGCGAATCTCCACATCTGTACCTCTAGCACTGGCTTGCTTGATTGTTTTAGGAAATAGCTGAGTAGTTTTCTCAGCTCTGTGTAAATCTTTTCATCTGGCTGATACCCATTCTGTCTGCCTCTCACCAGATTTAAGTTTGGGTATCACAGAGGCTTCTCACTACTCTGCTGGTTTTGTTTCTTTGCTTTCTCTATTTTTGAAAGCAAGGGAGTTTGTGACATTGTTTAATAGCTTCACTTTGGATCTTGAAAATCGCTTCCTTTAGTACAGTGGTTCTCAATATTCCTAATGCCTCAAACTTTTAATACAGTTCCTCATGTTATGGTGACCCCCCCCCCAACCATAAAATTATTTTCGTTGCTACTTCATAACTGTAATTTTGCTACTGTGATGAATCAGGCGACCCCTGTAAAAATATCATTTGACCCCCAAAGGGGTCGCGACCCACAGGTTGATAACCACTGTTCTAGTATTTTATCGCCTTTGAACCTTCTGAGGCTGCAGTCCCCAGAGGGCATAGAGGCTTTGGCCATAAGGTTTTGTTTAGAATCAGAGGCTTTTGATAACAAATCCATCCCTGCTTCTTCAGTTTTTTCCTAAAGTGTCATCACCTAATTCATGCTCATTCAAAGAGACTTTAGCTTGCTTTTCTAGATTTGGATAGCCCCAAGACTTCTCACTAGACAGATAATCCTCTTTCTCTTCCTCCTGAAAAGGTTCTAAATGATCTTAATTTGAGCCCACAGAGACATGTTTCTGCGGGATATTCTCCCCATCTCTGGTTGCTTTAAGTTTACAATGACGTCTCTAGATCAAAAGTTCCTTCCTCTGGGAACCATGGATTATACCTTTTTACTACTTCTAGAAAACACTGCATCTTTTTCTTTGTTACTTTTACACCCTGTCTTTTCAGTAAGCGGATGAGCATAGTACCGTAAGTTTTAGATTTACTTTTACCTTGCCCCATTGTCCTCTTTACAATACCCATTCACCCAAACAGTGAATACTCATTCACTGTTTCCACTACTTATCTGCTAATCCCCCAACCAGATCCTCACTTCTCACAATTTCCCCGATTCACTCTACTGGCTGTGGGGCTGTACAGTTGTTACACAGGGTATAACTCAAAAGAGTTCTTTTCCTTTGGCTATGCGATGGGTGCCATTTTGGGGGAGGCGCAGCACCTCACAACTATATCACAGGTCTAATAGGCGCCATTGTATAATATATAATATATAAAGATTGTAGTAAAGTCATAGAAAATAAGAGAGATAGGAAGTAAAATAAAGGAGTCAGACACATTTCATGGTAGCATGCTTACCTCCCGGACAGCCATGATCTCACCAGCTAGATCTGTGCACAGCGTGGGCAGAGGAGAGGCGAGAAGAGAGGACTGGAGGAGAGGTGAGAGGGCCATAGGAGAGAGCGCCTTTATTGTTTTGGGGCTATTTGTAGGTAGCCATAAGACATGCATATTCAGTAGTTACATATGTCACAAGGTGGATGGTAATCACAGTAACGTCTCTGAGTTCTCAGGTGAGGAAACTTAATGCCTACATTGGGGGAAGGCATGAAGGGTGATGGGCACCATAGTGCGAGGAGATGCCAGGGAATGTCTGCCTCTACATGGAGACAGAATCAACCATGTGCTCAATTTAAGGCAGCATAGGGGAGAATCTGTGGGAATGACATTTGTCAGTTTCCCGCATTTAATAACAAAAAAAAATCTTCAGCTCTACCAAACTATAGCACTTGTTGTTGTTGTTGTTACAAATATACAGAGTAAACAAGATATCAATTCAAGGTTGTACATGTCCACCTCAGTGATACTGATTACATTCTTCAAGTTGTTCAATCATTCACTCCTCCCTTGTCTCAGTTGTTCTTCCACTATCACCATATACTCACTGCTCCCTAGAGCGCCTATCTAATTTTAGTACTCACCTATGTTTTATTTAGTTATTTATTTCCCAACAGTCTTATTAGCATTTAATTCACGTATGACAAATCCAATATTTCAATCACATCAAGAAGAATTGTACAATCATCATGATAATCAGCTTTAGAACATTTTCTTCATTCATATACTCATTGCTGTTAGCTCACCATCTGCCCCCGAATTTCCCTGCCTTACACCCAAGGAACCATTAACCCAGTTATTGTCTCTATAGACTTACTTACTTATTCTGTATCTCATATACAGAAAAACAAGTTTTAATAACCCCAAAACAAAAACTAACAACAATAACAAAGTAAAACAGATGGAACTTCGATCAAAAAAGGGCAGACATATTAAAAACCAGAACAAATTAAATAGATCATAAGGGAGATAAAATGCTAAGGTACTAATTTTTAATATAACTGTGTCTGCAACAATCCACTTTCCCATGCATTCTGCATGACAGCAAGACTATTAACATCCCTGGTGCACGGCTAGAGGGTAATCACCAGGGGCTTACTCCAGGTGTATTTCCCCTTATACTTTTCTCCTTTTTTATAACTGAGACAGCTTTCAAATGGGTCAAAAAGGTGATCAGTTGATTTTACATTTTGACCTAGCCACTTCTGCCATAATCAACAGTGTTCTTGTTAGATCTCTCAGTGGAGAGATATGCCTTGGTCCTTGACTCTGCACGAAAAAGAATTCACTCCAAAGCCTGGTTTATGATTTAAGTGAGTTTTATGAGAGTTAGAAAAAGCATCAGGTTTACACAGGTACCTACAGGGCCCCTCACCCAGTGCAACCTCCCTAGAAGCTGCTCAGAAAGTCATGCGGTCGGCTCCAGGCTCCTGCCTTTTTCAATTATTTAGTGGGGAGGTGTGGTGGATGACACTGTCAACCCCTTTTGCTGAATTGAATTTACCTGGCCTGACCCTTTAGACCCCATTGGCCAAACTGAATTTATCTGACCTAGGTGGGCCAATCCAGGTGCAGCACTCACCCAGGTGTACCTTCCCTTCCTGGCCAGAAACCTGAACCTCTGAGCATGCGCAGTGTACCACTCCTTCATGGGCTGGTAGCTCAGACCTCTGAACATGCATAATGGATGCCCCAGTCCCTAAGCTAAACCACCTCACAGTCTCTCTCTGATGACAGGACTATTCACATCAACTATGATCAGAGGGGATTCCTAGAGGATTAATCCATGTGGACTCTGCAAATGGATTTTGAACTGTCATCTATAGCCTTTTGCAAACCTGGCTTTCACAATTTAAGCTCTGATACCATCCCTTCCTTTAGATTTGGATTATATTATTTACAATCCTTGGATCACACAGACTGGTGTGCTTCTTCCACATGGACTTGGTTGATTATTGCGGGTTCGGATAAAAGAAGACCACTATAATGCCCAACTAGAATTATTGAAGTCTATTTTTAATATCAGGCTAGCCTGGCCTGTAGCGGAAATATTCAAAGGAAACCTTTTCTCCAAACTGCAGCCCCTTTTCCCCTGATTTATTTTCTTTTATATAATTCAGGGAGGGTAGAATACAGAAAGCAGTTTGCTCTACAAGGTTAAGGGTAGGATTTGTCTGCGGTGCATAGCCCGCTCAGGTGCTTGCACCTTCTTCTTTCTTTGATTCTGTGCTCCTGTTTTGGTTCTATGGGCTCTGCTTTCTGGATATTTTCCATGTGGTTTTTCGAGCTGCCCTGAATGGGCCGTTTTCAGTCACAAACTCTCCCACACCCCTGCCATGCAGGCTTGCACGCTTTCCAGAGATAGTTTGGACTTTCTGAGACTCTACTACCTGAAGCTTCCCTTTCCCCCATAAAAATTACTTGGATTTGCAAAAGTGCTTCTGCTGTGTGAAAGCGTTGATAAGGAAGAAATGGGGAAAACCATCTAAGAAACCTAACAGAGCCAACTCCATTTGTTTTTTGCTCACTCTTACTTTGTCTATAAAGCTGTCTTCGTATATGAATTTCAACCGTTTGCTGATCAAACAATGAAACTTTGCTTAGACAACTCTGGGCATGTCCAGGAAAAAGTCAAGCAAAAACTTTCTTCCAGAATGTCAATATGCGTAGGCAAGTCTTGACAAGGCCAGTGATGGTTCACCAATCAGAATCTTGCTAAGAAGTTCCTACTGTTTGACTATATAATATCTGTCCTCAGCCTCTGGAGCACTGTGTGTCCCAATGTGTGGCTTGTTTTCTGCTATAATATACCACTTGTTGTCATTTCAAGTCGAACGTGAGTTTTTCTGCTCCTTGATACTATGGATGTATGTAGGAGTGAATTCTATATGATGTCTGAGATTGCCTCCTAGAGATTTTAGCAATGATTTTAAACAATGAAGGAATTAAAGCAATGTGGTCTTAATTTTTAACTTGATTGATATAAGTTCACTACATGCTTCTCTTTTGTGTGTGTGTCCTCTTGAAACACATTATCACAAAAATTTAATGTACTATTACATTTTATGTAAATATTTAAGACATAAATTTATGTACATATGAGGGTTTTGATTCATTCCAAGTGAGGATATTTCTTGCACTTTCTAAAAAAAATTAAGGTAAATCCATGGGGAAGGTGTGTGTGTGTGTGTGTGTGTGTGTGTGTGTGTGTGTGCTTTGTTTACCACAAAACATCATATTTGCTGCCCAAACACAGTATTGTTTCATTTTTGCTAACTTGAAAAAGAATACAGAAAGCAGAAGAAAAGACAAGTTAGAATACATACCTATATCACTAAGTGGTATTAACAGAAGTAAAACAAAACTATATTGAGGTAAAGTTTCAGGCACCTTGGTTTATGATCCCCATTCCTAGATTTCCTCTCTAGCTTGTCCTCCTAGTGGGAGGAGGGAAATGGGCACTCCTGTCCCCAGAGAAAGACTTACAGCATCTCTTGATTATGGAAGAGGGGTAGTTTAAAAAAGAATTGCTCTAAGGGCACTTACCAACCTGCATTCCATTGTAATGTTGAAACAGATTACTACCTCAGGCCCGCCCAAGGACAGTTGGAGAGGGCTGGGAGAATGCCTCAGGGAAAAGTGATCTTGGGACAGTCCTGCTTAAATGTGGTGACTTGAGCCTGTGTATTTCACGTTGACTCCCTTCAAGAACTGCTAGTTTAAAAACAAATCTTTAAGATGCCAGAATGTATTCTTTTTGGTAGCTGGGCATCATCTAGTTTCTTCACTACACTTTGCTACAGCATCCATATATCCAGTGATCTCTTTGGGTGAGCAGCAAGCAGGACCATGCCAGAAGAACTGATTATTCTTAGGTTGGGGCTAGAATTAAGTGCAAACCCCAAATCCACACATGCATCCATGGCTTATGTATGTCTCTGGTTCACTTGTGATACATTATTGCCATTTTACATTGGAGAACATTATCAATCATTCCCCTGGGGCATTACGTCCACTGCTATCAAACCAATGCTTACTGATTCATAGTGGCCGTATAGGGAAGGTTAGAATTGCCCCAGCGATTCTCCAAGCTTGTAAATCTTACAGGAGTAGAAAGCCTAATCCTTTTTCCAGGGAGCTGGCTAGTGGTTCCAAACTGCTACTCTTGAGGTTAGCAGCCCCGTGTGTAACTGCTATACATTGATGATGTCATTAGTTTAACCAATGGTATAGAATTTAAGACACTGTAGGGAAAAAAAACAAACCACGTGCAGGCCAGCAGGGAACTGCAATGCATGCATTATTGACTTGCACAGAGTCAAGGGCAAGCGCAGTCTTAAGTGACTGGACACTATACATAAA
Source organism: Tenrec ecaudatus (assembly GCF_050624435.1). Lineage (NCBI taxonomy): Eukaryota > Metazoa > Chordata > Mammalia > Afrosoricida > Tenrecidae > Tenrec > Tenrec ecaudatus. Next base: position 163,691,124 of record NC_134535.1, on the reverse strand, counting down.
AAATGGGGGTTGGTTGGTGATAGGGCAAAACTTTAGATAATATTCATTCACAATGACAGCGCCACATCTATCAGATTAATACATGTCATAATGAAATAAAAAGGGCATTAAAGTAGTAACCATATGGTAGTTCTGGGCCATCATTCACTGAGCACCTTCAAGTCAAGACATTTGAATCTGCCAGTTCTATGCCCAGGGCCTTCTTATACTATGGAGGTACCCCCATAAGTCTAATGGTTACTAGTGCGCTTGAGATAAAGGCCAGTTTGCATAGTGGCGTTTCCACACCGCGTCTCTCTAGGGTGGCCTATGAAGGATGTTGTGTACCTTGAAGGAGCAGAGTCTAAAGTCCCAGCTACCTGTAATATAAGGACTGGGCCACAAAGTGCTGCATAGAAATGAGATCAACAATGCATGAATACTTTCTTCTATTAAATTGGCACTCTACGATGCTCACCCTCCCAATACAACTGCTGAAGCCAATGCGGGTGAACAAGTAAATGTGGTGAAGAAAGCTGATGGTGCACGGCTATCAAAAGAGATAGTGTCTGGGGTCTAAAAGGCTTGAAGATAAACAAGCGGCCATCTAGCTCAGAAGCAACAAAGCCCACATGGAAGAACACACCAGCCTGTGTGATCACGTGGTCCTGAAGGGATCACTTATCAGGCATCAAAGAACAAAAAATCTTATCATTGCCTGTAAACCTCTATGATATGATCCCCGAGGACAAACGGGTGCATAAGCAAATGTGTTGAAGAAAGCTGATGGTGCCTGGCTATCAAAAGAGATAGCTTCTGGGGTATTAAAGGCTTGAAGGTGAACAAGCGGCCATATAGCTCAAAAGCAACAAAACCCACATGGAAGAAGCACACCAGCCTGTGCGATCACGAGGTGCCAAAGGGATCAGGTATAAGGCATCATTAAAAAAACCCAAAAACTTACCATAGTGAATGAAGGAGGAAGTGCAGAGTGGAGACCCAAAGCCCATTTGTCAGTCACTGGAGATCCCCTCACAGACGGGTCTAGGGGAGGAGATGAGTCAGTCAGGGTGCGATGTAGCACCGATGAAGAATACAGCTTTCCCTCAGATCCTGGATGCTTCCTCCCCACCAACTACCATGATCCAAATTCTACCTTGCAAGTCTGGATAGAGCAGAGGTTGTACACTGGTGCAGATAGGAGCTGGAGGCACAGGGAATCCAGGGTGTATGATACTTCAGGACCAAGGGTGTGAGGGGTGATACTGGGAGAGTAGAGGGTGAGTGGGCTGGAAAGGGGGAACAGATTACAAGGATATACATGTGACCTCCTCCCTGGGGATGGACAACAGAGAAGTGGGTGAAGGGAGACGCCGGATAGGGCAAGATATGACAAAATAATAATCTATAAATTATCAAGGGCTCATGAGGGATGGGGGAGTGGGGAGGGAGGGGGAAAAAAAAGAGGACCTGATGTAAAGGGCTTAAGTGGAGAGCAAATGCTTTGAAAATGATAAGGGCAAAGAATGTACGGATGTGCTTTATACAATTGATGTATGTATATGTATGGGTTGTGATAAGAGTTGTATGAGCCCCTAATAAAATGTTAAAAAAAATAAAAGATTTCCAGAGTAAGTAGTGCCTGGGGTCTCAAAGGCTTGTATTAAAAAAACAGACATCTAAGTGAGGAGTCAACTAAGTCCACATTGAAGAAGCCCACCAGCCTGTGTGATCCAAAGATGATGAAGGAAAAAGTATCAGCGCTCAGATTGTGAATATGCAATTAGCAGAAGGCTGTGGAGGACAGTGGGATCCCCAAAGCCATCTGCAGAATATCCAGTCAGAATAAGCCTCTGGCAGACCTGCTCTAGCCACAGGCCAGGGACTTGAAAAGCTTTACTATCAGACAGAGATTCTTGTAAACTTGACTGTGGGGGATCAAACCATGGTATAATAAGATACTTGGGTCAGCTGACCTCCCTCTTGACCCAACTTGAATTTTCTCTAGGCGCAAATATATCTTGCTTGTTCCATGACAGAAAATTCTTCTCTGGCTTTTTAAAATACTGTTGGTAGGCTTTTCTTTCTTACTCTTTAATTAAAAAATTATAATAATACTTTAAAATGTATTAAATATTAAAATATTATTACTGTTAAAAAAAAGAAATGAGGTCAAAAGTGTCCAATCAGCTACATTTTAGATTCATAGCAAAAGATATATTTTCTTAGGATTAATGGAGACCAACAAGGCCCCTTCCTGGGTGCTACCAGGAAGAACTTGCTTCTCCTCTGGACAAACTGAGATTTTTTTTGCCTGGAAGGAAATGAAGTCAGGTTATTTGGCTCACATAACCAATAACACAGCAGCCAGGGAGAGATGTTATATAGCCATTTCTGAATAGCAGAGAGGCCAGCTCTTGGGTGTTCAAAAATTTGGAAGACTGTTGCAATACATCCCTTCATACCACGCCTTTATCTTTCCTGCTTTTTACTTTCTCTGTTCATACTGTTATGGTAGCTTTGAGCTTCTTCCTGATTATCTCTGAATCAAACAAAAACAGAACAAAAAAGCGAGACTAAGAATGACCCAGCTTTGACTGAATTTTTCGAGAGAAAATGTGCTCACAGTCTAAGATGGTGTGACTTTTTATTTGAAATATGTCATCCAATTGAGCCAGTTGCAAGTGGAAGCTTTACTGATTTCTTGAGAAATAGCTGTAAAGAAAGCTTTAGCTCACAAATCCCAAGTAATGGAAGAATGACAGAGAAGAGACTATAGTGCACATAAAAATGATTAAAAACACTTTCTGGTCTTCATTCTAGCAGGTCATTGACTGACAGGGCATTCATAACCTTAACACTTCAGAAAGAAGGCTTAGCATGAGAGGGACAGCTTCTGTATAAGACTGATTGGGTAGAAAAATAGCAAAGAAACACACATGCATGCGCACACACACACACACACACACACACACACACACACACAACCAGAAAGTATACCTGAAATATTGAGCTCTGAAATAAATAATGTTGTACCAGAAAGTAAACCTGAAATTTTGAGCTCTGAAATAAATGATGCTGTACCTAGTCTATGTTCAGCTTATTTGTTCAGGGGGAAACCTTTTGAGGATCAGAAGAGTGTTGTATGATGAGATTGAAGTCAGCGAGTCAGTGGGTAAGTGTGTTAGTCCAGGTAGACTAGAGAAACAAATCCATAGACACCCATATGTGTATAAGACAGAACTTTATCTATAAGAGCAGTTGAATATTGAGAAAACATTCCAGCCCAGTCCGGATAAGTCCATAAGTCTCATATTAGCCTATATGTCTGATACCAATCTAGAAAGTCCTCTTCAGGCTCACGAAATATGTGCAATGAATGCAAGAGGATTACAGGCCAGTGGGTGGGAAGTCTTGTGGATCCAGGGGCATTGTAAGCATGTAAGCGCTGGCAGGGGTCTCCACGTAGCTTCTCTGGCTCCAGAGGTATGGCTCCATCAGCTTCTCTCCATGTGTCTTCTCCGTAGACATCTACAGGGATGTCTCACAGGGAGTGAGCAGAGAGAAAGTGTGTGTCTCCCACCTCCAAGGAGGAAATACAAGAGTTCTCAGAATCCTCAGGAGAAGGCCATGCCCACACAGAAGCCTCCTTGGCTATATCCACATTGACAGGCTAGGCTCCACCCCTACACTCTTAATCCTCAAATTGACACCAGATTATGTAACGACCACAGTCAGGTTCTGCCATTTCCTTCCTCTGCTACCTCTTTGAATTAACATTTTCTCCATTAATCTCTCATAGGAGGTTTGATAGAATAAAATAAGAGATGTGGGAGCTTCTTTGAGACAGCTAAGGCATAAAGTATTCATAATCAATGCCATTTACATACCGGGCCCCCGGGTGGTTCAAACAGTTATGTCTTTGGCTACCAATAAAAGGTCAGAGGTTCCAGGCTGCCCAGAGGTACTTTGAAAGACAAGTCTTGCCATCTGCTTCCAAAATAATTCGAAGCCTATGACCATATTCAGATTCTCAGCCTCTCTAAACCTCCATATCCTTAACTATAGAAGAGTAAAACTCTCTACATCAAGGTACATTGTACACTGTTGGGGGAGGAACAACCTGGAGATGGAGGGCGGCCCTGCAAACCCTGTGGAACAATGTTCTGCTCTGACACACATGGGGGAAGCATGATACATCTGTTTGAGATTTGGTTTATCACGTATATCGAGAATGCTTATGGTGTATATACTTATATAGAGAATGCCTATTTTAAATACATAATTCTATTTATTTTTAAACCGTGTATTGGCACTTTATCCACATGTCATATCATTCAATGGTTCAATCATATCAAGAAGAGTTGTACAATCTTTACCGCAATCAATCTTAGAACATTTTCTTCATCTTTGAACTCATTGTTATTCATGTAATTATTTTTTTTTAAGATTGGCAAAAATACACACAGCAAAACATTCTCCAATTCAACAACTTCTACATATTCAATTCAGTGCCATTGATTACACGCTTGGTGTTGTACAACCACTGCTGATATCCCTCTTCAACTTGTTCTATGAAAATAAACTCTGAAAATAAACTATGCCTTCTAAGCAAAAGCTCTTCCTCGTCACCCATGGTAACCATAGGGCAAGTTTGTTCTTTATGGTTTTTTGGGGGGGTAACTTTTTTGATAGACTATTCACATATTATACACTTCTATACTTAGATTGCTATTAAAAAGAGTTATAGATAAATCATCTTAATCCGTTCGGATGCTCCTTCCCTCATCTCACATTCATTGATTGCTTCCAATTCTCCTCCCCTCCCCACCGCCATTCCTGATAAACCATCATAATCTTATTTAAGTCCCATGTCAACAATGCATAATTTAGTGACACGGATTACAATTTTGGAGTTAAACCACCATTCTCACCTCCTTCTCTGGGTCATCCCGCCACCAACCATGCCCACTCTACCTCGATGTAAGGGCGCTCACCGTTCCACATGGAGGATTAGAGAGAAAGAGCATCTGCCTTTGATCATGGGGAAATAGAATTGTAAAGTCGGGATTTTCTGATTTAACCATTGCCCCACGGTTATAAAAAGGTTCTAACAGGTCACCTCATTTAACAGACGCGGCTCTCAATTTTTCTTATCTTTCGCCTTCATTCTGAGCGGTGCACACGTTGTTGCTGGTGTTGCGTCATTTCCTGCTCTTGGGGTCTTTGACTTTGCCTTTGCACAAAGCACTCCTTCCCTCAGTCCTCAGCCCGCTGACTCTTTCCAGTCTCATCCCAAGTACCACGGGGGGACATGACTCCGCTGCATCCTAAGCTTTCGCACACAGCCTGTCAGTTAGTGGGGGGCATACATACTTGGTCAAGAAAGAAGGGAATGGGAGAATCAGACCCAGAGAGATGAAGTGACCGGACCAATACCAAGTCAGGGCGATCTTCCTACGTCTAACCCCGCTGTTGTTTCTACTCTATCACCAGGGCCACTTTGCTTTCCTGTTCCAAATAACGGATTTTGATACTGAAAACTCTAATCATACGCCATTAATTAAAACTTCAGTGATTCTCCAAATTAGTCATGCACTGTAAAAATAGAATAATGTGTTATTTGGGCTAAGAAGGAATTCAGCTGAGAGGAACACTGAGATAGCAAAAACACGAGTTGAGACCAGTTTATAGTAGGAGGGTGAGAAGCTAGAAGCAATATGCAGTTATTGGAGAGAAGGCGCAGGGCTACTTCACATTAATTTTTGCCAGCATATGGGATACTTTGTGTCAATCCAATTTCAAGAATAATGAAAAATGAATCTTCCTCTTACTTAACTATGCAAAGTTGAATTCCAGCCTCTTCCAGGCAGGGTGCAGCCATGGTAAAATAAACAGAGCGATGATAAAATGCAAGAATGCAAATGATTATGCAAATAGAGATTTTAATAAATTATAGCTAGGTGATCTCTGTAATGCAAAGGCAGAATTGTAATTTCAAAATAAAGAAGCATTTTCATCTATTAACTAATGGGATCATTTCAAAACTGATATCCCTCTGTCATGGCGCTGATAGATGGTATTATTCATGTCAGTGGGATAATCCATTTTCTCTTTGCCTGTTTTGTCTACCTAAGCAATCACGATGCCACCTAGAGTTTATGAAAATTCACCAACTCATGAGCTACAGCAACAATCAAAGGAAATGTGTCCCACTTGTAGTGCGATTTATTCTTGGTTCACCTATTTTGTTTTGCTCTGTGGGAGAAGGATGCAACTTTCCACTCCTGTAAAGAGTTACAGTCTCAGAAACGCACAGTGGCAGTTCTACCTTGCCCTACAGAGTGCCTAGGAGTCGATAGCAGTGTGTTTGGTGAGTTTTGGGTTTTATCGTAAATAGGACTGGCTGAGAGAAAGTTTCAAATCCCAAACCAAACTCACTCTGATGTAGAGTGACCCAATATATATTGATAGTGCGATTGAGCCCATGCTGACTTGTAGTCACTCTGGAAGGGCTTTCATGTTGTGCAATGAAAGCAGAGCACCTCATCTTTCTCCTGAGGAGTGGTTTGAACCATCAGTTTTGTGGTTATCCAGCAGTGCCACCACAAAGAAGCAAACAAACAAATGTCCATGCATGTTTCTCAAACTTTTTATCCTGAAATATGTCCAACCGAGACAAAAACGGAACAGAGGCTAAACTCCTTCCTTGTATTCATCACTCAATTTTAACAATGATCAACTTCAGAAAGAAAACCAAAGTGCTAACAGATTCTTTGGAAAGCCCAGGGATCATCCCCAAACATCAATGCATTAGAAGTAAGAATTGAATTAACAGCAGTTGGCAGTTGATACTCAGAATGAAATAGCCAGCCCAATCTTAGTCCACCATGGGTCTCCTCTGTTAATGGATTCTGTTGAAACAAAGTTCTTTTAAAAAAATTATTGTCCTTAGGAGACAATTTAACAACAGCATCAACTGTCTGCTTAGCATAAAACACAGCACTTCTTTTGGGGCAACCAAAGGCTGGAAATAATCTAAATGTCGTTATGGAAATGGTCACTTAGAAAATGGTTGTGATGCTGAATGTTACAAGTGTAACACGCACTTCCCATGCGCTCTAGCGGCAACGTCTAGAAAAATATGTGCATACAAATCTACGATGACACACATAAAACATAATTGCATTAAAAACATTTTAGGCTCATCTTGTACATTTCTTGTCTTAGACCTGGAATCAACCACTTATTGAAGAAGACGAACCCCTTTAGTGCAAAATAGTACCTATAGACTGCCATGGGGACACTCACTGCTACTTTGATAATGATTGTTAAGTCCTTTCAATGGACAGATTATCACACTATCACATATACGTGCATAGGCATATGTTGTTAAATTATTTATATAATTCTTTTTCTATTTAAATTTTTCAATTAATGTTTTGAGATCTTAGAGTTTAAATCGAAGTCCCTGATTTTATATTTTATGGAAATCTTGATTCCCGACAACATTCATGGAATGGCTTATTTGCTAGTTCCTATATAACATCAAATTACAGAATAACAAGACCCACATTTGTTCTCGGGAAACACGTTACCATGTTTTAAAGTCACGAGAAGTAGTTTCTCTTTCTGTGCCTTCTGTACTTCTGTACTGCTAGATAGCAGATTCATCCATTTTAGTTGGCTTTGATTTATAGGCATTTCTAACAATCCTGCAGAGGAGTTATGTATACGTGTGCTGTATCATATGACAACCCTACTCTATCCTATCTCTTTTATTACTATCACTTAATGTTGGTTCTACCTGTAAATGCTCATATATACACATTGCTTGGCACTCATTCTTAGCCAAGTTCCTCGTCACTGATTTGGCTGTCTGAAGTCATTTTTGAGAAGATTCCCAAGGCAGGGTATGCAAGAGTAACACGCCTGGGTTGTTACATATGCATAACAGTTGTTTATAGCTTTAAACTTGAAAAGCTATTTGGCTGAATAGGAAATCCTTTCCCATATTTTCTTACCTCTTGTAAGAAAAATATGTTACTTCATCATGGCGTAAAGCGTTGCTATTGAAAAATCGAATGCAAGTGTTATTTTATTTCCATAATTGCTTGTATATCTCGACTTCCTTTAATTTTCTCCTTCAAGTTCCACAAATATGTGTAACACATGTCTCATTTTTGTTCATGCAAGGCTGATTTTGTAGGGTGACTGGTATCTCGTTAGACACTTAGGTTCAGTCTTTGTGAAAAAAATTTCTAAAATGTTTGTTTCAGTTTTTGTTTGCTTGCTTTATTGTGGTTTTCTCCTTTGTCAACTATTGTGTATATTGATATAGCGGGTAACTCCCCAAACCAATTTTTTCAAAGCTATGTACTTAATTATTATTATTATTATTATTATTATTATTATTATTATTATTATTTTACAAAACAACCTTATCACCTAAAATGTAGTCTCCATGACACTTAATACATTTGTCAAATCTGATTTCGTTCTTGGAAACATTTTTGATACTCATCTGTTTGGATGGCTGACAGCACCTCCCTCATTTTTTTCTGTACCTCTACATTATCAAATTTTTCCCTAGTAGGAAACAAAATTTCACAGCCGCATGATGCTCTCTTATATTAGCCATCACAAAAAAATGAGGTTCTAACGAAACTGCTTTTACCAAAAAATTCACTGTGACCAGAGAGAACCTTCCAAGGTGACACCACTGAGTGTGCTGATTCAAAGCAAGTTGCTAAATGCTCACCTAGCAGGAAATATATGTTCTACAAAAACTCCGCCAGTGGAGCATTTTTCTGCTTTGGGGGGATGGTTACCCACTTGTATATACCACGCTTTACTTCCTCTCCCATGCTTTTAATCTTTTTCTTTCTTTTTAAAAATCATTTCATTGGGAGATTGAACAAACATAACAACCCATAATTCAATTAGATCAAGGATAGCTATACAATTGCTGCCACCATCAGTTCCAACGTATTTTATTTCTTCTTGAGCTCCTTGATATCAGTTCCTCTTTATCCCCTCCCTTGCCCACCCTAGTCCCCACAACTCTGTAATATATATATATATATATATCCACATATTACACCAATTCGTGGATCCGTTCACTTACAATACTGTTATTCATTTCCCTCGAGTGGGGTTAAACTGAGAACATTGCTATCAGCTCTTCCCCCATCTCTCTTCCTGTTCCCTCAGGGAATCATTACTTCTACTACTGTTTCTAAAGGGTTATCTGTCTTGGTTTTCATACAACAAACAATCCATTTTCTATTAGAATTATGGTGTCTTCAAATCTATGGTCTTCACATTTTGAGTTCTGCTCCATCACTTTCTTCTGCCATTAGGGTCACTGTTCTGCCCATTTGTACCCAATGCCTGCAGTTACTCAGGGGCGGGGGGGGGGAGGAGGGGGAGGCGAATGTTGCTTTGCCCTACAGTGTTGTCTTTCATTAGGACAATTGTGTTGAGGCATACATGTGGATCATGATGGCAACTTCCTTGTGAATTTTTGCTTTTGGAATTATAAGGGCTTCTTAATCTTTGATTGTGTTTTGATCTATGAGATTACAGGAATTGGAGCCTGTAAAGCCCATTCTCAATTGTGGCTGCTCTCGCCATATTGACCTGATGAGTTTTTCATGCAGAGAGTGGAGTATACTCTTCTCTTAGGGACTGGTAGAATCCAAGCTAGTTGCCTTTGAGGGGACTCTAACTCACGTTGACACCTGGTGCATCAGGGCAGAACTGTTTTCCATAGCGTTTTCGATGCCCAATTTTGAAATTGGCCAGGCTTTTCTCTTGAGCCATCCTCTACACCAGTGGTTCTCAACCTGTGGATCGTGACCCCTTTGTGGGTCAACCGACCCTTTCATAGGGGTCACCCAATTCATCACAGTAGCAAAATGACAGTGATGAAGCAGTAACGAAACTAATTTTATGGTTGGGGGACACACAACATGAGGAACTGTATGAAAGGGTCGCGGCATTCCGAAGGTTGAGACCCACTCCTCTAGAAGGACTAAATTTCTAAACTTCGAGTTAGCAGTTGGGTACATTAACTGTTTGCACTACTTAGGGACTTTTGGGTAGTTGGTACCTGTGGGCAATTCACTTTCTGGATTCTTCAGTTCTCAGGTCATTGTTGAAAATCCCATGAATCTCTTTTGCTTCCTCCTACACAGCTGGTACCACACACATCTTATCGCTGTCAGTAGTTGACCCCTCCTACTCATGGGAGTATCTTGTTACTTTTGTTCTCGATGTTGCCCACGGGCTTTTTTGTTTTGTTGTCCCAGTTATTGTGACTGCCTTGTGGAGCTGTTTGGAGCGATAATAATAATAATAGTAATAAAACCTGTGTATTTTCCTGCTTTTATCACCCTGCTTATGGGTGGTTCTGGACTATATGTGGTGCTGTGAATATTCTTGACATGTAAACCGCAAGAAGAAACTTTGTTTGTTTTCCTTTAGCATTGTATTGTCCTCATTCCCCCTGTAAACATATCAAATGATAAATATAATACCGCTTGAAAGCACAATGAACCTCTTTGAACAGAATTTGAAAAATATCAAGGATCTCAGGAGAGAAAGGCTTTTTTCCCCTATGTTTATAACATTATGGAATAAATCATTTCAATCCTCTTCAAAACAAATACTGAGAATTATGACCTTTTCTCTTATGATAAGCCTCTCAGAAATTCAAGCTTACAGAGTGTATGAGAAGTAAGCCAAGAAACAAAACTAGATGAATTAAAAGGACATGAACTTCTACATTTTCAAGATTTGCCTTTTATTATTCTGTTGCAGAACAATGGTACAACACAAAACTGCCAAAATCTTTTATCACTTATTTTCTATTCAAAATTATTAGCAACTTATAATTTTTATCACAGAATATAAAAATCAAGTTAGATTTTTTTATCTAAAGAGGATTTAGTTCTTTTTAGATAGTAAATAAGTATACTATGTAGCATACAAAGTCATTTCAATTAGTACCACTTTCCAAAAATCATATCTTATAAGATATTAGCTTTTTGCTCTTGAAAAAGTTTACAGTATCTTTTTATTATGCCCTCAATTATCTGTACTATCTTCAAAGGCAGGGATGGGGGTGGTGTTCTATTTCGATTCACTATAACCAGAATGGAGGAGCTCAAATTTTCAAATCTTCTCTGCCTCTAGCAACAAACTGGTCAACTAATCACCAAACCAGAGATCACCTTCCCCTTCCTCACAGGCACATAACCCATGACGTTACCCTGCCTACTTTGTTGTTCTAAACTCATTTCAATTGAATGTGGGTGGAAGTTATATGTAGTACCCCACGGCCTAACCTGAAGGAGCCCTGGTGGCAGAGTGGTTAAGCATGCAGCAGCTAACTAAAAGGTTGATGGTTTGAACCCATCAGCTGCTCTGTGCAAGGAAAATGTGACAGTCTGCTTTCATAAAAATTAGTCTTAGAACCCTTGCAAGACTGCCCTACTCTATCCTCCAAGGTCATCATGAGTTAGAAGCAACTGGGCAATACACAGCAACAACAATCACGATGAGATGCAACAGTTTAGGATTGGTGGAAACAGCAAAGAGAATTTTGAGAAAAGAGGCTGGAGTTTTAGAACACAATCAAACATGGATGATGCCTATTGAACAGGTCTTTCAGGAAGTCTGTAATGAATAGTCAAATCATTTGCCCTCCTAAGAAAATCTGGCACTATAAAATTATGCTAATAAATTTATGCTAATAAAGCTCCAAAGACAATGGGCTGCTAAAGACTCCTGAGGGCAGAGGCTCATTTCTTGCTTGCTATTCAATACATGGTCAGACTGAGCTCAATACTTTTCAGGTGGTTCCCAAAACACATAATATAAATTTTTGAATTTTTGGAAAGTCAGGTTTGCAAATTACATGCAGTGCCATGATTAAAAGTGATTGTTAGTTTCAAATTTGTTTAATGTCTGTTCAGAAATTTCAGAGATGAATTTATTCTTTTTTATTACTCTAGATATCTTCTCATTCCATAGTTCAATCATGTCAAGCAGAATTGTACAATTGCTACCACAATCAGTTTCCAAGCATCATTTTTCGACATGAACCCCTTGACATCATCTCCCCTTTACCTCCGCTCCACCACTGAGCCCCCTCTCCTCCCTCCCTGTTCCCTTCTGCAGAATAGGGCAAGAATTTATTTCTAACTCATCATTAATCTATACAAATATACTACTTGCAAAGGTAGTTCTACTCGATTTAATTTATTGCTGTTCAAGTAGGGAGTGACACAAGGTCAATTTTTTTGTTGTTTTTGCAACTTTGTAATTTAGCACTGGTTCACTAGGCCTTTATTATATTTTACACTCACCCCACCCCTCATTTCATAATCTAGACTCTAATGTTACATACTGTTTTATATAGCTATGGTTCTCTTGTGACTGTGGCAGTTGTGAGGATAGGGTAGGAGAGAAAGGATGATAAAGCCTTGCTTGGCAAGTCCCCCCAAATACTTTTTGAAGCACTCTGACCAATTTGGAGAAGTGGTTAATAATTTATGTGTTGAAGACTAGGTCATTCATCCTCTGCTATGCATTTCGGCTACAGTACAGCTGTCAGGCCAAGGAAGTTATAAATCTTCCTACATGCTAACGGTCACATTTAATTAATACTAATGGGCAAAGCTGTCTCTAGAAATTTGTGTAGACGATGAGATAGACTTAGAAGCAGATCATAAAAATAGTGCACAGTATCTGCCTAAGTGTAACTGCTAAGTTTTGACCGAAGACAAAACACAGTTTAGGCTGAGGATAACCAGCACCCACAAAGTGAACTATGCTCTCTGAAGAGTTATGAGCATACAGGAAACATAGTATTCTGATTGGCTTATGAAAGTCAAAAGTGGATTAACAAAAGTAGCAGCTTTATAGTGATTGGTGGACACAACATATACAGGTTTTCATGGTTGGTTGAGAGTACATTATTTTAAATGAAAATGCTTTAAATTAATTATAAGATGGCCACAGGACAATGGCAAGGGATAGATTTCTGGGAACATGCTATTAAAACAGCTTTCTTAATAATGTAATTTGTAAAAAAAAAAAGACTTATTGATAATGCTGTGCATCCATACCCTTCAGGCTTACCCTATCACATTTTACATCTCTCTGATCATAGATGAGAAGGCTACTTGGAAACGGACCATGATATCCTGTGTCTGTCTGACTACAGAGGGGAAAAAATTCCTCTAGGGTGTGTGATTAAATCAACACAAAGGTTAAGAAAAATTTTTGTTAGAAAAGGAAATTTTAAAATTCAGCATGGATTCCAGACAAGCCAGGATGGAATTAAGATGCCTCTTTCAGGCCGCCTTAATTAAAAAAAATCATTTATTGGGGGCTTGTGCAACTCTTATCACAATCCATACATACATCCATTAGACCCCCTTATTTATATATGTAAAAAATGCCTCAGATATTGGAATCTCTTACAATCCCTTCTTTTGATCAAGGATTTTGACAAAAATTCTCTGATCACAAGTAAGATGATATGATTTCTTCTGTATGGACTTCTTTACTCCAATATCCTTTTGGATGACCATTTACATTATTGTAAGTCTTTAAGCTCTGGCTGTCATTTTCTCTGATGGCCCAGCAGCATACATTATTTTCACCACATTTAGCATTCATACTTCAGTGATATTTTCAGAAGGTTAGTATGGAGTAGGATGACATTTGACTAGCTACTTGGTTACTCTATGGGTCAGAAGCCTTTCGAGAGAGAGCTATGGTCCATTGATGGAATAAGTTTTCTCAATATGCTTAAGTTGCTTCATTAGTAATAGGTTGATCTTTTGTGACAAAGTCTTGCCAACAACTTTAGAATTTGTATTCAGGATTGTTTATTATACATATATCATATAATATTATAGATAGAATCATATAACATTATAGATATATAAAGTCATACGACATCTGTGCCAACCTGGCCAACAGAAACATGTGGGATTAATAAGGTCACAGTTTGATTGGAGAGCAAAGAGATAAATGGTTTGGCAAACCCCACCTGTCTCTCTTGCTCGCTGGTGATCAGACCAGTGTATGGATGCGTTAGCAAGTTCTCTGTCTCTGTCTCAACTTGTGAGCTACACTGCCTGTGGGACAGCCAACCTGTGGATTGTGTTGCTAGAGCTTGGGGTTCCTTTGAGACCTGCTTCACCACACTACTGGTGTGTACATCACTTGAGCTTGGGACTGTGGGATTCTGTCATCTGGCTGACTGTTGGTGAACTACCCTGCTGTTTGCTGCCTCTGGCCAGACTGCCTGCATTGCTCAGAAGACTCAGCTGTCTGATTAGTTTACCTTGGACTGAGCAGCCCTTGTGAATTGAAGGACTTCCAGTATATTAACTGTTTCACAGAAGTGAGTTGAACTGAGTCCTCTTTACTGCTGTGTGGACTAATTAGCTGTTCCTTCATGTTCTATCTATCCATAAGTGTCCTGGTTTTGTTTCTCTAGAGAACCCTAACACAACATCTTATTGAAAACATTCTCTATTACAGAACAAAGATGTCATCTTGAAGACACAGGGGGGGGGGGGGCTTATAAACCACGGAATTTTCAATTACCTTTATGCACGGGACAGCTACACCACAAAAAAGACCAAGTAAGAATTGATATCTTTGAATTATGGTATTGGTGCAGATGAAAAAATATAACACGAGCAACTGAAAAAAGAATAAATCTACCTTGGTAGAAGTACCATCAGAATATTTTTTTAAAAGGAGGATGTTAAAACTCTGTCTCATGTACTTTAGGCATGTTCTCAGGAGGAACCAGTTCGTGGAGTAGGATACCATGTTTCATTAAAAGGATCAGTGAGAAGGGGGCAGTCACTCAAGCAAATAGACTGACACTGTGGCTCCAGCAATTGGCTCAAGCACAGGAATGATTACAATGACGGCTGTGTTTTCTTCTGCAGTACCTAGGGTCCAAATGGCACCTAACGGAAACAAAAAATAATTAACAATTAAGAATAATTAATACAGAAAATATAAAGCTTTTTGAGAGTAATTTTAAACTTAATGGAGGACATGGAAAAAAATCCAAATAAACGTTTGATGTATCTGGATGGATGCTAATATTTTAAAGATGTCACTTCTTCCCATATTTACATATTAAGAGAATTTCGATCAAATTTATAGTTAAATTTACCATGAAGTTTGACAAAAATTTTAACATCAAAATAAAATGTTCATCCATGGCAAATTCAGTCTTAAAAAAAGCGCCAACAAACAAGTTCTTGCCCTACTAGATATTAAGAGATACTACAAAACCACAGTAATAAAAATAGAGTGATAGGGACATAAAAGGACTCTACCGGCATAAAATAGACAACACTGAGACTTTAATATACGATTTAAAAAACACTAGAAATGAATGTGGAAAAACATTTTTAGGAAAACTGACTTTCTACATAAAGAACAATAAATGAAAGTGATCACTAACGCTATGTGAAAAGACAGACTTTAGATGGACTGAAAACCTAAATGTAAAAGTGTGCATTACAATTTAATGGAAGACAATATAGGAGATTTTTTTTAACAAAAGGGATGGAAGAAATCTCTTAAAATTTAATGAGCCTCATATCATAAAGCTAAAACTAACAATTTCCATTTGATGAAAGATAGTGCAGATTGGAGACTCAAAGCCCATTTTTAGCCAACCAGACACCCTTTACTGAAGGGTTGTGGGGAGGAGATGAACCAGTCAGGATGCAGGGTGGCAATGATGAAACATATAACTTTCCCCTAGTTCTTAAAGGGCCCTCCCCCACTATCATGATCCCAATTCTATCTTACAAATCTGGCTAGACCAGAGGATGTACGTGGGTACAGATAGCAACTGGAAGCACTGAGAATCCAGGACAGATGACTTCTTCAGGACCAGTAGTGAGAGTGGTGATGCCTGGAGGGTGAAGATAATGTGGGATAGAAAGGGGGAACTGATTACAAGCCTCCTCCCGGGGGGAGGGACAGCAGAGAAGAAGGCTGGGGGAGACATCGGACAGTGTAATATATGACAAAATAATAATAACTTATGAATGATAAAGGGTTCATGAGGTAGTGGGGAGTGGGGAGGGAGGGGGGAAATGAGCAGCAGATATTAAGGGCTCAAGTAGAAGGCAAATGTTTTGAGAATGATGATGGCAACAAATATACATATGTTCTTGACACAATGGATGTATGGGTGGATTGTGATAAGAATTGTACGAGCCCCCAATAAAATGATTAAAAAAGAGAGAAAGTAAAAAGTGACAGATTTGGAAAAAATGTGTCAGTGCCTGGAACCAAGAAGGGACTTGCGTCCTAGAACACAAAGGAATTGATAACTCCCTTTTGTAGGAAGGTAGGTACTCCAACATAAAACTGTGTTAAGAATATGAATAAGCAATTTTATAGAAGGGAAAACCAGGTAAGTTAACTAGCTACAAAGAGTTGTTCAAATTCATTATTCATCAGGCATAGTAGGTTAAAATGACACTGAAATATCACTCTATACCCAATCATTTGGCAAAACGACAGCGATCTGGGGTTATCGTCCTTCTCATGCAGTATAAATATATAGTTCCTATATATATGTAAAGACTGATGTAGCCATCCTGGGGGAGTAATCTAACATCTAGACTGCTTCCTTGATGTTTCATTGTAAAGGAATTATCGCGCAGGCCCTAAGAGAAATAGTCATCACTTCCTTCATGGGAAGGTAAGGCCATCTGAGTGTCCAGCTCTGCGCATCCCTTGTGGAGGCCGGAGTAGCAGCAGAAGCCACGCACGGCAGGCGTGCACACGCAGGAATGTGGGTAAACCTTAGAGACCCGGGCAGAGTAACTGCAGAGGCAGGTGATGGGGAGAGGCGCCCTGTACAGACCATTGAAGAAAATGAACACTTGCCATTCTCTCTAAGAGTACCAAGGATGACCCACCCAGTGATCCTGGGTCCAAAGGGACAAAAACACAGAACAACTTCTGTTCCCTTGGGAGAGACGCATGCCAGACCATGGATTGATTTGAGACTCCGGTGGATGGGGGTGTGGGTCAGCGAAAGAGATGCCGGATGGGAAATCTGCTCCTGTCTAAGAAGGGTTCCAAAGTGCAGTGAGTGGAAATCCAGGAAGAAGACTCCCTACCTTTCTCCTAGTTTCGGCTGCCTTTCCAGAAAGAATGCACATGATCATTAGATTTAAAAAAAGAAGAAGGAGGAGGAGAACTTAGGCCAAGTACAAACCCACGTGGGGGTACTTTTCCCTCATTAAAATGGAAGATCTGGCTTCTAAGAAAAAGAAGCTTAAAGTAGAATGCATGGTGGGAACGCTCAGTCTCACTTCACTGGGGAGTTGCTAACGCCACAATTAATCTGCAGCACCTGTACTAATTTCCCCAGGTATAATTTGTCTCCATGAGAGGCCAACCTTTTAAACCATGCAATGCATCAAATACAGCAGGAAAAAAGGAGGGGTGGAAAGCATTCCAAATTCTAAACTCATTGGTGAAATAATATTAAACGATCCAATATTAGCATAATGTTCTGTTTGTTTCTTGTGATTGCTCAGAAATGCTTTAGAGAATTATACTTCAAAAATATTTTGAAGAAAATCTTTCTAAATCCTAAAATGTTAGCTTCTTAGAAAGCCCTAATTTGTTTCTTCCTGAGCTCTGTTTTTGTTTCGGATACTGCTGTTGAAAACAATTTCAAAACTCAACATCACTTGCAAATATGTGAGCTAAAATAAGGTGATAAAAAATGACCGGGAGTGTGGCTGCGATAAGAAGGTCAGTTTAAAAGCATAATGGATGCACTTGATAGCCTTTTATGTAGAGATTTAAAATGACTAATAATACAACATTTCGCTCATTGCCCTAAGGCAGGTAAGGTGTACACTTTATCTTAAATTCAGAAAAAGACAAACCTTTTAAGTGAAAGTTTCAGTGGGAGAATTGGTATTTGAGGTGGATTTTGAAAAATGAGAAAGCTTTAGGTGGAGAAAAGGTCATTTAAGACAGAGGGGAACAATTTGAACGAAAGTTCAGAAATGATAAAAGTGACGGCATGGTTCAGGAATGGTGAGTGGTCCCACTGATCGGATTAGAAGATCAGCCATAACAAGAAATCCTGATAAAATACGTATTCTAAACTTAGCGCTCTTTTGAGTGCCTGATATTTAGACACTTCTTAAGTCTACAATGAACTCATTAAGAATTAAATGAGTCACACACTTAATCTTTATAGAACCTGATGCAGAATCATATGGAGCCTGGTGGTGCAGTGGTTATGCCTTAGGCTGCCATGTGCATGGTCGGCAGTTCAAAACCACCAGCAGCAATGGGGGAGCAAGACTGGACTTTCTACTCCTGTAAACAGTTATAATCTCAGAAACTCACAGGGTGTCGGTGTGAGTCAGCACTGTTTGGTGATACTAACCATGAGGAAAGTACTATTTTTTCTTTCCTTATCTCAGGTGAATTAGGTAAAAACAAAACAAAACTGGGGTATAGCAAGGCTAAGTAACTTACCAAGATCACAAAGTCAGTGAACATAGGAGTGTAATTCAGGTGTTGATTAGGAAGGTTGGTTTTAATTGAGAGACACTCAAGATTTGATTTTAAAACATGGCCTATGAACACGACCTATGTATGATACATTTGAAAAATATTTTGGTAGTGATATGCAGAACAGATCAGAATGGTAAGTAAGCAAAGTCAGGAGGCTGGTTACGATGCCTTAGCACACCGAGAAGGTGGTGCCGGTTGAAGAATATTGAAGGAAAAGAGAAATGAAGGAGAATCGTGTGAATCTAGCCTGAGTAGATTGCTAGTATTATTAAATGAAATAGGAAAAGCTGGGGTGGGGAGGAGGAGCAGGTAAACTTGTGACTGAGCTTCAGTGAGGTTCAAGTGGAAATCAAGGTTGAGACAACTTGGGAGCTGAAGGTCAAATGGAGAAGACATCCATCCAGAGAAGGGAAACTTGTAGGCAGTGTGTACAAAGAGGGTATATTCCATGGGATTGTACCAGACAGGAAAGGACTGAGGACTGACTTTAGGGGCAAATGCCCACTTAAATGTTTTAACCCATCTTCTGTCACCAAGCACCCTAAGACATATAACAGAACCTATGATGGATTCGGTTCTTAGAGTAGGTCCACTAGCCATGTGAAGGCTGCTCTCAGTAGGTAGTGTAACACTTTGTTTCTGTATTACAATTAACAGCTTGCTGCCCTCCACAGCTGGTTCCTGGGATATGGGATCAAAGGAAAGTTCACTCTATAGCTGAGGATCACCAGCAACAAGTCATTATTCTATACTTTCTTTTTAAGTTTTACCATTTAAAAAATTATGTTTTCATCATTTTATTAGGGGCTCGTAAGATTCGTATATTTTATACTTTCTAATTTTTCGGGTTCCCCCGCGAAATGCTGTTGGTATTACCGCCACCCTTCTGAAACAGACCTGGTCTGTTTTCCGCAGTAAGTAATGACTTTCTCGGCTGTACTGCCAGCAGTCTCTGAAGAAGAGATCAGCATCAATGTGTTTGCTACTTTCGTGTGCGGCCCACAAGGGCCATTTTCACTTGCATTTAGTATGAAATGTATTTGCAGCATAGTTACCAGACACAATGATAGTGCATACTCTGCCAATCCACTCAGTCAGTGTTTGTTCTGCTAGTGTTTAGTGGTTGGCTTCATACGTACTAGTGGGACTCTGGGTGCTGAGACTAGAGTGATGAGCAAGGTACACAACGTATCCTTGGGATCCGGAAGCTGAAACACAAAACAAACAGTGACACCTTTTTATGTATGCCTTAAATGAAAACGAAATAAGAAAATTATTTAAAAGGAAATA
The DNA here is from genome assembly GCF_050624435.1 of Tenrec ecaudatus. Lineage (NCBI taxonomy): Eukaryota > Metazoa > Chordata > Mammalia > Afrosoricida > Tenrecidae > Tenrec > Tenrec ecaudatus. The sequence goes on along the minus strand of NC_134535.1, from coordinate 163,671,240 downwards.
AGAATAATACAAAAATGTACATTTTTAAACATTTAGATTGAAACAAAATTACCTGTAGAATTTACTGATTCACGGCAACACCATGTCTGTTATGAGCTAAATTGTGCTCCATTAGTTTTGGGGGATTTTTTTTTGTTTGGTTTACTTTTATTAGCTGCTTTTAAAAACATAATTTTATTGGGGGCTCGTACAACTCTTACCACAATCCATACATGCATCCATTGTGGCAAGTGCATTTATACAATTTGTTGCCATACCTCATCATTCTCAAAACATTTTCTTTCTTCTTGAGCCCTTGGTATCAGCTTCTCATTTTTCCCCTCCCTCCCCCACCCTCCCTCTCTTAGGAACTCTTGATAATTTATAAATTTTTTTTTTCATTTTTTACACTGACCAATGTCTCTCTACACCCACTTTTCTGTTGTCCACCCCCCTGGAGGGAGTTATATGTAGATCATTATGATTAATTCCCCCTTTCTCCCCGCACTTTCCCTTTACCCTCCTGGTATGGCTTCTATCAATACTGGTCCTGAGGGGCTTATCTGTCCTGGATTCCCTGTGTTTCTAGCTCTGATTTGTGCTCATGTACATACTCTGGTCTATCTGGATTTGAAAGGTAGAATTGGGGTCATAATCGTGGGGTGGGTATTAAACACCTAGAGGAAAATTGTATGTTTCTTTTTTTAAAAAAGCATTTTATTAGGGACTCATTCAAGTCTTATCACAATTAATACATATATCAATTGTATAAAGCACATCTGTACATTCTTTGCCCTCATCAGGAAAATTATATGTTTCATCAATGCTATACTGCACGCTGACAGGCTCATCATACCCCCGAAACCGTTCTGTAAGGGGATATCCAATTGTCTACAGATGGTCTTTGGGTATCCACTCCAAACTTACCCTTATTCACAATGATATGATTTTTTGTTCATGGTGTTTAATGCTTGATACCTGATTCCTTCAACACCCCATGATCACACAGACCAGTGTGCTTCTACCATGTGGGCTTTGTTGCTTCTGAGCTAGATGGCCGCTTATTTATCTTCAAGCCTTTAAAACCCCACAAGCTATATCTTTTGATAGCCGGGCACCATCAGCTTTCTTCACCACATTTGCTTATGAACCTGCTTTGTCTTCAGCAATTATGTTGGGAAGGTGAGCACCATGGATGCCAGGTTAATAGAACAAAATGTTATTCTGTTGAAGAAGTACTTGAGTCGAGGACCAATGTCCATCTGCTACCTTAATACTAAACCTAAAACTATATGTACATAGATCTATTTCTCCATTTTCATATATAAATATATTTACATGTGTACATGACCATGTTAAGACCTCTATAAATCCCCTGCCTCTTAGGTCTTTCCTTTATTTCCTTTTACTTTCCTCTTGTCCCACTGTCATGTTCATTGGGGGTTCAGTAATTCCTCTTGGTTACATTGCTCTTGATCAAGCCCTACCAGGCCTCCTACATCCTCCTTGTCATCTATTTTTGATCACTTGTTGTTCCCTTGTCCCTGAGTTTGTTAATATCCACTTCCTTTACCCTGCCTACCCCTCTCCTTTGTCCTCCCAGAACCATTGGTCCTGTTGTTTTCTTCTCCAGACTGTTTATCCCACCTATCTTATCTAGATAGACCTGCAGAGATAATAATATGCACAAAAACAAGACAGAGCAAAGCAAAGCAACAAAAGAAAACAAAACAACAACAACAAGTACCAACGACAAAAAAAGAAAAGCCTATGCATAGTTCAGGGCCTGCTTGTTGACCTTTAGGAGTGTTTTCCTGTCGAGTCTGATGGGGTGCCACTCCCTGGCTCCACAGTCAATTTTTGGTATTCCTTAGGACTTCATTGGTCTTCTCCCCTTGCTGTTCTGTTTCACATCCTTAGTGTTTTGCCTTGATGAGGTGGGGTCAGATCAGGCACAATTCCCTCACTGTGCCTCCAGTGTCGTCCCCTATAGCACTATGGGTCAGTGAGGGACATCTCATCTTGTGGTAGAATCTTCCCTATGATCCTCTCTGTGCATTGGCTGCTCTGGGCTTGGTGGGCTAGGATGTGCCCACTCTCTCTCCCTTCCCCTTCATTTGCTTCTGTGTGCTGTGATCAGACATGTCCTTTTCCCTGAGCAGTAGCTTCAGTGCTGTCCTCTGAACTGAATACTTTGGGGGATGAGGGAGGCTGTCGATGTAGTTGGGATTGGGGCTGGCCCCTCAGACATCTCTATTGGTTCCCTGCTTCATGCCAGTATTTTGCATTCATGTCCTGGTGCACCAGGTTGAAGTCTGGTCCCTCTTTCCCTATGGAGATAAAAACAATACCTCTCATTGGGTGGGTTCGTGCCCTGTTCCCCTGCTACCCATGTCTTCAAAAATATTTCCCCCCTCCTCTTTAGGTGGCTACCATACATATCCCTAGATTTGGTCTGGTCTCTGCCGTACTACCTGAACCTCACCCCAAGAATGTAGCTTTTGCATTTTTATGCTTACCTCGATGGACTCATGTTGTACTTGTCCTTTAGTGCTTGGCTTACTTCCTTTAGCTTAATTTCCTCTAGCTCTGCCCATGCAATGATACATTTCATGTGTTCATCCCTGCTTTCTAGGGATGCGTAGAACTTCATTGTATGTATGTACCACAGTTTTTTAGTCCATTCATCTGTCGATGGAAATTTGGGTTGTTTCCAATTCCTTGCAATTGTGAACTATGCAGAGGTAAATATTGGAACACAAATGTCTGGCCATGGTTTGTTTCTTGCCCCTTCTAGGTATATGTCCACTAGGAGGATTGCTGGGTCATATGGTAGCTCAATTTCCATCTGTTTTAGATAGTGTCAAATCAATTTCCATAATGGCTGTCCATACCTATAGGTCCACCAACAGTGGACGGGAGTTCTTATCTTACCACAGCCTCTCCAACACTTGTTACTTTTTGATATTTTGAATTGGGCTATCTTTGAGGGTGTTAGGTGGTATCTCATAGTTATTTTATTTTGCATTTGTTTTATGACTAATGATGGGGAACATTTTCTCACATGTTTATTGGGCACTCTGGTTTCTTCCCTTGTGAAACTTCTTTTCAGGTCCTTTCCCCACCTCCTCAGTGGGTAATTAGTTTTTTTCTTTTTTGGAAGGTAGCAGAGTATTGTAGATTTTTAGTAATAAGGCCTTTGTCTGATGTGTCATTGCTAAAGATGTTTTCCCAGTCCACAGGCTCTCTTATTACTCTCTTGGTGAATTCTTTTGATATACACAGGTGTTTTATCTTCAATATATCCCACTTGTTAATTTGTGACTCATCTGTATTTGTGTCCTTCCCTATTTCTGATAGCCTATGTATTCTCTGTGACAACGTCATCAGGTTTGTCCCATTTCCTTCATTAATGGTCCTAATAGTTTGGAGTTTTACTTCAGTCTGTGATCCACTTTGAGTTTATTCTTATGCATGTAGTGAGACAATGGTCTTGCTTCATTTATCTGCAGGTAAATATCCATTTTTCCAGGACTACTTGTTAAATAGGGCACCTACTTCCCATTTGATATTTGGGGGGCCCTTATCAAAGATCAGCTATCTGTCTGCTGCTGATTTTATTTCTGGGTTTCAGTTATTTTCCATTGGTCTGTGTATCTGTCATTGTACCAATACCATGCAGTTTTGATCACTATGGCTGTATAATAAGTGCTGATATCAGGTACAGCAAGCCCTCCTGCTCTGTCCTTCTTGAGGAGTTCTCTGCTAATTCTGGGCTTTTTCCCTTTCCATATGAAGTTGGTAATCAATTTTTCCAATTCCTTAAAGAAAGATGATGGTATTTGTTTTGAGAGAGCATTAAACTTATATAGCGGCTTGGGCAGAACTGACATCTTTAATCTATTGAGTCTTCCCATCCGCGAGCATGGGCTATTCTTCCATTTGTTGAGGTCCATCTTGGTTTCCTGTAGTAGTGTTCTATAGTGTTCCTCTTATAAATCTTTTTTTTTTTTAGTCAGGCATATCCCTAGATTTTTCAGTTTGTGTTTGGCTATTGTGAAGGGTACCACCTTTTTGATTGCCTCTTCTGTGGTCTTGTCCAACGTGTATAGCAGTCCAATAAACTTCTGTTTGTTGATCTTGTATCCTGCCATTCTACCATATTCCTCTATTGTTTCCAGTATTCCCTTTGTGGAACTTTTGGGAATTTCCATGTATAAAATCATAACGTCTGCAAATAACAATTGTTTCAACTCCTCCTAACCCAGACGGATACCTTTGATGTCTTGTTTTTTGCCCTTATGCTCTTTGCTAGGACCTCCAGTACGATATTAAATAAGAGTGGGGACAACGGGCATCCTTGTCTGGTCCCCTCTTTCAATGGGATTGTGTTAGTCTATTCTCTTTTGAATACCACATTGGTTGTTCGTTTTCCATATATAGCTTTCATTGTCTTGGGGACTTTTCCTTCCATTCTTATCTTCTCAAGTGTCTTAAACAGGAATTGGTGTTGGATGTTGAATACTTTTTCTGCATCTATCAATATTATCACGTGGTTCTTTTAATTTTTCATATCAATTTGGTGAATGATACTAATGGTCTTCATATGTTGAACCATCCCTGCATCCCTGGTATGAATAACACTTGGTCATGGTCAATTATTGGTTTTATATACTTTTGTATTCTACTGGTCAGTATTTTGTTAAGGATTTTTGCATCATTGTTCATTAGGGATATTGGTCTGTAGTTCTCAATTCTTGTCCAGTCTTGGTATCAGAGTTATACTAGCTTCATAGAAGGATTTCTGGAGTTTGCCATCTTTTTCTATGTTCTGGAAGAGTTTGTGTAGGATTGGTGTCAATTCTTCCTTGAATGCTTCGTAGAATTCTCCTGTGAAGCCACCTAGTGTAGGGGATTTTTTTTTTTTTTTTTGGTAATCCCTTGATAACCTGTCTGTTTCTCCTATTGCAATGGGTGTGTAGATTTTCTTGACATCCATCTGGGATAGTCTAGGGAGGGATTGTTTTTCCAAGTATTTGTCTATGTCTTCCAAGATGTTGGAGTACAGGTCTTCATAGTACTGTGTAATTATCCTTTTTTATTTCATTAGGGTCTGTTGCAATACCCCCTGTACCATCCCTCATCCTTGCTATTGAAATTTGTTCCTTAGTTTCTTGGGTTAGATTTGCCAGTGGTCTATCAATTCTGTCAATCCTTTAAAAGAAACCAACTTTTTGCCACATTAAAATTTCCCATAGTTTTCTTGTTTTCCCTCTCCTGAATCTCAGCCCTGTTTTTTAATCATTTCTTTTCTTTTGATGTTTGTAGGATTGTCCTTTTGACTCTGCTCTAAATGCTATAATTTTTATGTCAGCATATCAATCATAAGTTTCTCTTGTTTTTTTCATGTGTACCTGCATTGCTATCAGAATTTCTCTGGTAACTGCCTTTGCTGTGTCCCAAACATTTTGGTACATCATATTCTCATTATTGTTGGTTTCTAGAAACTTCCTGATTTCATCTCTGACTTGGGCCAGTAACCATTGTTTTTGAAATAGTTATTCATCCTCCAATTGTTTTCCCTTATTCTCTTAATTGTCCTTTTGTTGATTTCCAGCATTATGGCATAGTGATTGGAGAGAGAGGTCTGTGTGATATCAGTGTGCTGGAATTTACAAAGATTCAACTTGTGACCCAACATGTGGTGAATCTTGGAGTATGAGACATGTGGGCTTGAAAAGAATGTGACTGCTTTTGCATTTGGATGATGAGTTAGTTAGTTTACTGTGCCAACCTGGCTGATAAACACATGTGGAGTTAATTGAAGGGCAGAGGGATAAATGGCTCAGTAATCTTCGCCTTTCTAGTTCTTGGGTCTCTTCCTTTCTCATGGTCAAACCAGGGTGCAGTTGCCTTAGCCAGTTTCCTGCTTTAGCTTGCAAGGCTCACTTCCTGCAAGACATCCCTAAGAAGAAGCCACATGGACATACCCCAATGCAGTCCTGGGTACTGGAGCAGCAGTGTGGAGACCCCTGCCAGCACTGAGATGATTACTCATTCACTGACTCGGCTTTCCTCCTGCAGTCGGCATCATTGCGTCTGTTTTGTGAGATGGAGGAGGACTTTGTGGATTGGTGTTGGACATATGTGTTAATGAGTTAATGTTGGACTTGTGGGTTTGAGCAGCACTAGGTTGGGATGTTTTCTTGATGCACACTTAACCTTTATATAAAACTCTCTTGTATGCATGAGTTTCTGTGGATTTATTTCTTTAAAGTGCCCAGGCTGTTACAAATGGAGAGCTCTGAAAATGTCTATCAGGTCAAGTCGTCTAATCATAATGTTTAGATTTGTAGCCTTCTTGTTAAGCCTCTTTTCCCTGTGATCTGTCTTCCTCAGAGAGTAGTGTATTAAAGTCATCTACTACAATTGTTGAGCCTGTAATTTCTTTTTTCATCTTTTGGAATATTTGGCGAATTTTGTGTGTCTTTCATTGGGCACATATATATTTATTATGCTCCCTGGTTCTTGGTCTACAGTTCCTTTGAGCATTATATAGTGCCCCTCCTTATCTCTTGTTATGGCTTGAACATTAAGATCAATTTTGTACAAGATGATGATTGTAACCCCTGTTTTTTTTTTATTTCCATTTGCTTGGTATATTTTTCTCTAACCTTTGATTCTTAGCCTATTTTGTCTGTCATCTTGAAATGTATCTCCTGTAGGTAGCAGACTTGCGTTTTCTAAGCCAGTATGACAGTCTTAGTCCTTTTTATTTTCAGTCCATTGATATTCAGGGTTATTACATCCACCTGTGGAGTCTGTGATGTCATCTCTACCCCCTCCCCTCCCACCACCCCTCCCCATTCACATTGGGTATGATTTTATTCTGAGTCTTAGATGCCCACTACCTGATTCCATCAAAACCTCATGCTCAAACAGGCTGGTGTGCCCCCTCCATGTGGACCTTGTTTCTCAGCTAGATGGCCGCTTGTTTATCTTCAAGCCTTTAAGACCCCAGAAGCTACATCTTTTGATAGCTGGGCACCATCAGTTTTCTTCACCAAATTTTTTATGTACTCATTTTGTCTTCAGGGATCATGTTTGGAAGGTGAGCATCACAGAATGCCTTATTATTAGAACAAAGTGTTCTTGTGTTGAGGGAGTACTTGAGCTGAGGCCCAATGTCCATCTGCAACCTAATTCTTAACATATAGACATAAGTACATAGATCTATTCCCCTCTCATTATATAAAAATATATTTGCGTATGTACATACCTGTATTTAGACCTCTTTAAATGTCCATTGCCTCTAGGCTCTTCTGCTTCCTTTTACTTCCCCCTTGTCCCGCCATCATGTTCGGCAGTCATTCATGTTTAGTAATTCCTTGTTTCTACATTGCCCTTAATTAAACCCTACTAGGCATCCTATGCCCTTCTCTTCATTGATTTTAGTTCACTTGCTGTTCCCTTGTCCCTGGATTGGTTCCCTCTCCCTTCCTTTCTCCAAACTCCACTTCTCCTGTAGTGGAACCATCAGCCAGTTGTTTTCATCTCTGAATTGTTTATCTGGCCTATCTTATCTAGAAAGACGTGTAGAGACATTAATAAGTACAAAAGCCAAGCAAAGCCAAACAAAACAACACAGGAAGTAAAAAACTAACAAAATAATAACCAAAAAACCCCAAAACAAAATAACAGCAACAAAAAGAAAGCCCCTGACAAAATGGAAAAGCCTATAAATAGTTCAAGATCTGTTTGTTGGCCTTTACGACAATTTTCCAGTTGAGTCTGATGGGGTGCCACACTCTGTCTCCAAAGTCTATTTTGGGGATCCTCCAGGGACTTTATCACTTTGCTCCCCTTGCTACTGTTTCATGCCTTAGTGTTTTGCCCCAGTGTGATGAGGTCAGATTGGGCACAATTCCCCACACTGCTTCTCCAGTGTTGTCCCCTATAGCACTATGGTTCAGTGAGGGGCATCGTATCTCATGGTGGGGTCGGCCCTATGGTCCTCTCTATGCATTGTCTGCTCTGGAAATACAGTCCTCGAGTCTTGGTGGGCCAGGATGTGTTCTCCTCACTCTCCATCCCTCTTCATTTCTCCTGTGTTTTCTAATCAGGGGTGCCACTCTCTCCAAGCTTTATCTTCAACACTGTCCTCTGAAGTGCATTCTTCTGGGGGCAAGGGTGTGTCCACCTAGTTGGGATTGGGGCTGGCCCCGCAGACCTCTCGATTTGTTTCCTGGTACATGCTGCATGCTGGTATTTTGTATTCACATCTTGTTGAAGTCTGGTCTCTCTCTCCCTCTCCTGTGGAGATGTACCCTCCCTTTGTGTGGGTTAGTGCCCTGCTCCCCCCACCCATGTTCTTCCCCCCTCTTTCTATCCTCCTCCTATTTAGTTGGCTGTTGTATGTATCCCTGGATTGGGTTTGGTCCCTGCCATAGGACCTGGACCTCACCCCAGGAATGTATGTCTATTGTAGCTTTTCCCCTATACCCCATTTTTAAAGCTTACCTCAGTGGACTCATCTTGTACTTGCCTTTTTGTGCTTGGCATACTTTGCTTAGCATAATTTCCTCCAGTTTTTCCGATGTGACAATGTGCTTCATGCGTTCATCACTGCTTTTTACCTACTTCCCTTACTTATCAGTGTGTTGTGCGTGTGTGTCCATGTGTGTTTCATTCTTGACTTCTTTCCACCCTTAAACCAATGCAATCTTGGGGTCTGTTTTCTCTTTGTTGCCCTCTGGGTAGAGTTGTTCTTTGTGGCAGTCTCTTCTTTGTGCTTGCCGAGTGCAAGGATCTTTTGTAGAGCTGGGTTTCTTTTAATGTATTCCTTGAGTTTTTCCTTGTCTGGGGAGACTCTTCTTCATCTATCTTGATAGATAATTTGGCTGGATAGCGTATTCTTGGGTTTTCATTATTTTTCTTCAATTTTGGAAGGTATATGTTACTCCACTTTCTCCTCTTCTTCATAGTATCTGAGCATATGTCTGAGCATATTCTTATTTGGTAACTTTTTATCAGTGACTACTTATTTTTCCCTACCTGCTCTCATAATTTTCTCCTTTTCCTCAAAGTTGGATTATTTAACTATTATATACCTTGGCAACTTCTTGGGATTCAGTCTAACTGGTGTTCTGTCAGCCTCCTAAATGGTTGCCTGGTTTTCATTCATTAAGCTGGGAAAGTTTGCTGTTGACTTCTTTGTTGTGTCTTCCTCCAATAATCGAATTATTCTAATGTTTTTCCCCTTCATAGCATCAGACATAGTTCTCAGGTTTTCCTCAGCTTCTGTTTGATGTCTCCCACCCCCTCAGCTTCTTCTCTGCTGTCCCTCCCCCAGGGAGGAGGCTATACGTAGATTCTTGTAATCAGTTCCCCCTTTCTCCCCCACATTCCCCCCACCCTCCAGGCATCACTACTCTCACTACTGGTCCTGAAGGAGTCATCTGCCCTGGATTCCCTGTGTTTCCAGTTGCTATCTGTACCAGTGTACATCCTTTGGTCTAGCCAGATTTGTAAGGCAGAAATGGGATCATGAGAGTGGTGGAGAGGAAGCATTTAAGAAATAGAAGAATGTTATATGTTTCCTCATTCTACTCTGCACCCTGACTGGAAATGGTAAGTTTTTGCTTCTTCGGCTTCTTTTGTACAACCTCCTCTTCTGGTTTAGGAACAATTCATTCCTTTTCAGTCAGGATCAGTTCAGTGCGACAGAGGAGCTCATGTATGGGTTGGTCCATCTGTGAGCTCTGTAAGTCTGATAGCACATCTTGGGGGCTTTGTTCACTAGCATGTGCAAACACTTAAGTTCAGCATTACTTTGTTGGGATGGGTTGTCTAGAAAATCAAAACCAGTAGCACTCATATCTGTATAAGAAGGAACTTTTTATCAAAAAAGTAATTTTTACATCAAGAAGGCATCCCAGTCCAGTCCAACTCAAGTCCACACATCTGTTGTAAGCCAGGGACTTCTGAGTGATGTAGCCGTGGGTCAATGATACAGAAATGGAAAGTGGAATGCAGGAAGATCCAAGGCTGGTAGGTGCAGAGTCATGTGGATCCAATTTGGGGGGAACATGGTAAGGCACCCATAGCTCTCAGGATTGGGCAAAGGTCCCAACAAGCAGGAAGTTGAAGGGGCAGAGAGCGAGGAAAGTCCCTACTTTCCCTCTTGTAAATAGGTCACACTCCCAAAGAGAGATCAGACTGTGACAAATTGGACTCCACCCTTATGCATTCACAGAGGGTCAAGTTGATGTGAAATCTACCTCCCATAATTACTTTATGCATCCTTAAGCATTTAAAGCAAGGATTCAACACTCTTTGGAGGACCACGACCTGTGTCCAACCCCACTGTTTGCCTTGGGCACACCTACCCACTCAACATTGTATCATCAGAACAGCATACACTGCTTCTCCAACATGACATCTTTAAAATATGTGTAGGCTCTCCAGATGTATATACTCTTGATGGTCTGCACAATTTCATGTAATCTTAAAATGGACTTTCAATTTTGAACCTCTCCATTAGCATGAATTTGTGAGTTTTTCTGGACCAATGATTCTGAGTAGTGAATTATTTTGGCAGATCACTCCAGGCTACTAAGGGAAGAGCGCCACAGGGTTTTTCAATGGCTTGATCTTTCAAAAGTAGATTGGCAGGTCTTTCTTTCAAGTTGCTATTAGTTGGAGTAGAACCTTGGTAACACACACACACACACACACACACACACACAGTGTCATCTAGTCAGTCCCAACACATAGCAACCCAAAAGGAGACACTACCTATCCCTGTGCCGTTCTCACAATTATTGCTATTTTTGACCAATTATTGTAGCCATTGTGTCAATCCATCCCGCTGAGGGTCTTCCTCATTTTCTCCAACTCTCTACCAAACATGATGTTCTTTACAAGCAACTGGTCTCTCTTGATGACATGCCAATGTACATGAGATGAAGTGAAAAAAAAAAAGATTGTATGGGATCGATATGTGTTACTTATGGGCTCAAAACAAGTCATGTTATCACAATGACTATATGGAAATTTACTCTATTAAAATTATCTTGTGAAAAAACATAGAAATTAAAAAGGAAGATTAAGTGCAGTATCGTTTCACAGCAGAAGACTCTTTCTCACCTATGCCTCATGATGTACATCTGTTCAGCTCTGTTAAAATTTGATGACTGACTATTAAAAAGTTGTGTTCTTAAAATGGTAACTCAGTCATAGTCTGTAATTTTAGATTTTGCAGTCTCTTCTATTAAATATTAATTCTCTAACTCTCCTGACTTTTAATTGAATCTCTAAACATTTTTCAAGGCACTGAGCTCTAAAAATAAGACGTATTCTTGGCTGTATGCTATCACTGACAAGATGGCCTAGTAAAACAGTGAGTTAAGCATTGGGCTGCATAGCACAAGGTTAGGCTGTTTCCCAAATGATTTACACCCTCGTAAACCTGACAGAGCATGCCTCTCACTGTAAGTCAGAATCAGCTAAGTACAATGAGGGTTTGGTTTGTTTCTTTGTTTATATCACTGACAAATGCCAAGCATTTGGACCTAAATAAAATCTTTTCATTTTTAAGATGTTTTCAATGATTTCGATAATAGTCTTAATATTCTATTTATTTAAACCATTTCTTGGGACTGATTTAAAGCAATTAAAGCAAACCAGTCATTTAATGTGGGATATAATCAGTTACAGCAAGAACATGCAGTTATTCTCGGGAAGATAAAGGAAAACTCTCCTCTACCAAATCTGTGAACACCTGGGGTAATATATGATGGGTACCCACAGAGACAGTAGAGATTCCTGGGTCCACAGCTGCTAATAACTTGCTTTGGGACTACAGAAAAATAATTTCACCTCCCACTGGCGGGCTTTCACAGCATGAAGAGAAAGGGTAATTAGACTGTTGTTCAGCTAGGGCAGGGAAAAAAAAGTCTGACTTTGCTTGCCTGACTCCAATAATCCAAAGCCAAAATATAATATTGACTCGAATGAGCTGAATGAACGACTCCTTCAAACTTTTATTGCATTTGCAAGATGGAGACCTGGCTGAAATAGACGAAGTAGTCAGAAGAAAACTGTCCAAAGGAAACTCAGGGAAAAAAATGTCAGGGGAAGGTAAATGACTGAGAAAGCGTCAAAGTTATTTACACGAGCCACTCCGAAAACCTTGAAGAGAATGTCTTGGCTCTTTCGTTTTCAGTGTAATGTAAAATGATTTACGGGGTATATTAATTTGTTATCATGAGAGGTTGAGTAGCACTGAAAATCTTCATCGCATTAATACCAACCCAAACCAGACCCGTTGCTGTGGGTCCGTTTCAACTCATAGCGACTCTATGCGACAAAGCAGAACTGCCTGTGGGGTTTTCTAGACTGTAATGTTTATGTGAAGGAGCCCCGACGCTGTGACAGTTAGCGGTTTCAAACCACAGGCATCTCTGCTGGGAAAAGATGAGGCTTTCTACTTCCTTGGAGAATTGCAGTCTCTGAAACCCACAAGGACAGTCAGTCCTACCCTGTCAGATGCGGTCGCCGTGAGTCGGTACTCCACATGACAGCAATGAGTTTAGTTGTGTGGGACTCTTTATGGAAGCAGACGGACACATCTTTCTCCTGTAGCGAGGCTGGTGGGTTGGAAACAGTGATCTTTTGAGTAGCACCCTCATGCTGTGACCACTATATTACCAGGGTTCTGTAGAAGGTGATGATCACAGGTTCAAGTGTCAATTTTGTGACACATATGCGGTCTCTTATCGAAGTACATGAAATATGTCTAATACTATCTTTCCTCTAACCTAGATATTCAGTCCATTGGAATCAGGTGCTTTTGATCGCAGGTGGGAAATTGGAATCACTCAAATATGCAAAGCATAATTAAAGGGACATTTTCCAAGGGAAAATTAATTAAGATGGGTAAACATATGGCTATCTCATAACTTAACACAGAACCTGTCATTTACACACCCTGTAGACTCTAAGAGAATATGAATTCAGTTTATAACGTAGATGAGCTGGGATAGTGCAGTGATCAATGTGCTTGCTACGGAGCCTTGCAAAGTAATTCAATGGCCGCAACCACATTATTTTTTAAAGTGTCTATTCTGAGATAACGTTCTCGGCAGAGGTTTTATTATCAACGGTTCTTCTGAGTGATTACTATTTGCATGCCCATATATAATAGAGAAGACATAGTTGGAAAGATAATGAGTTTGAAGTGAAGTATTTCAATCATCAAGGATTATCTCAATTATCAGAATGGCTCTGATTTAAATAAAAACTCCAAAAGTATTCATGTGACTCATCAAAAATGCCCTCCAAGCCTTAATTTTGCATCTCCTACTCGAATAGCTATCTAGCTTCATTGCTAAAATGTATAATTTTGGAAACCATCTGGAACAGTTCTTCTCTCTCCTATAGATTCAATAGAGGTGGGTTTGGTTTGGGTTTGGTACTCCAGTAGGGGACACAGAAGAATGAATGTTTAATTTGTAGGCTGTTTTCGAGTCAGAATGCTATTTGTTAATTGACTACTTTTGAGTTTGAATTTTTACATATAGACATTCAACTATCCATACTAAGCAACGGGAACATTGAATTCTCCAATGTGACTGTTTGATTTTACTGAATTGTGCTTTTGGGGACCTCTGAATTAAATTTTTTTAAGACAAAAAAAGGCTTGGTTCTGCTTTATCTTGTTTTTGTGCATGCTATTATCTCCACAGGTCTGTCTAAATAAGATAGACTCGATGAACAATCTGGAGGAGAAAACAATGGGACTGACAGTTCCAGGGGAGACATGAGAGAGGGCTAGGTGGGGGAAATATAGTGATAGTAACAAATCAGGGACAAGGGAACAACAAGTGATCCAAATCGGTACTGAAGAGGGTGTAGAAGTCCTGGTAGGGTGTGACCAAGGGTAATGTAACCGAGAGGAATTACTAAAAGTCTAATTAAGACTGAACATGATAGTGGGACAAGAGGAAAGTGAAAGGAAATAGAGGAAAGAGCTAGGAGGTAAAGGCCATTTATAGAGGTCTAAATAAAGGCATGTACATATGTAAATATATTTATATATGAGGATGTGGAAATAGATCTATATGCATATATGTATAGATTTAGTATTAACGTAGCAGGTGGACATTGGGCCTCCACTCAAGTACTCTCTCAATGCAAGAATACTTTGTTCTATTAAACTGGCATTCCATAATGCTCACCTTCCCAACACAATCGCTGAAGACAAAACAGGTGCATAAGCAAATGTGGTGAAGAAAGCTGTCATGAGGTATCAAAGGGATCAGGTATCAGGCATCAAAGAACAAAAAAATCATATCATTGTGTGCTCACCTCCCTGACATGATTGCTGAAGACAAATGGGTGCAAAAGCAAATGTGGCAAAGAAAGCTGATGGTGCCCAGCTATCAAAAGTTATAGCGTCTGTCTTAAAGGCTTGAAAGTAAACAGGTGGCCATCTAGCTCAGAAGCAACAAAGCCCACATGGAAAAAGCACACCAGCCTGTACAATCATGAGGTGTCGAAGGGATCAGGTATCAGGTATCAAAGAACAAAAAATCATATCATTGTGAATGAGGGGGAGTGCAGAGTGGAGACCCAAAGCCCATCTGTTGGCATTTGGACATCCCCTTACAGAAGTGTCACAGGGAGGAGATAAACCAGTCAGCGTGCAGTGTAGCAAAGATGAAACATACAGCTTTCCTCTAGTTCCTAAATGCTTCCTCCCCCCCCCCACTATCATGATCCCAATTCTACCTTACAAATATGGCTAGACCAGAGGATGTCCACTGGTACAGATAGGAACTTGCAACACAGAGAATACAGGGTGGATGATCCTTTCAGGACCAGTGGTGAGAGTGGCAATATAGCGAGGTTGGAGGGATTTTGAGGTGGAAAGTGGAAACTGATTACAAGGATCTACATATAACCTCCTCCCTGGGTGATGAACAATAGAAAAGTGGGTGAAGGGAGACTTTGAACAGTGCAAAATATGACAAAATAATAATTTACAAATTATTAAGCTTTCATGAGGGAAGGGGAAACGGGGAGGGAGGGGTAAAAATGAGCAGCTGATGCCAGGGGCTTAACTGGGGAGCATATGTTTTGAGAATGCTGAGTGCAATGAGTGTACAAATGTGCGTTACATGATTGATGTACGTATGGATTGTGATGAGTTGTATGTGCCCCTAATAAAATGATATTTTTAATGCAAAAAAAAAAGAATCGGGAAGAAAAAAAAGCCATTGATCCAAGAAATCTATTTTACCTGTGGGAAAAAATGAAAAAATGTACCGGACTTTGCATAATTTAGAGTGTGTTTTTAGGAACAAAATTTAACTATTTTGTGTCATTTATGATCCATAAAACATTTATTTAGAAGAACAATATAAATACTTGATAGGTTGCTGGGCCACTGTTTGAAATACCCTTGTACAGCACATGGTGTATTTTTCGATCCATAATATATTTTGAGTCTTGGCTTCTAATGACCAACTAAACTGGAGTTTTAAGTCACAGTAGCTATCACATTATACTAGTTATTACAGATCAATAGTTCTTCCTCCTCCTCCTCCACAAAAAGAACATTGATTTCTACTTCATGTTCAGTGATTCCGTTTCTATTTGGGTAATGGAAAAGCAAATAGATGAGCTAATATGCTATTGATTGAGAGACTGGGTTGGTAAAATGACTCATGGGGGGCTAAGTGTGGTGAAGAGTGGACAGGCCTTGAGCAGCCGATGGTTACTGAATTGCAGGCTCTGCCCCAGAGAGCGGAACCCAAATGCGTAAAACCAGAGCTCTGGTGGCGTAGTGATGAAGCACTTAGCTGCTAACTCGGGACCAGAGGGTCCCACCTACCAATTGCTGCGAGGAAGGAAGAGGTGGCTATCTGCTGCTGTCAACATTACAGCCTTGGAGCCCCTAGCAGCAGCTCTACTCTGTCCAACAGGGTCACCAGGTGTTAGTACCAGTTAAATGGCAGCGCATTAATGGGTAAGAATGAGCAGTTGGTTTTAGAAGTACTCAAAATGTTTCATCCAGTTTTCAGAAGTATTAGCTCAGATTGGATGGCCCTCATCTTATATGTTGACATCCAGAAATGAAACCAGTTAAAGACACATGTTCATTGTTAGTTTTTATTTTTCTACCTATTAAAAATTAAACAATAATAGATTAAAATATAAACTTAAGCACCTTCATACTTTTGATTTTTTTTGACTGAAGCAATTTAGCGGTACAGCAGTGTCAATTTGACAGGTTAGAGATTCAAGCTGTCTGACTTCCATGTACCTATTGTTATGTAAGGATGGAGGGGCTTCAGGTCAGCAACTTTGGAGAAGTTATCAAGAGAGACCAGCCTGTGTAAAAGGATCTCCTGCTTGGTAAAGTAGAAGTCAATAAAAAAGGGGGAAACAGTCAAGGAGATGGACTGACACAGTGGCGGCAGCAGTGGGCTTAAACATAGTAATTGTGAAGCTGGTGCAGGGCTGGGCAGTGCTTCATCGTGTTGTACATGGAATTGTCATGAGTCAGAGCTGACTCAAGGATACCTAATAACAACAATATGCAGGATTTACACACACTCATGCTAAACTGCACTGGTGAGCTTTTCAAGCCAATGAGGTTTACACTGACCAGTTACTAGCTTTCCTATTTAGGATCCTGGTGGGACTGTTGGTTAAGTGTTGGATTGCTAACCGTCAGTTTGGTGGTTAAAATCCCCCAGCTGCTCTGAGGGAGAACGATGAAGCTGTCTGCTCCAGTAAAGATTCAGTGTAGGAAAACCTGTATCGGGGATCTACGGGTCAGAATTGTCTTCATGGCAGGTAGGGAGATGGGAGATTTCCTACTGGGAGAAAAATGAAGTTGTCAATGATTTTACTTTACTTGGATCAACTATCAATGTCCATGGTAATGCCAGTGAAGAGGTTAAATGGTGTATTGAATTGGGAAAATCTACTGCAAATGGCTCTTTAGAGTTTTAAAAAGGTGTTCCCAATCCACTCCACAGTCTCATTTGTATGCAAAAGCTGGACAAATTACTAGACAAGACAGAAGAAGTATGGCTACATCAGAACTGCGCTGTTGACAAAGAACACGGACGATATCTTGGAATACCAGTTGAATGAACGCACTGGTGTTGGAAGACATACAGCAAGAATCCTCCTTTCAGCAAGCACGGCTGGATTTCAGCTTGCTTACTTTGGACATGTCACCCAGAAAGACCAATTTCTAGAAAAGAACCTCATGTTTGGTAAAGAGTAAAAAAAAGGAATGAGATGTATTGGTAAAATAGCCACAATATTGGCCTCACATATGACAACTATCATGACAACAGCACAGGGTTAGGGGTATTTTGTTCTGTTATATATGTGGTCAACTTTCTTCCAGAGACCAGGGTTTGAATTCCCCGCTTTCATGAGAGAGACTTGGGTTCAGGTCTCAGCTAAAGCACCTGATGCACAGTCACCACCTGTTGGGGAGTGGAGGCTTGGGTTTTTTTTATGAGGCTGAACAGGCTTCAGCACAACTTAGGAACTAAGGCAGAAAGGGCTAGCAAACTATGGGGCACAAGGGTCTGATCCCCAAACCACCATGAGAACGGTGCAGGACAGAAAAGTGATGTATCCCCTTAGGATAGCAGTTCTTGTACGACCAGGAGCGGACACTACCATAGCAAATAATAGCTTACATATGCTATTCCAGATCAGTGATACCTGCCCCCTTTAAAAGCAGAAGGAGAATAGGATTTATTAGACATTTCTCTCATATCCTTAGAGGCCTGGTGGCATAGTGGGATATGCTAAGGACTGCTAAGGATGAGATTGACAATCCAAACCCATTCATTGTTCCTTGGGAGAAAGCTGAGGCTGTGTGTCTCACAGGATTTACAGTGTCAGAAATGCTGTGAGATGTAGTTGATGAATATGACCCTGCTAGCCATAATCCCTTATGTGATGTATTACAAATTCTAGTCTCTATGTTTGTGGCTATAATCCCATTTTGGAGAGATTTTCCTGTTATACTAATTGTGTAAGTCTGGGTACTTTAGAGAAACAAATTCACAGAAACTCATGTATAAGAGAGAGTTTTATATAAAGTGTAAGTGCACATCAAGAAAACATCCCAACCCAGTGCTGTCCAAGCCCACAAGTCCAACATTAAGCCATGTGTCCAACACCAATCCACAAAGTCCTCCTCCATCTCACAAAACACACACAGTGAGGCCGACTGCAGAAGGAAAACCAAATCAGTGAGTGTGTAAGCATCTCAGCACTGGCAGGGGTTTCCACACGGCTGCTTCAGCACTCAGGGCTGTATCAGGGTAAGTCCATGTGGCTTCTCCATGGGGATGTCTTGCAGGAAGTGAGCTTTGCCAACTGAAGCAGGAAACTGCTAAGGCAGCTGCACCCTGGTCCGACCATCACAAAGCAAGAGACCCGAGAACTAGAAAGGTGAGGCTCACCGAGCCATTTATCGCTCCACCCTTCAATTAACCCCACATGTGCTTATCGGCCAGGTTGGCACAATAAACCTTAACTACCTCATTAATGAGCAGGATTCACGTACAGTGTATTCTGATTCTCCACTTTACTGGAGAGTATGAACCAACTCAGCACCCTTTGTTTCCTTTAGGGTATGGTCTGCTGAAACACACACACACACACACACACACACACACACCCCACACACACACCCTCAGATGAATAAGAGAAGGATGGTGAGATAGTTTATTGTGCCAGCCTGGCCGATAAACATGTGGGATTAATTGAAGGGCGGAGAGATAAATGTTTTGGCGAGCCTCACCTTTCTTGTCGCTTGCTCTTCGATCATCGGACCAGCATGCGGCTGCCTTGCTTGTTCTGTGCCTCAATTTGCAAGCTACACTACCTGTGGGATGCCTAACCTGTGGACTGTTTCGCTGTACTTTGAGACCCTTTAAGACCTGCCTCGCCAGAGAATTGGAATGTACATTTCTGGAGTTGGGGACTGACTGTTGGTGACCTGGCTGTAATTTAACTGTTCATTTCTTATGTTATCTATCTATCTTTATAAATATATGTATAAAATTATAAGCAATATGGTTTTGTCTCTCCAGAGAACCGTGCCTAACACAGATGGTGTGTGGAGGCATGTCTCACCTCTTCCCCTCGGCAATAGGGAAACCAGAGGAGGAAGGAGGTGGCACCCATGATTTTTGCTCCCTGTATAGGATTATTAGGAGTTGGCATGAACTCAAGGACAGTGGGTCTGTGGGTTTTTTAAAAAAATTGTTTATTATATTGTTTTTACAACAACTGTGTTCAATGAAAAATATAAAGTAACTAATTAATTTGTATAGTGAAAATAGTCACCGTCTAATTAAGAAAACTAAAGTATGTGCAACAAAAAGCCGTTCCTCTGTGTATGAGAGCCATTTGAGAAGCTGAGAGAGAAACCCAAGAGCCACCTGGAAGAAGAGCCGTCAAGTGGCTGTCTCTGTCGGAAGTGGCAAAGGCCAAGATCAGAGGTACCCGGGGCTGAGGCACAGAGACCATGGAGCAGAACCAAGACTATGACACCATGAGGCAGAGCAGGAGCTGGATTACTGGTCCCTGGAGGCAGGAGCAAAAGCCCCAAAGAGCTGAGAGGCTGAGGACTAGAGAGCGACTTGACCGAGGAGAGGCACTGCTGAGGACCAGTGACTCTATCCTTAATATTTATTTGATCTGGGTTGTGGTAACCTGTTAGCGCCTTAATAAACCCCCATAATTGTGAATATCATCTGTGAGTTCTTTGTGGCCTCTACAGTGAATTATCGCATTCCAGCAGAGAAGCAGGGTGCCAAGGAAGGAACGGGTAGTGTCAAAAATAATGGGAGAGAAAGATGGAAAGTGGAGGCATGTTTTGCCTCTACCTCCTGGCAATGGGGTAGCCAGAGGAGGTCAGCTATGGCTCCCATGCCACTTTCTCACTATGTCTAATGTTACTATGGGTTGGAGCCAACTCAATGGCAGTGGGTTTGTGTGTTTATTATATAGTTTTTGCAACAACTTTGTGCAATAGATTTTTAAAGGTAAGCCACCAATTTGAATCATTAAAACATATAGTTATTATTTCATTAAAAAAACACAAAAGCCTATGCCATGAACAGCAAGTCCTTCTCCACTGAAACATGTCTTCATTATAGGCCATCACTGTTCTCAGTTCATCCTTCCTTTTTTTCAAAATAAAAATAAGAAGCAAAACCAGATGATACCATGTTTTTCAGGATTTGTGCTAGTTAGGTTTTTTTGTGTGTCAACATAGCACCTGTCAGACGCTATAGGTGGATTTTAGCCTGTCAGTCAGGTCGCAGCTGATACCTCCTTTGGAGGTGTGACTGAGATAATTGGCTCTCTGGAGGCTGGTCCCCTCTCTCTGCCTTCACCTGCCTGTTGATGAGCCATGCTTACACCTGTGCGAGCCTGGTGATGCGGCCACCACCATTTGTATCCACGCAACTCTGCCCCCACCAACCTGTGATCTTCCTGCATTCTGCATCACTGCATGTGGCTGTGTGAGTCTGAAGAGTTTACTTATGGGCTAGTATTGGACTTATGGGCTTGATCTGGACTGGGATGTTTGCTTGATACGTAATTACTTCTTGATATAAAGATCTCTCTTACACATATATGAGTGTCACTCGATTTGTTTCTCTAGTCAACCCGGCCTAACACAGTATTCTGCATCTTGATTTTTTCCCCCCCTTAGATTGAGATGGATATTTCCCCTTGGTTTTAAATAAGGAAATCGATGCCCAGAGAGCCCAGGTTTTTAACCATTGATAGGATTGAGATTTCAAGTCTGTATGAGATGGATTGACAGTGGCTATAACAATCGGCTTAAACATCGCAACGATTGTGAGGATGGATGCGGGATCAGGAAATATTTTCTTCTGCATGAGGTCGCTGTTAATTGGAGCAACTCCATGGCGCCTAACAAGAACAGCATGCCTTTAACATTCAGGTTTATGTTGCATCCCGCTGTTGCCACTTACAGCGCTGGGATGATATCTCCTCGTTGTGCACAATAGTGACTGGCGCCAAGTGCAAATGGATTTTCAGGATTATCTTAAATTCATTCTCATCTCCCTTCAGATGGTCTAGTCCCACTTCCTAGAATCTTCTGCTCAATCCTAAGCTTCTAGTGCCTACATATTACACAAGCTCACTACGTTTTAGCGTTCTGATCATAGAGCATGCTTGCTTGCTTCTGCTTCTGCTTCTCCTCCTCCTCCTCCTCTTCCTTCTCCTACCTCTTCCCAGAACTTCCTGCTGCCACCACCACACCACCACCACCACCACTACCACCACCACCCACTGCCATCAAGTCATTTCTGGCTCATAGTAACCCTATAAGACAGAGGAGAACTGCTCCATCAGGTTTCCTTACAGAAGCAGATGGGCTCATCTTTGCCCAGCAGAGCCAATAGTGGTGTGAACCACTGGCTCTTTGATTGCCTCACAAGCACTTGAATCACTGTGCCACCAAGGGTTGCTTCTAGAAACCCCTAGTTTCCCCAATCCCTCTCCTTTATTCTCTTCGCTTACAATTAGAGCTTCCTTTTCTAGATAATTTAGTTATAGATTTGGCCATCTATCTGCAGAAAGTACAGGTGGAGCACAAAGGGCAAGGGGGGGGGCAGTTATTCATGAAATCTACCCTCTAGCCACATAGGCAGACATATATTCCATATTGGACAACACAGCTCCGGGGGATGGGGGTGGGGAGTGGAGTATAAATGGCCATCACAAATAGCTACTAACTGTGAAGCTAGGGGGTTGAATTTACTCAGAGATGTCTTGGAAGAGAGGCTGGGGGCTCTCCTTCAGAAAAGTCAGCTACTGAAGAACCTAGAGAGCGTACGCTCAAGTCTGACACAGAGATTGGAATTGGATTGATGGCAACTCTCTGTTTTGTTTTCAAATGAGGATGTGTTCATGACCCAGAGGGACCCTTCCCTAAGATGTTTCTAACTGAAACCGATATCGCGTGGTGAAGTGGTAGGATTGAAGGTGTGGAACACCTGTAAGATTAAGCAAGTTGTACAATAGAACCCTGTCTTCCCTGCTAGAGGGAGAGCACTCTTTCGAGCGGGAGAGAATGACAATCACAAACAAGGCATTCTAAAGAGCCCCTGTACCTTGCTTTCTGCCACAATATTGAGACCAACATTTACCCCCAGTTTAAAATGAGAAAGATGGGGTTCCGAGAGGTGGAGTTGATTTTGTGATTGGTCAACTCTTTCTAGAGCGACAAAGACCAACGGAAAAGGTCACCAAGTGGGGGTGAGATGCGGGTGGCGGCGGAAAGGGGCATACAGAGAACGATTTTAGGCCGAGAGAAGCTGGCAGGTACAAAAGTCCAGAATCAAAAGAGAATATGTATGTCATAGTTGCCGCCCTGCAGGGAAGATCGGTGTGGCTGGGGGATGGCATGATGGGTCGGGAGCAGGCTGGAGGCCTAGAACAGTGCCAAGGACAATGGGTGTATATGTGAGGGCACCAGGGCTGGTGCGCTGAGTGGCTTCAGCAGGTAGGTGGGGTGGGAGTTTCATGACCATCCATACTTTTGGCCCCATGCATGAGGAATTGACATGGGCAGCTATGGAACTGAGTGATAGGATATTTATTGGCTAATTCTGGAAATATCAGAAGGGCTAGAGAATAGGGCCTGGGTATCGAACAGGTCCTAAGGGAGGTCAGACCATAAAAACTATTCCTCCAGGGCTCCGCACCGGACACTGTTCCACAGCCACCAGCCACCACGAGTGTATACCATTCTCACACACGTCCCTGCCACCAGGCTGAAAAATGCCCCACCTATATATGACCCTTGGATTCACTCTCTTCACCATCAGAGTTTGGGAGGCGAGCGAGTTGTTTGCTGGGCTGAGCCGAGATCAAAGGCCTATCCGCTGAGTGGCCGGAGGGTTTGCCGATGGAATGAATGCCTCCATCCGTAGTGGGGGACATGCCCAGCTTCCATCAAAACGAACACAATGTGGAATTTCCCCCACAAAATAGACAACGTAGGGTGGTAAGGTTAGACCACAGGGCAGGAAGAAGGTGGCCATCGGGGCCGCTTGGAGCCATGCTTGTGTATTCGCGCAATCATCCTTTGTGTTGTCTGGAGACGCTGTGGTTGGGGTGAGCCTCCAGTGGCTGTAGTAACATCCACGGAGAGGCTATAATGCAGTGAGGTGAGATGTCGATAGCCCGGGGCATGAAGATGACAGATGACCGTCTGGGCGGAGAGAAACGGATGGACTCCAGAGATATTCTGGATGCAGACGTGAAGCGGTTTCTCGATCTGACTGACCGTGCAGTTGCTAGATGCCATTCTACTCAGGGTGATCCCACGTAACAGAATCGTACTGGCCCCGAGGGCTTCTCTGGACTGTCATCTTTACAGAAGCTGGTTCTCCAATCTTGAGAAGCCACTGGATGGGTTTGAACCAGCAAGTTTTTAGTTAGTAGCTGCTTAAGTGCTGCACTACCAGGACTCCTTTGAATGTGTGGAGCATAGCATGAAGAATGAGTCTAGTGCCAAGGATGGCACTCGGTATCTAATGGGGCAAGTGGGGGGCAGCGGCACTCCTCATTTCGAGAATCCACTGGGATCTTTATGAGGTCTTTTCACCTGAGTCAGAATTAACTTGGTGGCAAGACAGCCGAAGAAACACCGTCATGAACTCTGTCAGTCATGTACTCGGTCAATGGCAGCCAGGTACACACCCGATATTTTTGAATAAGGAAAAACCTCATGCTCCCCCCCTCCCACATGCCTCCATGGCATGAAGGTTTTGGAAGATCATGTCACATCACCTATTAAACTGTGGGCTAGACATTTGTCCTTGTCATCTTTCCCACATGAACATCTCCAGTCGAGACTTAAAATGGAAACAAATAGGTTGTCATGGAAAATGACTTGCTCACACGTTTCCCTATGTTTGTCTAGTCTTATATTTCATTCCACGTTGCTTCGTGGTTCAAGTTCATTGTCCTTCCTTCTGCAACATTAATGTTCTTATGCTTAGGATTTCTAAAGTCCAGTGAATTTTCCAGGAAAAAAAAAGTGGATTGGTAGGCTGGAGAAAAAAAAATACATTACAGCCTAGAATTTACAGTCGCTTTTCAACAAATATTTCTTTCGGACTTCCTATTATAGGTACTGGGAATGCAGCAAAACGACAAAGTATCTTCAGGAAACCTCCCTTTTAGTTGGGAGAGCGTGATAATAACCTAGTCAATCTATAGTGAATTTGGTGTTGTCTTGTGTTACAGAAAACATAAAGCAAGCGAAGGAGGTGGAAAGTCGTGAGGCATCTAGGGTGGGGTAGTTTCGATTTTATTAAATAGCATTTGAGCAAAAGAAAGGGGGCGGGGGGTGGGGGCAATGATTAAGTGCTCAGCAGTGCAGCAAACGGGAGGTGATGGAAACCCAACCAGGAGCTCCGTGCACGAAGGGACCTGATGACCTGCTCCCGTGAAGTTCACAGTGAAGTTCACAGCCAAGCAGCTTCTGTAGAGAGTTCAATCCCCACACGGCGTCACCAGGAGTCGGAAGGACACACCGCAAAAATGGAAAGGAGGAAGTAAGGCCGGAACATATCTGAAACCAACGGTTTCCAGGCACAAGAAAGAGAAAAAGAGAATGGTAAGGGAAAGCACCCCATGGCGGGATCATTTTTTACCCCGTTTCACAAGTGCTTCATACAGGAGGAGAGGGCAGAAGGGAGGCAGAAAGAACATTCGTTGAGAACTATGTATGATTCCAAAATATCTTCTAAATATTTCCCCTCCATTTTGAAATGTAAGGTCATGTTCTAGTAGAAGCCCGCTTTTAAGGACTCTAAATTGCCCGTAAAAAGAAAGTTGGATCACTTGCTCCAATAACACTAGAAACATTGAGCTGAGACTAATCTGCATGCTTGGACGTGGAGAGCACAGCAGGCACAAAATCGAATAGGGACAAAATCATCAAAGAGACCCGGCTTACTGGTTGGATAAAGACAGGCTAGATCCCCGTCGCCCTCCAACTCCAGTGCTGAAGACTGTGGTCCTTAATCATCCTTTAGGTTCTGAAGTTCTGGTACTGAACTCAACCATTAAAATCGAAAGGTCACATTTGCCCAAGGTCAAAGTTCAGAGAGGAGGGACGGAACCAAGGAGCAATGGGAATAAGTGGTGACACATTGAGGGGACTGCTTTGCATGAATTTAAATAATGTAGCATGAGAAATTGTCGAATGTAAGACCAATGAGCTACTCTGTAAGCCCTCATGGAATTCACAGTTAAAATGAGTGTTGGGGGACATCATTCATGTTAATTGCTACTGAATATAAAAGACAGATTTATTTTCTAACTTCTCTCTGTCTACTTTTAAGAGGCACTTGTAAGATCAATCCTAATTTTGAATTCTAAATATAGAATGGGACAATTGACGGCATGAAGTGCTGCTGACTTTTAAACAACGAATGAAGAGTCTCAGTTATTTTGCACGGTTTCATTTGGGTCTAAAGTTTTGATAGTATTTACACATTTTTTTCTCTCGGCATGCTTAAAACCTGTTCAGCACCATGGATACATTTCACAGCCCAAACATTTGTTAAGAATCTGATCTCATTCCTGATTTGAAAGAAATTGCTTTTAATTTAATTTAAAGGCAATTAATTAGGCAGGAGCCTGTCTTAGTTTGAGAGGCTGACTTTAAACAAAATCATTTTCTGAGAATCTGCTTGTCTTAGTTACCTGGTGCTTTTATAGCAAATGTCACATGGGAATGGCTTTAGTGAACAGAATTTTACTTTTTTTTTTTTCCTGGGATCCTGGGAGATCTTATGTGGCATGGCATCTATCCTCCCCAACATGGGTTTTTATCCTTGTTGTTGTTTGTTTAATCTGTACTTGTAGATCTCAGAATAGATTGATTTAAGACCTACCCTACACTATTAATGTCTCATTAACATCACAAAGAAAACATTATGCCCAAATGAAATTATAAACACACACACGGGATTATAATGGGGTTTGGACATGTATTCTAATGACTGACATGTTATCAAGAGAGACTAATTCCTAGAAAAGAGCATCGTTCTTGGTAAAGTAAAAGGGCAGCAATAAAGAATGCTCTCAGTGATACAGCGATGAGGTCAAACATAATAATTGGGAGGATCGCGGGACCTGGCAGCATTTCATTTACAGGGGGTTTCGATGAGTTGGGATTGGCTGGACAGCACCTATCAACAACACAGTAGGGTTTAAAACAGGCTTTTAAGGACCATAGTTTGGTTGTACTACTGTCCACTCCAGCTTTTGGTAAGCACTTTTTAAAATCAATTTTTATCGACTGATTATTTGACCCGCACTAAGATGACCATATGGTTTTCCTGTAATGTCCCGTTCACACATTAGCTTTTCTCTAATGATTTTCTCAGGTTGCATCATCTTTATATTAATAAATATATTTTGAGTAATGGTATGTTACTGTACGCAGATCCGGTTTATTCATTTTAGCTGCTGAATGAGTAATTGACACACTATCATTCTGATTTAGGGGTAATTAAGTACTTTCTACTTTTCTTCTTGGTATAAAACTCAAGGCTAAAAGAAATTTTGCTTCAGAATTTTAAAGAAGTCATTCTGCTGTCTTCTAGCATGCAGTGCTGGTGTGGAGAATGTGGCTAAGTAACACTTCTATAAAATTCGCAGCCATCGAGTCCCTTCTGACTCACGGTGACCCTGTAGGACTGGGTAGACTGCTTCTGTGGCTTTCTGAGACTGTGACTCTTTACTGGAGTAGAAAGCCTTGTCTTTCTCCCAAGGAGTATCTGGTGATTTTGAACTGTAGACCTTGTGGTTAGCAGCCCAATACATAACCACTTTGCCACCAGGGTTTATATGGTGGCTATTATTTGTCAGACATCGATTTAATCTCTCTAAGTAAAATGGCAAATGTAATGTTGAATACCACATGATGAGGTAGAAAATACTAATGCCCCATTTTAGAGATGAGGACACTGAGGTCTCAAGAGTTTCTGTCCCTTTTCCCAGATCCCACAGCAGGTAAGCGAATGACTAGGACAAGAAACTGTGTTATCTGGCACTTCCAAGACTGGATTGTCAGAAGCTTGTGCTTTCTGCCAAGCTTCTTGGAAATTTTCCCATGGGAACCACAAGCCTGGACATAAGAAATCTGGCAACCTGATACGATATCCTAATGGTGGGGAGTTCATGTGTCGGCAACTCCAGTTGACATTGTCACCTGAGCTCCGCTTTTCACCCATTCCCACCCTAAGGCAGTGATTCTCAACCTTCCTAATGCTGCGACCCTTTCATACAGTTCCTCATATTGTGGTGACCCCCAACCATAAAATTATTTTCGTTGCTGCTTCATCACTGTCATTTTGTTACTGTGATGAATTGTAATGTAAATATCTGATATTCAGGATGTATTTTCATTGTTACAGACTGAACATAATTAAAACATAGTGATTCATCACAAAAATAATATGCAATTATATATTGTGAAACACTTATTTCTAAATACAAATCAATGAAATTTTGTCTTGAAGCACGGTGTAGCATGGGTAACAGTCTTCGTGCCGAGTACTCTTATGTGGGTGTATCTTCATGTGGGCAGACCGGCCTGAATAGAGGAGCGGTGTCTCGGTACCCAAGTCCATCAGAAATATGTGTTTCAAAGAAGTTGCCACCCACAGGTTGAGAACCGCTGCCCTAAGGGTGGAACTATATTGATCCCTCTCGATCATGTTCCGCACTATGTGGAACATTAGTATCACCGACTTGGAATCTGCTCACCACGATTAGGATAGACTGATTATTGATTAAATCATTAACTATTGGGGTGATTTGGTATGCAGCAGTTGTTGATCCTGCTAGGTGTTCTTGAGTCAGCTCCGACTCTCCAGTGACCAGTGTACAGCAGCACAAAGGCTGCCTGGTCCTGTGCTATTCTCACAAGTACTCTATGTGCGAGCCCATTGTTGCAGCCAGGGTGACACGCCATCTCCTTGAAGCCTTTCCTCTTTGTCTCTGTCCTTCTGCTTCACTAACCATGATGTCCTTCTGCAGGGAGTGGTCCCTTCTGACAACACACTCAAAGTATGTGAGAGAAAGTCATGTCACCTTGCCTCTAAGGAACACTCTGGCTGTACTTTTTCCAAGAGAGATCGCTTGTTCTTTTGACACACACTGGTGTGTTTGACATGACTCATTCTCCTTCAGCCGTCCTTATCTCATTCTTTTCTACATAGCTTTCAGCAATTTCGTCCATAGTTTCCATTTCTTTATCTTCTGTGGGGTATTTTTACTTTTTTTTTTGCTATTCTATTGGCTATCTTTATACCATGATGGCGCTTTGAAATTCCTGCTTCACACTCAAGTTTTATTAATGCTTTAGAAAAATCTTTTAGTATAATTCTTAACGTGTTGTTTCATTCTTTCAATATTCTTCATGGTGTTAAACTAAATTTTAAAAGTGATTATCATTTTATGATAAAGTGATCATCATTTTATGATTTGAGGGACTACCTTTCCATCTGTTCAATCTATTAACACGTATTAATAGTAAATTCCTGATGTGTTTTATAATTTTTAAGCTCATTTTTATAAAAATTTAAAAAAATCATTTTATTGGGGGCTCATATAGCTCTTATCATCCATCCATTGTGTCAAGCATATTTGCACATTTGTTGCCATCATCATTTTCAAAACATTTTCTTTCTACTTGAGCCCCTGGTATCAGCTCCTCTTTCCTCTTTCTTCCCTCTCCCCCCTCCCTCCCTCATGAACCCTTGATAATTTATAAATTATTATTTTTTCGTGTCTTACACTGTCGATGTCTCCCTTCAGCCACTTTTCTGTTATCCATCCCCCTGGGAGGGGGTTATAGATCAATCAATGTGACCGGCTCCCCCTTTCTCCCCCTACCTTCCCCTTCCCCTCCTGGTAATTACTACTCTCATTATTTGTACTGAGGGACTTAATCTGTCCTGGATTCCCTGTGTTTCCAACTCTTATCTGTACCCGTGTACATGCTCTGATCTAATCAGATTTGTAAGGTAGAATTGGGGTCATGATAGTGGGGTAATGGAAGCATTAAAGAACCAGAGGAAAGTTGTATGTTTCATCGATGCTATACTGCACCCTAACTGGCTCATCCCTTTCTTGGGACCTTCTGTAAGGGGATGTTCAATTGTCTACAGATGGGCTTTGGATCTCTACTCTGCCCTCCCACTCATTCCTCATTCACAATGATATGATTTTTTGTTCTGGGTCTTTGATGCCTGATACCTGAGCCCATCGACACCTCATGATCACACAGGCTGGTGTGCTCCTTCCATATGGGCTCATTTTTACTGCGGTCCTATTCTAGCATTTGAAATGTCACAAAGCCAGAACAATTACCACGTTTCCACCATGCATGTGGGACATCAGGCACTAATTTTTTTATCTTAATGTCTTCGCTCAAATGTTTCAGGATGAATCAAGTGACAAGATTATAATTTACCAACAAGGCTTAACCTGATTTAACAGTTCATATTTACCCTGAAAGACAACGAAGGTAATATACTTTTATGACTTCCTTCATTCTCATCCTGCCTTCTCCACTGCTTACCACAGATGGAGATTTTCCCATTTACCGTATCTAAGTTACTATTTCATATTTATTTAGCTATTTTCAAAAAACTATAAAATAAAATTTCCCAACACAACTCTCCTGGCCTTTTCCTCAACAATGTAGCTTTTAAAGTGGTTTAAAGTTTCTTTGTCACAAGACCCCTTGGTTATCTTACGTCCTTTAAGAAAAATGTATCAAGAAATCTCCCCCTAAAACAGCTGCCATCATGTTCTCTGCCTTGGGTTTAACTGGCCCAGCAGAACCCTTTAGAAGCTCCTGTTTCAATCAGATCTCATGGTAGTTACACAATTTCATGTCATCTTGATAAATAAGGTGACGGGGAGGAGTCCAGCCTGCCAATCAGGTCACAGCCTGGTGATCCCTCCTTGGGGGCGTGGCCTTCTCATGAAGATTCTGGGACTTCCTCTCTTCCCGCCTGGAGGGTCTCTCTGTGCTTCACATTCCTGTTGACCAGCAACATGGAGTTATGCTGATGGCAGCCAGAGCCCTGGAGATGCTTCCCCTGCCTGTGGACTCACAGGACTTACCACCCACCAGCCTGTGATCTTCCTGCATTCGACATCATTGCATGTGCTGCTTGAATATGAAGAGGAATTCATGGGCTTATGGGCTAATATTTAAATGATGGGCTTGATCTGGACTGGGCTGAGATGTTTTACTGATGCATGATTACCTTCTTGGTATAAAGCTTCCTCTTACATATCTATGAGGATCTCTGGATTGGTTTCTCTAGTTTACCTGAACTAACACAGATCTTTTCTGGAGATAACCCACTGAGACTAAGACAAGAACTGCATCTGAAGCCATCTATTAATTGTACAGATATGTTTAAACACGTTTGTTGAGAATAAACCCGTGTCTGAATTGATACCCTTAAGTAGCCCAATTTTCTCACTTACTGTCATATATTCTTCATTTTATCTTTAGACGGGTGATATTCCTCTCCTTTGATCTCGCATGCATATTTGGCAAAATATTTGCATACTTTTTTCTGCTTAATTAACTTTCAGAGAAGCCACGTCTTCCTGCTACTTTCTAGGCATATTGTGACGAGAACATTTTTGGCAGAACTTTTTAGATCTATGCCCACTTGTTGAAGCATTATTTGGGCTAAGGGTTTGCAATTGGATGTTTTCTGGTTAGTTCTTTGTAACTTAAAGACTGGGGTGAATGGAATGAAGGTGTGGAGGAAATGTGTTGAGTTGGGAAAACAGAGCAGGCTTGGGAACATTACCTCTCTCTACTCAGTCCCCTCCCTCTTATCTCTAGGAACACATGCTGATTCTGGAACTAAGCAAATGTCCCCAGGGCAATGGTTCCATCTAAAAGCCAATGGCTCAAAAGGCGTTTTTTATGAGCAAATAGATGCTCATTTTTCTTGGGTCCACTGACTTTAGTTAGTAGCTGTCACGTTTTGGGGGTGGGGTGGTCTCCCCTTAAGATTAGTATGCTCTCTAGGCCATCGTTCTTCTGGTGAGGAAATCGCATTCACTGCAAAGAGAAATAATAACCCAGTGTTACCAATGCAGTTCTAGCTACTCAAACTGATGGCCACTTTATTTCTATTGTGGTCTGCCCCAACCTACCCGTTGAACACCTTTCCCTTTCCCACACAACTATTGGCTTGTAAAGACGAGATGTTCTGTTCTCATCATGATTTCACAGCCTAGGAAACTCAAAGGAGCAGTTCTACTTGGTCATATAGGCTCGCTATGAGGGGGTTTATAGAGTGAATAAACAACCTTCACTCTTTTAGTTCAGTTATTTTTGTGATCCTAAAAATTGGGTTTCATTTATGTATAGGTATTACACATACTCTTTGTAACAACAACAACAACAAAAACCAACAAAAACCCTTGCATTGAGTGAATCTCATAGGGTCTTGTAGGACTGCGTAGAGCTGCCGTGATGGTCTCCAAAGCTCTCATCGTTAGGGAAGCTGACTGCCACGTTTTTCCCCTTGGAGCAAATGGTGGGCTCAAACTGTAGACCTTTTGCTTAACGGCCAGGTTCTTTGACCACACCGCACTACCATGGCCCCTTAGGTGAGAGAACTTAAACCAGATTCGTGGAAACATTGAACTAAGTGATCATTTCCCTACTGTTTTTTGAAGCCCTCTCCTATATTCAGACATGACCCTCGCTCTTCCATCTTGTGAAAGACAAAGTGTCACTAGGCATGGTTAGTGTTGTTGGGCTGGTTCTAACTCATAGCAACCCTCTGCACCACAGAACCACGGACAGCCCTCGCCCACGCGATCCTCACAATTGATGCCATGCTGAGCCCATCCTTGCAGCCCGTGGCTGAGTCCAGTCCGTGGAGGGCCCGGCGCTCATCACGGACCCTCTCTAAGAAGAATGGCTTTAATTTCTTCTACTAGCAGTGGGCACCGATCTATAATAGCAGTGAGCAAAAATCTATAATAAACCGTATTGTAAAAGATACCTCCATCCCAGTTGTTGATGTCTTGAAGGCATTTTTAGTTTATGTATATCCTCAGATTTATTGAACATATGCAGCCTCGGCTCTACTCTCCTTATGAATTTCCTTCCCCAAGGAGTGGTTTCATGTTATGAATGCGCTACTGTCTGGTAGCCCTCCCAGTCTCTAGCAGAACGAACACCAACCAAGCAGCTTGGAAACTCTAAAAAACCCATCTTTTCTAGACAGGGAAGCAAAAATATTATTCAAATGAAAAGAAAAAATTTTGGTGCATCAATTTGCCCTCTTGTATAGAACCTTGGACCAAAAAGTATACATCTTATATAGAGATTCTCAGTTATTTAGACTTTTTAATAAATGTATTGAATTTTATATATCTCAATTACGTAGGCTTTTAAAAATATATATCAAAATCTCCCAATACGCTTTCACAAGTGCTTTTATGGTGATGCAGAAAGAATAACAAAGTGAAACGGGAGGACTGGGTGAGGCAGGTAGGTTTCCTCGGCAACTCGGTGACAGTTTCTCACATCTGCTTCAAGCACAGGTTTTGACTGAGCCTCGGCCCTGACTCAAATGTCACAGACCGTTGCTCAGGACTGCTAGTCAAACCTGTAAGTGTTATATTACCAAACACTATGGGTCCACACAGCTTTACAATGCTGGTTCTATTGTTGATACCTACTCAAGGTCTCTTGACTTCTTCTCAGGTTCTGTTATCTCACAAGGATGCGAAAGGTCAAAACTCAAAGCTTACTGCCCTTGAGTTGATGCCAACTCATAGTCACCCCCATAGGACAGGGTCGAACTGGCTTCTAAGATTGTAACTCCATTAGAACAGCTCGTGGTTTCAAACTGTTGACCTTGTGGTCAGCAGCCCAACATGTCACTACCGGGCTATCAGGGCCTCATGCTGTTTTCACCAACCAAATTCTTAAATGACAAAGCTTTTGGTAACATTCCCTACTGTCAAATTATTACACTTGGCACAGAATTCCCATTGCAAATTTTCACTTGGTTTTCCAATTAAAATGGGCTTTTGTGAGTCCCCTGCTGATAGCCATTGGCTTGATAAAAAGTGACTTCATTTGCAGCAAGGGGGTTCAGGGAGCCCAGTGCAAGGCTGACTCTTCTGTTGTTTCCTTGAGACCAGCTGTGCAGAAATATTAAAATTTAGTAAATTAGGTGAAATTGCAGCTTCCTAGCTGGTATAATAATGCCCCCTCTCCATATTTTTTCCTCCTGAAAACTATCTTCAGAACGAGTTGTCTGCATAATTCTTCTGCTCTAGGAGAAATGTAATTCAGACTATCTCCCAAATCCAGGTTACTTTTCCATTTTACAAACAATGGCACCATATCCTACTTATCTAATAGAATTCTTATACTTTCACATCTGTAGAATTGGATCACTATTATTTCTGCCTTACCTGGGCATAACATTATTTTATTATTCCATGCTTGGCTAAGCAGCTGGATCTGTAAAAATGCTAGTCTTATATAAAACCATCATTTTTTTTCTTTCTTGATTAGTACTTATTTTAAAAGCAATCCCGAGTGTGCAAAGTTCTGGTTTGTTTTCAACCAAATATTTTTAGTTAGGGTATTGCAGAATGAGCCAAAAAAGGACAAAATGGCCTTGTCTTTTTGATGATCAATTCTTTTCTTATTGGCACATGTAAGTATCTCCCAGAGGACAAGTCTAAAAGAACCCAAACTAAAAACATTAATTGTGAATGTGGTTATATGAATTCATGTCAACTTGATAAATAGAGTGAAAGGGGGGAGTTAGGCCTGTCAATTAGGGCACAGCCCGATGATACCTCCTTGTGGGTGAGGTCTTCCTGTGAGGATTCTGGGAACTTGCTCTCTTGCTCTATGGAGGCAGACCACACACTCTCTCTACTTTACCTTCCTATTGACAAGCCACGTGGAACCATGCTGATACCTGAGAAAGCCCTAGAGATACTTCCACCGCCAGTGGATCCACAAGACTTTTCACCCACCAGCCAGCGATCTTCCTGCATTCAGCGTCATTGCATGTGCTGTGTGAGTATGAAGAGGAATTTGTAGATTAGTATCAGACATACAAGCTAATATGATATTTATGGAATCAATCTGGACTGGGCTGGGATGCTTTCTCAATATACAATTGCTCTTTGATATAAGGCTCTCTTACACACATAAGAGTGTCTCTGGATTTGTTGTTGTAGTCAACTCAGCTTAACAGAGCCAAGTTGACTCTGACTACATTTGTGTCAGTGTGGAGCCATGCTTCACAGTACTTTCAATCATTGATTTCAATCAGAGACCACCAGGCCTTTCTTTCTAATTACATTTGTCTGCATGGACCTTTCAGTCACAGCCGACCTGGCTAACTGTATGCACACCCAGGGACTCCTCTACGGTATACTGTGTACTTTACTGAAGTGTGATGCCAACTTGCTTACACTGGCTCCTTTCAAATGAAGACAGTATGTCTCTCACTCCTACTCAGTCAACTCCGAGCCTATAGGAGACTTCATTTACAATAAAAACATCTTTGAATGTGTGTGAGAAAGTTGCCTCATTTAAGCCTTTTGGAAATAGAAATCATTTCACAGTAACTTGTCACTATTTTGTTTTTCGGAAAATGATCACGCACGTAAAGTCGAGTGAATGGTCTAGTAAACTTTCGCATACTCATTGTATGGTTTGTGTCTGACGGGTGGTCCACCAGGGCCCAGAGTCACTGGACAGTGGGGCTGCACACAAGGGGCTGGGGACCACAGGTGGCCTGCGTTGCTCTTGTCCGAAGGAGCGCCCTGGTCCCAAATACTCAGGGAACCGGCCTCTGTCATCTGGACATAGGAGTGCTTCTCTGCCACAATGAAGTACTAACCGATGATCTAGACCAGCTGTGTACGGGATTCCAATTCAGGAAGACTGCCTGTATTCCAGAGATGTGTGCTCCATTGGGTTTTCATGGCCCCGATCTCTTAAAAGGAGACTGTTGCTAAATGCGTTCAAGTCATTTCGGACTCAGCGACCCTAGGTACAACCGAACAGCACCTGGCCTGGCACCGTCCTCACAGTGCCCTCATGCTTGACAGCAGCCACTGTGTCAATTCATCTTATCAAGCATATTCCTCATTTTTTTTTGCTGCCCCGCTACTTTACTGAGCATGATGCCTTTTCCTAGGGACCGTGCTCTCCTGACAACATGTCCAAAGTAGGCGAGATAAAGTCTCACCATCCTTGCTTCTAAGGGGCATTCTGGATGTGCTTCCTCAAAGACTGATTTGTTCTTCTGGCAGCCCGTGATGCTTCCAATGTTCTTCTCCAGCACCATAGTGTAAATGCAACAGTTCTTAGACCTTCCTTACTGATGTCCTAGGAGGCTTTGCAAATAGCTCCTCCATCCTCAAAATAATAACATCGTTGCTTTTCTGAATGCAGATCTTGAAACTTTCAAACTCAACGCCATCGGTCAATTTCGACACACAGCGACCCTGCAGGTTGGGGTAGAACTGCCCCTGTGAATTTCCGAGGTTCTTACTCTTTACTCAGAGACAAACAAACGGCTGGTTTGTGCATCGCAACTCCCACGGCCAGCGAGACCCTGACTAGAACCTTCCAAACTCTGATCATTCCATTTCGGTACCATAAGGTGCCCACATAGTTCAAGTATCGCTTTCCTGAGACCCCCCTGGCCCACCCTTCCAGAGTCCAGGTAGGTCTCCTGAAACTCCTCCTCTCAGTCCACCAATTCCAGTGGGATTTTCCTCGAAGCAGTTTCAGTCTGTCTCCCACAGAGTAGCTGGTGGCTTTGAACTGTTGACTTTGAAGCTAGCAGCCCAACACAGAACCTTGAAGCTACTAAGACTCCTCCAAAGCTGATGATCAGGTCCTGAATCTGGTGGTGCCTCAGGCTGGGCTGGAATTGCTACCACCACCCAGGGACTACGTGTGAAGGGTCAGACAGTATTTTAGGCTTCGTAGGCCTATGGTCCTGATCACTATTACTCAAAGGTGCCCTATTAGCTTTAAGAGCACCCATGGGTTAAAAAAAAAAGCACCCATGGGTAACACATAAGAGCTCCAATGTGTTCCAGGAAAACGATTTAGTTAGAGAACAAACAGATTGAGGCTGGCTTTGGCCTAATCCTAAAATCCGCCTGAAGATATTCTGGCTGCCACACGTCAATTCATTTATTCCCTCCTCCATGTGAGCGTCGTTGCGTTGGGGCACCCTTTTGCTCCCCTTTGGTAGGACCATCCACTCCACCAACTAAAATGTCCCTTAGCAGCCAGCCCTGGGCGGGGGCCGAGCGGGCCGAGCGCCCCCGGGGTGTAAAAGTGTGGGACCCGCGTGCGCTCCGGAGTGGGAGTAAGGGCGCGCGCGGAAAAGTTGGAGACCAATCAGCACGGAGTTGGGCTTCCGCGCCCAACCTTCAGGTGACCCCGCGCGGCGGCGGCGGCGGTAGCGGTGGCGGTGGCAGCGGCGGCGGCGGCAGCGGCAGCGGCGATCAGAGCCCGCAGCAGCTCTCCAAGCGCCTCCGGGAGGAAGGCGAGGCGGCGAGCTCGGCGAATCGTCCTCTGCCATCCCGGCGCCGAAACCAGCCGCCCGGGACGGAGTGAGAGAAGAGCGAGCAAGCGAGCGAGCGAGCGGCGTCTCCTCTTGGTTCCGAAGACCGTGCGGGCCGAGGAAGGGGCGCGTGGGGCCGCGCCCGCGCGGGGTCCGCGCCCGCGCCGCTGCCGCCGAGCCCCGGGGTGTGCGTGGCTGCGGCCGCGGTGGCAGGAGCGGCGAGTCGGGGCCGCCCGGGCTGCGCTTCCCCGCGGCGGCAGCAGCAGCGGCGGCGGCGCCTGTGGCTCAGGATGCGGCCGGGGGGCGCGCTGCTCGCCCTGCTCGCCAGCCTGCTGACGCTGCGCCTTCTCTGGTGCTCCGCCAACGCGCCGGCGGGCTCCAGGTAAGCCCCCGACCGCGAGCCGCCCGGGCGCCAGGTAACTCCCCGACCCCGAGCCGCCCCGGCCGCCGGTCCCCCGACTCGGGCGCGCAGTCTTGGAGCTGCTTGGAGGAAAAAGCCGACGGGCGGCGGCGGGCCGAGCGTGGGAGTTTTCAGGAGGCCGGACAGTCCCCTGGAAGGGTGGGCGAGGGGGTCTCGGGAAGGCGACCCTTGAATTGGGTGGGCACCTTAGGCGACCCGAGTGCCAAGATCGGGGTTGCGAGGGGGGCGTCCCGCGTCCCGCTGGGCGTGGGAGGTGCGATGCTTGCGGAGAGCAGCCGTCGGTTTCCAAGCGCTGGGCTTTTGGGTCCGGTCCCTGTCGCCCCTTTCTTCCCGCCCCGCTCTTCAAACTCCGTGACTTGGGACCTGCCGGAGAGCCGGGGTGCGCGCGATGCGCTGGCGGGGCTTCCAGCCAGAGACGGAACCTGCCCGGCTCACTGCTCCGGGCGACATGTAACCACTTCATTGTCCTCCCGCTGTGCAGGCTCCTGCTGGAGGAAAGCAGGGTGACCACCCACCAGGACCTCTTAGCGCTGAGGATGCTCAAGAGCCCAACGACCCCAGGACCTCACACTACGAACGGGTAAGGGGCACCGAGGGGCGCGCGGGGCGAGGGCGACGGGGCTCGGGGTCCTGGCCGGCCGGGGATGGGGCGAGGCTGCACCGCCCAACTCGTTGCCACTTGTCTGTTTGGGACTTGTCCTGTGCGTGTGTTTCGCGTGTGCATGCACGTGTGAGCGTGGGTACACCTTCGTGCGATCGCAACCTGCCTTTCGAAAGCCCGCTCCACGGTGGGAATGTTCTTGGAACCAGGGTGGGGTGGAGGTGGGGGGCAGAGGTCGCGGGGTTCCTTTTTGATAACAGAGTGTTGAAAATCCCGGAGGGAAGCAGCTCAGCCCATCTTAATGGGGGGATTTTATTGGTTAGCTTTTTTTGGTCTCTTGGCTCTAAAGTGCATCGGTGTTAAGATTCAGGTTCAGAAGAATGGAATTCTGTGCACGTTGTTGCGAAGGCTTTTGGCCTTAGTGAGTATAGACTTGGATTTTTTTTTCTTTAACATTCATCAGTGTATGATCCAGGTGCAATAAATATTTGGCTTTAATCTTTTTGTGCTTCATGGAAATAACATGGACTCAGAGCCTCACCAGCCAGAGATAAGGTTTAGATTAATTTTCTCTCAATAGTTTTATTCTAAATACATATATCTTAAGAATATGGTTAAGCTTGTACTTTATGTACATTTACCCTTTTTACTAAAAAAAATCCCAATGTACATGTCATTAACATTTTCTTCAAAGCATTCCTTTTCACTGTTGCATAATTGATCAAATGGAATGTGATCATCTATTTGTTTCCATTTTTAGACTTTGGGATTGTTTCCTCATTTTGTTTTGCTTACTGTCAACAATTCTAGTAAAAAGTACATCTTGATGTAGATCTTTATCTTCATTTCAAGTGAAATCTAAGACCGAGTGATGGAAGTTGCAGAATATTTACATTTTACATCCAGATGCACATTGACAATTGCTTCCTGGAAGGGTTGAATCCCTTTCCATTTTCACCAGCAGAAGGCTCTGCTGTGTTCCTCACCATCGCTGTGATTTTGGACCTCTCACACACTGCCTTTCTTGAACCCCTTTCCTCCCTGTAGCCTTCTGTGTATTCTTAATCTTCTGCTGGGTGACTCAGATCACCATGGACATAAGAAGGCTCTGACTCCATGCACGTGGAAGACAGGATCAACGCTGCCTACCACAACCCCAGGCACCCCGCCCCCCCCCCCCCCCCGCCCCCATGCCCACTCATTGCTAACTGCAAGGTCAGCACTTGGGATCCACTGTCGCTCCGTGCCAGCTCTGGTGGCGTTCTGCTCTGTCCTGT
This sequence comes from Tenrec ecaudatus, assembly GCF_050624435.1. NCBI lineage: Eukaryota > Metazoa > Chordata > Mammalia > Afrosoricida > Tenrecidae > Tenrec > Tenrec ecaudatus. The sequence goes on along the minus strand of NC_134535.1, from coordinate 163,632,225 downwards.
AGGCTCACTGTGAGTTAGAACCCACCCAGGGCGTTCAACAAAAACAAAAATAGAAAGCTTAGTGTGACAAAAGCTTTAGAGAAAGGTATTGGGCTGTAGTTTTATTTTAAAGCCTTCATAGGTTTGAGGGTTTTGGGGTTTTTTTTTAGGTTTGAGTTTTATAGGTAGTCTAGCCTGAGCAATGAACTGGGGGACATTCCTCTGTTTCCAAACCCTGGGACTATTAGATTTACTGGGGTTGTCCCTTTGGGAAAGCTTGAAAGAATGCATTAATTAAGTCATCTGGTTCTAGGCCTATTTTGAATTTTTCAGTTTTCTTTTGCATGCTTCTTTTCTACTTAGCATACTTGAGAGAAGACAGGCAATTCCTTTTTTTTTTTTTGCATAGGGCCCATTTCATGAATATTTAAAAATTATTACCAGTTTGTTAAAAAACCTTGGTGACAGAGGGTTAAACGTTGGTGGTGGAAACACACCAGTTACTTCGAATCTTTGAGGGCAGAAGATGAGGCTGCTAATTCCCATAAGATATCTAATTTCAGGAAATTTATTTGGCAGCTCTACTCTGTCCTATAGGGTCTATGTGAGTTAGAATCAACCCTCTTTCCGGCCGTGGGTTTTGACTTTTATGGGGGGTACCATTTTTGCTGTTTTTGAAACTTTTTTGTCTTTTCATCTATTTTATACCTCCTTTTTCCTTTTATGATTCAATAATTGTTGCAAGGTTACCCATTTTATTTTCTAATCCTTTTTTTAAAAAGGGAGTCAATAAATACATATCATTTCAGAGTTTAATCACACCAGGTTACCCATTTTAATCAATCGCATTACTTGGATCTGTAAAGAACTTTATGATTTCTTAAGTTTTCTATAACTAGCCTGATCTCCCTCTTTTAGCCCCTCCCACTATGCAATGTTGCTCAGAGTAATGATTGCTGATAAGCATATCATAGAACCTTTCTAGTTAATCCAAACACCTTTCACTGATCACTTCACTAACCCTCAAATAATACTACTCAGTAGAAACCATTTTTATACCCATTTCATAGATGTGGAAACTCAGGCACAGAATCAGTGGCATGGAATCAGAAAGCTAACAAATTATGGAGCTCAGACTTACATGCAGGTTATGCAGATCCACATTTTCATATTCGTACTCTCTACTGTGGGGCCTTTTGGTGTGCAAAATACCTAATCTAGCTTAAAGCTTGGTCCATATATACAATTTAAGCAACTCTTGATTATGTCTTAGAACACGCAGTCAGTCTTAGATTGCTCCTACCATCTCTCGCTTCTCCCTCTGACGCGCTTGAATGACATACAGGTGTATGGGAGAGAGGCTCTTGGATGATGTGGTCGAGTTCAGACTTGGGGCTGATGGTTATGGCATCCCTTTATTCTTCTGATCTCTAGGATGATGTTTTCCCTTTTCTTCTGGTGGTTTGGTACCCTTTGTATAGCCAATTGTGGGATTTGCTGCCTGCGGTCCATTTTTTCTCTTGGACATTGTTCCTGCTGCTCTTGACCGGACATGAGTGCCCACTGGGCCCTCCATAGGTTCCCAAACTTATTTGGCCAACCACTTACTTTTCAGAAAACAAACACACAAAGTTTTGTAGCTGATAATCCAGAATAAAGTGTAGGACTTTACTTTTGCCGCTCCCCCCCACCTCGACTCCCATGGATTGTTCCGCCACTCTGGAGGATCTGGCAGAGATTTGTTTTGGTCCCGCCATGGACTTTCGCTTTGCAACATGCTTGCAATGCTCTCTTAGCCAGTGCTAGCTAGCTAGTCTCACAGGCAAACTCTTAGGTATTTTGGGGCCCCATCTAGGGTGGTTCAGAGAAGTTAAATGTCAGACTTTCCCTCAACTTGCCCATCAAGTAGATTTGACCCTGTCGTGAGTTGATTCTAACCCATGATGACTCCATGTATGCAGAGTAGAGTTGCTCTATTAGGTTTTCGAAGCTATGACTTTTCTGAAGTGGACTGTCTTAAAAGGGGCTCTGGATTGATTCCAACTTCCAAACTCTCAGTTAGGAGTTGAAGGCCTAACTCTTTGTGTCACCCAGGACTCCACTCTAGGCAAATTTCCAAATGAAGTGATGTATTTCCAGTGCCCTAATTGGAAGTAAAGGAGCCCTGGTGGTGCAGTGATTAAGAGCCTGTGACCAACATAAGGTTGGATGTTCAAATCCTGTAGTGGCTTTATGGGAAATAACTTCTGGACTTATGCTTCCTTAAAGATTCCATTTGAATACCCTAAAATGACATGACGAAGTAAAGGCTCTGTACTGAGATAGGTAAATTGGAGCAATATTCAGAATAAGGCCTCATTACACTGAATTATTTCTCTTTCTATTAAGGTTTGTTAAAACCTTTCATTGTTGGTATGTTTTTCCAAAGAACTATTTCTTGAATTTACCAAATTTCATATAGTTACATATTCTGTTTCCTTTGTGTTACTTTTATTTTATTTATTTTTTCAAACTTAAGTTCCTGAAATGACTGATTGCTCTATTAGTTTTTTGCCTTTGTCTTTGCACTAAAAAAAATTAATACTATGACTAATCCTTTGAATGCAGCTTTGGATTTATTTCTTATGTTAAAAAACATAGTACTCTAGTTTTAAAATGTTGTAGATATTAAAATTCTACTATAATATTCTTTAAGATTTCTATTATAATCATAATTATTCACTTAAATATATAAGTAATTGGGATATTATTAATTTTTATTAAACAATTTTCATTTTAATTATTAAAAAATCAATAACCTCTGCTATAATCTGTTGGATGAGTTCACAGATTCTCAATAAATAAAAACATAGGGTTGAATTATTGTGAATTTAATTACACAACCAGGGCAAAGCTTATAATTAACAGGAATGGAATTTGAGGTTCCACCCACAAGAACAATCCAGATCCTTGTTACAGTGTGGCTTTTAGTGGCAATGATCCACTCTCCTTAAATATCCATGACGATTATTTAGGCTCTTGTATTTGGTTAGGACTTCCAGAAATCTTCAGCAATTCTATGATTCCCGTGTTTATTTGATTCCAGTGTCTGCTGCTCATCTAGGATGATTGAACGATGAAATCAGAGATGTTCTTTTGGAAGAACTTTTACTTGTCCCTGTGATGGAAAAGGCACTAGGCAAAGGGCACATGACAAAGGCCAAATATGTCCTAGCCCAGTTCCCATTGTGGTAGGGAGAGCTGTCACAGTTTTTCTGTATTGTTTTAGATGAGCACACAGTAAAGGAACAGCATGCGATCGTTCAACAATATCTGATCATTCAACATATGAAACGTGGCTACTATTGGTGTTCTCCCCGCTTATCTCTCAGTTGTGGTACTGTGGCATTTTGCATGTTGGTCTGATGGAAGTACCAATGGTATTTCAAATGCAGCAGGTTGCCCAGGATGAACCTGTTTCAGTGCAACTTCACACTAAGAACAGATTCGAAAGAAGGAAGAGGAGGTTCACTTTTGAGAAATCAGCCCTTGAAAAGCTTATAAACAGCAGCAGTACCCTGTCTGATATAGTGCTGGGAGATTAGACTTTCAAGTTGGAAGGCACTAAAAATGGGAATAGGGGAGGGCTGCATTCTCAGTCAGTCTTCGAGATACGGCTGGAGCAAAGCTTGGGGACTTTCGTTTGCTAGTGGGGCACAACTCAATAGAAGAAACAGCACCAACCAGCCAGTAATCACCTGGACATGGATCGTAAGGGAAATTGAAAGTCTTCAAAAATAAAACGGAGCATTAGTACATATTAGTGAGTTAAAAGGTACTATAGTATTGGCTATTTTGAATTGGACAGTCATAAGGTTTACTATGTTAGGGATGATATACTGGAAGAATGGTACCATATTTATAGTCAAAAAAGAACAGTTCAAGATCTATCTCGAAGTATAATGTTGTGTGTGATTGAATACTAGCTGCACATCTGCATGGAAGACCAGTTAATAAATCGTTATTCAAATGTATGCACCAGTCATTAAAGTCAGCGATGAAGAAGAGACTCCTACCATCTTCTTCAATCTGAAATCGATCAAATCTGCAACCAAGATGAATTGATGATTACTGGTGACTGAAATGTGTAAGTTGGAAACAAAGAGGAAAGATCCTTAGTTGGAAAATAATGGTCTTGGTGATGGAAACGACCCTGGATATTCCACGAGAGGATTTTGCAAAAGTTTTTCAACCACACAAACTGCGACCATACACAAGGACCTCAACAGATGGAACATGCAGGAATCAAATGACCAATTATGGAAGAGACCATTTATTACTCATCTATAAGATTGAAGCAGAAGGAAGTGAAAGCCAGTCCATGAGAACTAAAATACAACCTTGAGTATTTCCCACCTGAATTCCAAGGCCATCTCAGAAACCTTGGATGCATTGCACAAACACCGATTACCAGATGAGTTGCAGAATGACATCAAGAGCAAGATAACAAAAAGAGAGTAAAATGGTAAAGAACGAAAAGACCAAAGTTGGCCTCAGGAGAGACTCTGAAACTTTTGTCATTTGAATATGGACAATGGTGTTTCTGAACCTTCAGATCTTCATGTAAACTATTCTTATTTTTACACCTGAGGACTGAAGTACTGGATCGCAATGTCACTCTCTCCCTCCCCCCACATTCTTCACAGAACTTTTGTAGATCTTGTTTCTTTAGTTCATTATTATTATTTTTATTTTAGAGCTCTGAAAGAGAAACAAGGCCTATCTTCTTTTTGTCTCTTCAACAATAGACTGTTTCATGATGTATTTTACTGAATCCAGACAGTATTTCTTCTGTAGATTGAAAACTTCACATTCATGGTGCTATATCTATGCAGTAGATGTCATGTGATTAATTTTGCCTGGGAAAAGGGAAGCCTTTCCAACCTCCATTTATTTCTAAATGCAGAACCCCAAATTGCTTTAAACTGGCACAGTTGGTTCTTCGTGGTGGGCGGCAGCATCCTTCCTGTGGCCCTCCTCCTCCTCCCACATGTAAACTACTTTTCTTCTCACCCAGACCTCGCTTTTCTCTTTCCCTTTTGCCTCTGCCTTTGGCGATAGCTTCTCGAATCCATCCTATGACTGAATTAGTTTTCTCACGCTCACGTCTCTGATTTCCCCCGTCTCAAATGTTTATTCCTTACACGTTCTTCTTGCAAACCTGCACCTTTTAACATCAGTTTCTGTCTTAGCGTCTGAGTTAATCTTTTTAATCTCGCGTTCCATTTTGTATTTCATGCTGTATTGTATTTGATTGAGAACACAAAACCAATGCTCTCTAAAGATTAAAAATCCCGTATTACTATATGTAATATATAATACGACAGAGGGACACTGGTGGTGTAGTGGTTTTGCACTGGGCTGCTAACCCCAAGGTCTGCAGTTTGAAGCCCCTTGTCGCTCTGTGTGAGAAAGCTGAGGCATATCCTACTCCAATCAATGGAAGACCCACAGGGGCATTTCCACCCTGCCCTAGAGGAGCATTATGAGTCCCAATCAGCTCAGTGGCAGTGAGTTTGAGTTTGAATAAGATAGATGTAATCATTTATATTATTCTTGTTGTAGATAATCATAATGATTATTGTTGCATTATTTTGAGAGTGAAATTTTTTCAGTGATGTGATTTTTTTTCTCCGCATCTTGAGGACAACATTTTCCTATTTTGTAATGGTACCTCTTCATTGATTTTATTGTTATGTTTAAATTTAGTTGTACCCAAATGAAGGGGCCTCGCTCTGCCATATACTCAAGAGATGGGATTCTAGGATAGTTCCCAAGTACTTCTTCCTCCCATATTGGAGGCTGGAAGATTCTCCTTGTTAGAGCTTTCCCTGGATAAAAGGTGGATCCACCTAGCCCTTAAACAAATTTCTGAAGTTTTCAAATTGGAGATTTCTAAAACAGCCTCTGAATGCTCTCTCTTACTCCCGTGCATGGTCCCATGACTGTGAGCAAGAATATGTACTCCTGAGTGTGTATGCAACCTGGACTTCAGCTACTGCTTGGAATGTGCGTGATGTAGGTGATGGTGTTGTTCTTCCCTGTCGTCCACTGTTTGAGACTTAAGACAACCCATGATCAAGGAGATCAGACTGCCGTGCTCCACAGGATATTCACAGACTAATTTTTTCTCAGTGAACCACCAGGATTTTCTCCCTTGTCTATTTTAGATCGGAATTTCCACTTGTGTTAGTCTGCTGGACTAGAGAAGCAACTCCAGGGAGACTCATATATGTATAAGAAAGAGCTTGATTGAAAAGAGCAGTTGAAGATTGAGAACACATCCTAGCCCAGTCCAGATCAAGCCCATAAGTTTGATATTAGCCCATAAGTTTGATATTAGCAAATATGTCCAATACCAATCTATAAAGTCCTCTTTATAGACTCACAAAACACATGCAACGATGCCAGATGCTGGAAGATCAGCGGCCTTGGGTGGGAAGTCTTGTGGATCCAGTGGTGTTGCAAGCATCTCAGCACTGGCAGGGGTCTCACGTGGCTTCTCCAGCTCCCAGGGCTCTGGCTGCCATCAGCCTGTCTCCATGTGCTTGTCAGCTGCAATGTCTCCGTGGGAGTGAGCAGAGAGTGTGTCTCCTGCCTCCAAGGAGGAATACAGGAGTTCCCAAAATCCTTAGGAGAAGGCCATGCCCACACAGAGGCCTTGGCTGTGACCTGATTGACAGGCTAGACTCCGCCCCTTCACTCAATCCTCTCAGATTGAAAAAAACGATTCTGTAACTACCACGCCACGAAGCCTGTTCAGCATCAAAGCCACACAGAGCAGGATTAGTGCATGAAAACACGACACTTGAGGGCAGCACAAGTGCTTGGCTGAAAGATTGGAGGATGGAGCCCACCTGGAGTGCAGTGGGAGAAAGGTCTGGAGAGCTAATTTTGAAAAAAATTCCCTATTGTCACCTGTGAAGAACAGGTCTGTGTTGACACGACGGCACCATGTGTTGGTGTGAACCCCATGGCCTCTCTCTCTCTTTTTTTTAGTATTGTAATATATTTTTAAATTTCAACATAAGTACAATTTACAAATGTGCATTAAAATGACATATAGTATTATTGTATTCTTTGGCATATTTCTCATTTGAGTGAATTTTTTAGTAGATTGCTGTCGTTTAAAAGGTCATGAAAGTTTTCACAAGAATTTGTTAAATTATATTTCACACATAAAATGGCTTTCAAAGTCTCAACACTTAATTGTGATTTTTCTGATGTCCACACTTTATTTACCCTAGGAAAATATCGCGTTCAGTCGCAGCATTCATTCCTGGTTGGTAAGGACAGCACGTATTCCACAATTTTTAGTGCATTATTGTATGGAACGTGGTTTGTTTCAAAATGATGAAATGCTTTTTTTTTTTTTTGTTAGAATTTTTTTTAATCAAGCCAGGGTTCATGGGCTAGTGTGTCTTTTTTTTTTTTTTTAACAATTTATTGGGGCTGATACAATTCTTTTCACAGTTCATACATATACATACATCAATTGTATAAAGCACATCTGTACAGTCTTTGCCCTAATCATTTTTTTCTCTTTTCTTCTTTTACATTTTATTAGGGACTCCAACAACTCTTACCACAATCCATACATATACATACATCAATTGTATAAAGCACATCCATACATTCCCTGCCCCAATCATTCTCAAGGCATTTGCTCTCCACTTAAGCCCCTTGCATCAGGTCCTCTTTTTTTTCCCCCCTCCTTCCCCTTTCCCCCCTCCCTCATATGCCCTTGGTAATTTATACCTCGTTATTTTGTCATATCTTGCCCTATTCCGGGTCTCCCTTCCCCCCTTCTCTGCTGTCCCTCTCCCAGGGAAGAGGTCACATGTGGCTCCTTGTAATCAGTTCTCCCTTTCCAACCCACTCACCCTCCACTCTCCCAGCATCGTCCCTCACGCCCTTGGTCCTGAAGGTATCATCCACCCTGGATTCCCTGTACCTCCAACCCTCATATGTACCAGTGTACAGCCTCTGTCCTATCCAGCCCTGCAAGATAGAATTCGGATCATGGTAGTTGGGGGGAGGAAGCATCCAGGATCTGGGGGAAAGCTGTGTTCTTCATCGATACTACCTCACACCCTAGTTAACCCATCTCCTCTCCTAAGCCCCTCTATGAGGGGATCTCCATTGGCCGACACTTGGGCCTTGGGTCTCCACTCTGCACTTCCCCCTTCATTTAATATAATATATATATACACATACATATATACATATACACATATATACACATACATACACACACTTATATCTTTTTTTTTTTTTTTTTGCATGATGCCTTATATCTGGTCCCTTGGGCACCTCGTGATCGCACTGGCCGGTGTGCTTCTTCCATGTGGGCTTATTTGTTTCTGAGCGAGATGGCCGCTTGTTCACCTTCAAGCCTTTAAGACCCCAGACACTATCTCTTTTGATAGCCGGGCACCATCAGCTTTCTTCACCACATTTGCTTGTGCACCCATTTGTCTTCAGCGATCCTATCATGGAGGTGTGAAGTCTATGATATGATTTTTTGTTCTTTGATGCCTGGTAACTGATCCCTTTGGGACCACTCGATCACACAGGCTGGTGTGTTCTTCCATGTGGACTTTGTTGCTTCTGAGCTAGATGGCTGCTTGTTTATCTTCAAGCCTTTAAGACCCCAGTCACTATCTCTTTTGATAGCCGGGCACCATCAGCTTTCTTCACCACATTTACTTGTTCACCCACTTTGGCTCCAGCCGTTGTGTCGGGAGAGTGAGCATCATAGAGTTCCAATTTAATAAAAGAAGGTATTCATGCATAGAGGGAGTGTTTGATTAGAGGCCCAAGGTCCTTCCGCCACCTTAATACTTGACCTATAAATATCGACACAAAGATCTATTTCCCCAACCTCCTATATATATTTGCATGTACATGTCTTTGTCTAGACCTCCATGGATGCCCTTTGACTCCTAGCTCTTTCCTCCATCTCCCTTGACCTTCCTCCTGCCCTACTACCATGCTTCATCGCCACCTGGGCTAGAGTATACCTCTTCTCTAAGCAACCTTACCCTTGATCATTTCCCATCAGGCCTGCCACTCCCCCTTCTCTACCCTTTGGGGTCCCATGTTTTTCCCTTGTCCCTGGGTTTGTTAACACCACTTCCTTACCCCCCCTACCCCCCACCCCAAGTCCCCCCGGAACTGTCGGTCCCGTTGTTTTTCATCCAGATAGTTCATCCAGCCTGTCCTATTCAGACAGACCTGTGGAGTCACTAACATGCACGAAAACTAGACAGAGGAACACAAAGCAACAGTATACAACCAGACAACAAAACAACCAAAACAAACCACTGAAAAAGAACAGAACAAAACAGTTCACAAGAGAAAAGCTTGTAGTTAGTTCAGGGATCTTTGCTGGCCCTTAGGAGCGTTTTCCAGTCCAGTCTGTTGGGGCACCACGCCCTTGCCCCAAAGTCCACTTTCAGCATTCCCTGGGGACCTTGCCACTCCATTCCCTTGCTGTTCCGCTGCACTCCCCCAGTGATTTGCCTCGGTGTGGTGGGATCAGGTCAGGTGCAATTCCCACACTGTGTCTCCGGTGCTGTCCCCTGTATCGCCCTTAGTCACTGAGGGGCATCATGTCTCATAGTAGGGCCAGCCATGTTGTTCTCTCTGTGGACTGGCTGCTCTACTCAGGAACATCATCATCACGGCCTGGTGGGCCAGGCTGTGCTCCACTCTCTCCTCCTGCCCCTTCATCTGCTCCCGTGTGCTCTGATCAAATATGTCCATCTCCCATAGCTGCAGGGTCAATGTCGTCCTTTGGAACAAGTTCTTTTCGGGGGAGGGGCAGGAATCCACTTAATTTATGGTGCTGGGGCCAGCCTCCCAGACCTCTCCACCGGTTCCGTCCTCCACGCCGGGATATTGCATTCACACCTTGCGACACTGGGTTGAAGTCTGGTCCCACTTTCCCTGTGGAGATATAAACCATACCCTCCCCTTGGGTGGATTAATGCCCCATTTCTGTCATGCTGATTGTACTTACCTCAGGGGACTCATGTTGTACCTGTCCCTTTGGGTCTGGCTTACCTCGCTTAACATAATTCCTTCCAGCTCTTCCCATGAAATAACGTGTTTCATGTGCTCATCGGTGCTTTTTAGTGCTGCATAATACTCCATTGTGTGTATGTGCCAAAGTTTGCTAATCCACTCGTCTATCGATGGAAACTTAGGCTGTTTCCAAGTCTTTGCTATTGTGAATTGTGCCGCAATAAACATTGGAGCGCATATGACTGGTCGTGTTTTATTTGCTGCTTCAACCGGGTATATGCCCAGTAGAGGGATGGCTGGGTCGTAAGGTAGATCAATTTCCATTTTCTTTAGGTATCGCCAGATTGCTTTCCACAGTGTCTGTACAAATCTGCACGACCACCAGCAGTGGAGGAGGGTTCCTATTTCACCACAGCCCCTCCAACACTTGTTGCTCTCTGATTTACTGATCTGAGCTAGCCTGAGGGGTGTTAGGTGGTATCTCATGGTTGTTTTGATTTGCATTTCTCTTATGGCAAGGGACTTCGAGCACTTTCTCATATATTTATTGGCCATATTGATCTCCTCTCTAGTGAAAGTTCTTCTCATTTCTTTTGCCCACTTCCTTAGGGGGTTAACTGTTTTCCTCTTTTTGCAGGTCATGATGGTGTTGTAGATTTTAGTAATGAGCCCTTTGTCTGACGTGTCATTACTAAAAATCTTCTCCCAGTCTGTGGGTTGCCTTGTCACCCTCTTGGCAAAGTCTTTCGAGGTGCACAGGTGTTTTATTCTTATTAGATCCCATTTGTCGATTTCCAGATCACCTGTGTGTGTCCCCTTCCCTGTTGCAGTGAGCCTATGTGCTCCCTGGGCCAGTGCTCTGAGATTAGTCCCGATTCCTTCCTTAATGGTCCTGATGGTTTGGGGTTTGACTTCTAGATCTGTGATCCACCTTGAGTGTATTCTTGTGCATGGGGTGAGGTAGACGTCTTGTTTCAACTTTCTACATGTGGATATCCATTGTTTCCAGCACCACTTATTAAAGAGGGCATCTGCTTCCCACTTGACGTTTTTGGGACCCTTGTCGAAGATCAGTTGTCTATATGCTGATGATTTTACTCCTGGGCTTTCTATTCTTTTCCACTGGTCTGAGTGTCTATCATTGTGCCAGTACCATGCTGTTTTGGCCACTGTAGCTATGTAGTAGGCATTAAAATCAGGTAGGGCGAGTCCTCCAATTGTGTCCTTCTTCTTGAGGAGTTCTCTGCTAATTCTGGGTTTCTTCCCTCTCCATATGAAGTTGGTGGTCAGTTTTTCCAATTCTTTGAAGAAGGTTGATGGTAATTGGATTGGTATAGCATTGAACTTGTAGAGTGCTTTAGGAAGAACTGTCATCTTTACTATGTTGATGAAATGCTTCTAACCCCTTGTTCTCTATTGTGATTTTGCTGATGCCCAAGATTTCACCTTTTCCTTATCAATATCTCTCAAACAGCGTTTTGAATTGAGAAGGCCTCCCCCAGGCTCCCCCATGCCGCCCATCCTCATCACCCATTTCCTCTATCTCCTTTTCATTCCTTCAGAGTTGTTCCCTAAGATTTTAGGACGGACTACTAATCTCAGAAGTCTCTGGACAGAAAGCGAGTCCTGGGACAATGTGCTCCAAACAGCTCTTGCTCTTTCGAAAGCAGCTCACTTCCTGTGGTGGGAGTCACTACTTAAGTTTCTGGTTGGGCAAGGCTCTATATTTCCGAGATAAAGAAAGAAAAGTATGCCGTGGGAGGAGAATCAAAAAGCCTCTCTTGTTTTTTTTTTTTTCCCCTTCCTTTCTTTCTCCTTTTCCTCCCTGAGGAGGTGGACGTTTGCATCCGTTACCGGTCATTTCTTTAGTTCTGTCTGCTCTTTTGTGAAGAGTGTCCCCTTTCATAACCTGACGAATTTCTGAAGCGGCTGCTCCCTTGCTATGTAAAAGTGCTGCTGTGTAGACTGACGGCTTTCCTTAGGATGGTAGCCATCCAGAGGAGGAAGCTCAGGCGCCGTTTCATCTCTACTGCCTTGCCCTGAACCTTGTAATACTGTTTTATTTGACATTCTGTGTTGCATGTGTTCACCCCGGGCTCATAATCGCTAGCTGCAGAAAAGTCAGGATGCAAGTGAACTTGAGTCTGCTCTGACTCACAGAGCCGGCACCGCAGAATGGACCCCTGCCTGGTCCGGCGCCATCCTCACGGCGAGCTCTAGGTTTGAACTTGTTGTTGCAGTTGCTGGGTCCGTCCGTCTAGTCGAGGGCTTTCCTGACCCCTGGAACCCCAGCAACTCCTGCTCTAGGGATTGGTCTCTGCTGGTAACGTGTCCAGAGCACACGAGCCGCAGGCTCACCCTCCTTGCTTCCAAGGAGCATTTTGGCTGTACTTCTTAAGACAGATTTTATTCATGCGTCTGGAAACCTATGGTATATTGAATATTATTCACAGCACTACAGTTCAAAGGCACCAATTCTTCTTTGGTCTTCTTACTCAACTTTCATATGACCCTGAAGTGCTCATATGAAATATCATCTCTTGGGCAAGGCATAGCTCAGTCCTCAAAGTGACAGCTGAGCTCCCTCCCTTTAAAGAGGGAGTTTCTTGTCAGCATAATTTCCCAATGCAATGCATCATTTTATATCTTGACGGCTGCTTCCATGGGCATTGATTATGGTGTAAGGCCCATGAAATCTTGACAAATTCAATCTTTTCTCTGGTCGCCATGATGCTGCTTCTTGCTTCAGCCCTGAGATTGCTATTTTCTTCACGTCTGAAGTACAATCCATGCGGAAGGCTGTGGTCTTCGGTTTTCATAAGTAAGTGCTTTCAAGTCCTCAATATTCTTGGATCATCTTCCTATCACAGGTTGTTAATGGCTCGTCCTCCAATCCCTCTTGGATTATTTGCTCAGCAATCAGATGGAGCAAATAATATCCGTGACCTGGAACTTGTGAGAAGGAGCCTGTGTCTCAATGCTAGAATGGTAACAGCTGATCTTGCCCATTCTTCATCACCAACTAAAAAGAAGATGGCGCTTGAAACTTCCTTTGGGGCGCAGCGGCAGCCTCTGACTTCTGTCCATTTGCTTCTTCGCTTTTAAGTAATTAAACCATATGCGCCCTGCCTTTGAAGACCCAGAACACTTTGAAGCTGCCTTTGTAGTCCCTCTGTCCTCCCGCTCCCGTGTCCCGTCTTTGGGTGCTCCTGGTCTAGTGGGAGCTGCCAGAGCGTGGTTTCTGGAATCATTTGAAATGAAGCTTTTCCATCTCATTTTCTGCCTTATTGCCCCGGATCCCCTAATTCTTCATCTAGGAGTGTCTGGGTGTGGCACAAGGGCTAAGTGCTTTCCTACGAGCTAAAGGATTCTGCAGCACAGAGAGGTCCCTCAGGAGACTGACTTGGGGGATCTACCCCTGAAAGTCACAGCCTTGAACACCCTGTGAGGCAGCACTGCTCTGGACCTGAGCTGGGGTGACTTGGTGGTATCTAATAGCAATCATTAAGGGTCCTCCTGGATGGCTTCCATTGTTGTGCCCTCAGTTGCTCAGCCCAAGGAAGGCAGTTTGAGCCCAGAGGTTCTGTGAACAAAAGCCCAGTGTCTATTTCTGACAGTTCCCAGTGAGCACTTCTCGGAGTGGCATGGGGGCACAATGAATGCGCATTGACTTCGGGGGGAAGGTAGTTGGAAACAAACTGAATGGTAGCGCATCTCTCTGAAGGCTGGTAGAGGGTTCTCCTAACGGTAGCACATCTCTCTGAAGTCTGGTAGAGGGTTCTCCTCCAGTTCTGCGCTGAGTGCTGCTGGTCCTTCTCTTTGCTTTCCTCGTTTGAAAGTGAATCTCACTGTGGCTTCCCAGATTGGCCTTTCCAGTCCCTTATCCCCCATCTCCCATGTCCAGCCTTTGATGGCTTCTGGTCTAGTGAAAGCTGGAGAGGGACTTTAACCCCAGGAGCCAGCCCAGCGGGAGGCCTCCGGAGCCTGCCCTTCTACTGGGGCATTGACATGTGGACAGGAAAGCCAGGGCGTGCTTGAAGGGCACAAGGAAATGCCCTGCTGTTTTCTTTGCTTTGTGGGGCAGGTGAAGGAGGAGGGTAGCAATCCAGGAAGAAACCCCTGTGTGGATGGCCAGCCTCTTGTTTTGAGGTTGTTGGGGGCTCGATTATTTTATCCCGACACTCATCTCTCCTGGACAATACCTCTGTTAACACTACGGGGATGGTGTGCCCCTTTTCATGACTGGGGAGGCCCGAGGGGGAGACAAAGCTAGCCATACAAGTGTGCCAACATAAACGGAGGGTGCCTTTGTGTTCTCCGGCCTGATGGATCATTCACTGTATGCTTAAGAGAGATTTTCCTTGGGCAAACTGGCATTAGGATGAATTTGAAAAGGGAAAAAAACACTGTCTAGTGGCAGAGGTGACGGAGGTTGTGCAGGGCTGCGGAGAAGTGCCAGCCTTGTGAGCGATGTGGGTGCCAATAATGAGGGCAGAGGCTCGGGCACCGCAGCAGGCATGTGAAGGGAACAGGACATCGATCGGTCTCCTCTTCGGCAGATACAGTGATGCTGTTCGAGTCATAGTGCTTAGCTGCTCTGTGCTTTAAAGGTGCAAAGGTTCCACAACGTCTTGTAAGAGGGCAGGAAGAAGAGCTCTCTAAAGAGCCACTGAAGCTTTGGGGACCCTTAAGAAAAATGCTCCTGTTACCTCATGCCTTGTTGTATAGCTTCTTTCATCATTAAGAAAACAGTTATTGCTGTAGTGCATGTATCTGCACACTCAGCATCTAGCTGAGGCAGGGGCGGTGGCATTCCTCCCAGCCATGCTTTGGATTAGAAAAGCCTTTGGGGAAATCAGCTCTTGTTTTGTTTGACCAAGTTCTAAGAATTTTTTTGTAGGCTTGTAGACAATCAGCCAGTCATTCTTGGGAAAATTAATAACCACAGGCATAATTATTTCTAAAGATAGTTTATGGGGCATAACCTGTGCTTTTGAAATTACTGTACAATAATCTCAGTCATCTTGTTAGCTATATAGTGAAATAAACTGGAATTCTCTAACATATAATTTTTTAGCTGTGGCATTCTAAGAAATTCAGGTTGTAAAGAGACCCATTAATTATGGAAATTATTAAAATCTCTTGCTGGGACTAAGTCACCTCAGTTGGAATGCAAATGATACCTTCAGAATGCATCTTTCGAAAATATATTCAATATTTCATACATTCTTTTTGAGAGTATATCTCCTTATCTCCTTTCTCATGGGCCATGAGGTGAGCCCCAATTTTGTGTTGGGAATTTATCTGCATTGTGTACTTTAAAATATATTTGGTAATTTGTTCTTTCAGGGTGAGACCTCTGTCTTACATACTTCTAGTTCTCAAAATAACTTTCTTACTTTCACATTAAGATTGTGAGCGTACTTTGCCCTTTTCATTTGGGAATGAATGCAACACTCTCTAGTTCAAAGCGCGTATGATATTTTTGGTCTGGGGATGATTTTTCATCTAGTAGGTTTTCTGAGGTCTGTGCTACGTCATCTCTCTCACCACTGTAGATCCACTAGAATCTGGACCTCTAACACATTGGACTGTGAATTCTGGTACTTTCTCCAGGCTTAAAAATAATACTTGTGTTTTTGGTGAAGATTTACACAGCAGTCTGATTCCCACTCAACAGTTTCTGCACAAATTATTCAGTGACACTGGTTACATTCCATGACCCTGTCTGAACATGTTTATTATGTTTCTTCCGATTACTCTTTTTCCATTAATCTAGTTTCCCTTCTCCCTTCAGTCACAACTTTGTTTTAACTAACTGTTGACCACTTGGCCAACATATAGGTGATTTTATTTTAAAGAAACCCAGTGGGTGCTACTTATTATTTAAGAAAAAAATCAATCTATTATTTAGCTACGAGATGACCTCAGGAGTTCGTTTGAAGTGTTCTCCAGGCAAGTCTTGCAGAATCCTTCCGTTTCCCTCAGACCAGCAAGTCTGAGTTTGAAGTGTGTATTTTTAGGAGTGGATCACAGTGTTCCACCTTCCGTGCCCGTGCTCTCCAGGTGCTTCCACTGTGGCCTCATTAGGACAGTCAGTCGTGGTAGTGTGCACCACCTAGCTCTTTTGGTTCACAGAAGATGAGGCCACAGCTTGTGTTTATTCTTTGAGTCTGATTTGTCTTTTTATCTTGGTGAGTTAGAGACCAATCACCATCTCTTAGACAGCCACTTGCACACTTTTAAGCTCCCAGACACAACTCAGCAAACTTGATGACCCCTGTTAGGGCAATTGATTGAGATGTTCTGGTAGCTTCTCCGGGCTTTGGAAGGTGTGCTTTATCCAGTTGCCTTGCAAGATGCACATTGTGAGTGTTTCACGGCAAGTACCACGGATAACAAAACCCGAATTTCATGGTTGTGTTTGGGTATGACCATATAAAATACAAGGTTATAATTGGAGAAGAATGAATTGAACTTGGAGAATTGAAAGCATACCTGTAATCATTTCTTAAAGGAGGTTGACTTTATACAATTGATGTATGTATATGTATGGATTGTGGTAAGAGTTGTCTGAGTCCCTAATAAAATGTAAAAGAAGAAAAGAGAAAAAAATGATTAGGGCAAAGACTGTACAGATGTGCTTTATACAATTGATGTATGTATATGTATGAACTGTGAAAAGAATTGTATCAGCCCCAATAAATTGTTAAAAAAAAATAAAAAATTTAAAAAAAGGAGATTTAAACACATTAACAAAAATTTGCATAAGTGAGCATAATGTCTCATGATATTTGTATATGAAAACATTTTCTAAAATATTGTATGATTAGTGATCACATACCTATGAACTCCACATTAGAACCTTTGCTTCTGGGAGGTTTTGAAAATTCTTTGAAAAAGCCGCAGAGCAATGGAAGCTTTTTAAATAATAAAACAGCTCTTTATGGATAATGATAAAAAATGCAGCCCATTTTCTTTCTTTCTTTTTCTCTTTTAAAAATCATTTTATTGGGGGCTTGTACAACTCTTATCACAGATCATATTGAAAAGATGATGACAACATAGGTACAGATGTGTTTGACAAAATGGATATATGTATGGATTGTGATAAGAGCTTTAAGAGTCCCCAATAACATAAAAAATTTTTTAAATTAAACAAACAAACAAAAAAATTCAGCCTAAATGCATGCAATGTTGCCCAGATTTTCTGGTAAATCCTTTTATGCAAGCGGTCCCTATTTGAAAATTTTTATTTGAATATTAACTATAACAAATTAACCCTTAGCTATTCAACTGTGGGTTCTGAAAACCATTTTTAACCTGAAAATTCTTTATCTCACACAGTTTTTAACATGTTAATATTTCTATGTGTACATTTTCCTTAAGAGCATTATTTTTCTTTCTGAAGCATGTATCAATTAAAAAATATTTTTCATTATTTTACTTCGTAATAATACAGTTGTACTAGAACTGATATTGTGAGATAATTTCAATGAGTGGTAGTGGGATAATTGGATCTCCAACCTGCAAAATTGATGTAGACCTTCACACGATGCACACGCACACACATACATAGATTTAAGAACTAAAACTATAAGATGTTTAGGGGGAAAAGAAGGAGAAAATCTTTGTGATCTCAAATTACATAAAGCATTCTTAGATATAACATTAAAAGCATAATCAATGAAATAATAATGGTTATATTTTATTTTATCAGAATTAAAAATTCATCATAAGGATAAATAGAAATAATTCATAGCCTGTGGGGGGATATTTGCAAATTATTTATCTAAGAAGGGAGTTCAGAATGCAGAATATATGAAGCACACTTACAACTTAATAACTAGAAGACAGGTTTTAAGTGGCCAGAAGATATGAATAGATGATATGAATAGACATTTCACCAAAAAAGGGTGCCCCAGTAGCTATGTACCTGAAAACATGCTTAAATATTAATGCCAAGCATTAGGAAAATGCAAATCAAAGCCATATTGGGATCCCATTTCACATCTTCTGTCATGGTTCCATGGTGGGGGGATAGCTCTGGTTGCTGAAGCTCACGACAGCAGTCCTTTGGATTGATGAGAGAAAGACTATGACACGCCCAGTGAGGGGACTCTTCAGGTAAGTTGAGGAGGGGAGGGGTTCTTTAGGAGAACAGAATCAGATAAAGAATAGCAAGTGTACAGATTTTTAAAAAAATACATTATCCAATCATAGGGGGTGTTGAGTCTGTTGAAAATACCTATCCTTGGGCCCGCATTGCCAAAGAGTGTGGCGAGGCTCTATATTATAGTTAATGTCATGGTGCAAGTCCTTTATTGCCTGCAAAGAGGAACCTCCAGTTAGCCAACCTTTAAGCGTTTGCACTGGGGAAGGCAAGCTTCCTTTGGCAGTCAGTTTTCCTGGGGTCTAGAATAGCCTGCTTTAAGGGATAGGACCCACATTTCCAGTGCAGTCTATTCTTTTTGATCTGCCTTGATCTGGGCACTCAGACTGAAAGAGCTAGTGGAATAGGGAGCTGTCATTAAGTGCCAAGGGAGATTTGAATATTGTAGTTACATGGGTGAAAAGTGTCTACATTTATAGCTAGAAAGGGGAAGAGTCGGACTCAAGTTACATTTTGGTAGGCTGTCACAGACTGAAAGACGGAGTTCAGGGTAACTAAGGCAACAGACAAGAGATATCCATTTGTGAGACCATTAGGGCATCTTTTAATAGAGCATCTATGAGTGGACCATTATGTCTCTTTATTAGGACCGTGGTTTGTCAACCGCAAAGGGGTGCAGAGGATCTTGTGGGCTGATAGAAATGTTCTATAACAGAGTTGTGATGATGGCTGCCCAACTCTATAAATTACTAAAGATCCATGAAGTGTGCATTTCCATGAAATTTAGTGATGAAGTCAACACGTCTGGGTCAATGGTTTTGGTGTATATGGGGAGGACAAGTGTGTTTTAAGAAGGGGAAGTTGACCGCTGTCAGTAAAGTTGTGTTCTTGGGGTAGGCAGAGGATTTAAATGTCTTCTCAAGAGATGGCTTCTTCTCAGAAATTGTATTAATCTGAGTAGACTAGAGAAACATATTCAGGGAGACTCATGTGTTTGTAAGAGAGAACTTTATAATCAAAGAACAATTGCCTATTGAGAAACCATCCCAACCCAGTCTAGATCAAGTCTAAAAGTTCAATATTAGCCCATATTCCGATACTAGTCCATACATTCCTCTGTAGACTCATGCAGCACATCCAATGACGCCGAATGCAGTAAGATCATAGGCCACTGGATAGAAAGTCTTGTGCATCCAGTGGCGGTGGAAGCATGTGGCTCCTCCAGTTCTCTGAGTGTCTCAGCAGCTGGAAAGGGAGGGTCACAGGGAGACTGGGCCTGACCTCCAGGGAGCTAGTTATCTCCTTCGCACCTCCAAATGAAGTCATCACGCTGCTACCTGATTGACAGGCTGGACACCATCCCTTCGTTCAAGTTGACAGGAGATTATGGACCTGCCACAGAAGTAGATCCACCAGGTCCTTCTTCCTAGCAGCCAATGGGTCTCAAACCACCAACCATTCCATTGGCAATTGAGCACATGGACTGCATCATCCAGGGACACCAAGATGACCGATAGTGCTTGCACCTGAGTGCCTATAGAAGAGAATCCAGGCAGTTCAGCAATTAAGTTGTTAATATCTGCCAGGGTTATTTTAGCAGCTTGCCCTGCACTGAGTTCTCATGTACTATGTAAGACTGTAGGAGATCTGGTGGCATAGTCGATGATGTGTTGGGCTGCTAACCTCAATGTTGGTAGTTCAACCCACTAGTCACCCCCAGGAAGCAAGATGACATTTCACAGTCTCAGAAACCCAAAGCAGGACTTCTCTTGTGTCCTATGGGGTCAGAGTTGGATGGACTTGATGGCATTAGGTTGGGTTGTTTGGGTTTATGTACAACTATAAGGAGTTGTGGTGGTATAGTGGGTTAGGCGTTGGTCTGCTAATGGCAAGGTTGGCACTTCAAACCCACCAGCCGCTCTGCAGGAGAAAGAAGAGGCTGTCTGCTCCTGTAAAGCTCTACAACCTTGGAAACCCTAAGAAGACATTCTATTCTGTTCTACATAGTATGAGTCACATCAACTCCATAACGGTAGATTTTATTCTTTTTGAGTCATGTGGGAATATTACTATTCCATTAGTTAATAATGAACATAGCCTCTGTTAATCTATAATTTTAATAATTATAAAATAATATAATAATTAATTCCATATATGAATTTTTCTGAAGAAGAAAACCGAGATGGAGAGGGATTCAGAACTTGCCAACTTGACCCTGGCTAAATTCTTAGATTAGCAAACTGAATTCAGGTGCTCTGTTTTTAAATCTTTTTTGCCCTTGAGAAAAGCAGGGTGCAGATGGCTGACTAGGGCCCCTGTACGCTTCCTGTGCCCATTTGAAGTTCAGGATGATCTTTCTTTCTGTTCAGTGCTCAGTGGCTAATTGAAAGCTTGGTGGTTTGAATTTACATAGCAGCCCGATGGGAGAGAGCTGCCAATCCGCTCTGACAACGATTACAGTCTAGAAAGCAATGGGGGAACCTGGAGAGGAAGGCAGTGAGTGGCCTGAGGGTCAGTGGGCCTGCACCTGGGAGCGTGGGTCATCCTGGGAGGCAGGGCCGTGGCCCCAAGGATTTGAATCCATCCAGACTGGGAAGTCAGACTTAGCAGCAATGAGGCTCTT
Source organism: Tenrec ecaudatus (assembly GCF_050624435.1). NCBI lineage: Eukaryota > Metazoa > Chordata > Mammalia > Afrosoricida > Tenrecidae > Tenrec > Tenrec ecaudatus. The sequence continues at coordinate 163,611,442 of NC_134535.1, read as the reverse complement.
GGGACAAATCAAGCAAACAGAAATGACCTTGGGCACGAGATCAGGTTGTCCAGATCTCAGAAAGGGCCCCAGGGCCTTTCTTGGAAAGAACCTAGAGAGAAGCCTTCCTCAGTGCTCAGAGTCTGTATCTTGTCTGCTCAATCTGGGAGGCGCCAGCCTCCCCACTCTGCGTGGGTGGGTCTGAGAGACTGGCCACAACCTCAAGGGCAGAAGCTGTGTTCAGCTGCCCACCTGCAGAAAGGAGCTGTCTGAAGTGAGAAGTGAAAACAGGAGTCGCGGCAGGGAATGTGCAGTGAGCCCTTACTTCCAACCTCAAACCAAGGTAAAAGTAAGTGACTCAGGCCACTTACGGCTCACACACTTACCGCTCACACACGCCAAAACAACATAAACCTCACTGTGTTTCTCTCATGGTGGATTTGAACTTCTGCTTTAGCAGTCAGCAGTCTGACATGGGCCCACTACACCACCGGGGCTCCTTGCCTCTAACCAGCTTTACTCAGTGTGTGTGTGTGTGTGTGTGTGTGTGTGTGTGTGTGTGTCCTGTGTTATACACACAGGTCCACCATGTCGGCCAGGGTTGGGGAGTCTCCTGTGGCCTATACTCTACGGATGGTCCTAAGAACACACACACACACACACACACACACACACACACACACACACACACACACACACACCCCACCAGGAGCTTCATTAAGATCAAGGCCCCTAAGCAACGAATGCGTTTGCACCCCAGTGATTCTATCCGGACTCACTCAAAAAAGGTGATTTTCTTTTCTTTTGAAAAATTTTCTTCCCAGCAATACTGACTCCAGCACGTAGTCAAAGGTTATGACTGGCTTCATTCATCCATTCCGTGGATGTTTATGCTGCTGCGGACCTGTGCTCTCATCTGAGCGCCCGGGGGCCAGGAGGGGACACTGAATTTAATTTGGGTAGGACCCGGCCTCCTTCTCCTGGGAAAGCAGTTGCTGAGTTTATCTCAGCAGCGTCATGTCAAAGCACACCAATCCTCTAATCTCCAAACACCCTCTGAGGCTCTGCTCTGGGTCAGAGTGCCGCCATCCCGGATAAACTGCAGACACAGCTAGCCAGGGGTCTTTGGCGGGACAGGAAGAGGTTCCCATGCACAAGGACAATCTAGTGTAAGTGCTGTGATTGAAATGTGTCCAGGTTGGTGACTGTCCGCTCGAGGGAAGTTGGGGAAGGCCAGGCAAGCAAGGGTGCCGGAATTGTGCCTTGGAGGATGGGGAGGAGTGCTCTGGGCCAAGAGGGAAGTGGGTCTTCAGGGAGCTGCAAAGGAGATATAAGCACAAGGTGAGTTTGTGAAGCCGAACATAGTTCACAGCATAGACTGACGCGCAGTGCACACAAGATTCTACAAAGTAGACACCTGCTCAGCAAGAAAGGGCGCCCCTGGCTAAATAGCTCAGGTTTTTCTTCCGAGGGACCTCTGGGTGGACTCGAACACCCAGCCTTTTGGTCAGCTGTGAGTGCGTTAACGCTTCACATCGCCTAAGCGTTCCACATAAGGCTAGTGTGCCTTATTAGCAAGTCAATTTTTAATGTTTGCCTACATAGTGCATTAGATGATTAAAAAGCTAAAAAGACAGACTGACTGTTAACTAATTTATTCTAAGAAAAAACATGGCTGAGACTAGTGTCTGCATCTGGTAAGGGCTGTTTAAGTGTCAGCTATTAGACAAAAGTAAAAATGAAAAATAGTAATTCTCTGCACCACTTTCTCCCCCCTGGGGCAATTCATTTCCATATCTTTAGCTGTTTTTCTGGATAGTCCCCTCCTTATGTAGAAATAGTGTGCTGCTAGTTTTCCTTGCTTTTCTAAATTTAAAACCTATAGGATAAAATCTGTTTAGTCACCGAAATAGGCTTAGCCTTATTGTTGTCTATTCCCCTATCAAAAGACCCTCAACCATTTCCCTTCCCTACCGCTTTGCTCTGAGAGTCTATACTCGCCTCCTCTTGTTGTGAGTTTATAAATATGGTTAACAGCTGAACCATGTACTGAACTATGATTATATTTTGTTTATATATGGTCAATGGCCTAATGGTTGTGACTTATCATATGATCCATGTGTGCTGGAGAAGAATGCGTATCCTACTGTGGCCAGATACCCCAAACCAAACTCACTGCCATTGAGTCAATGCTGGCTCATAGTGACCTCCTGTGGGTTTCTGAGACTGCAACTGTTTATGTGAGTAGAAAGCCCAGTCTTTCTCTCAGGGGGCTGCTGGTAGTTTCGAACTGCTGACCATGCAGATCACAGCCCAATGTAGAACCACTACACTACCAGGGCTCCCCAGATAGGGCACTCTCTATATGTCTGTTAGGGCTACCTGGCTTGTCCTGTTCAAGCCCTCTATTTCATTAGATTAATCTTTGGTCTAGGTGTTATTTTTGCTATTGAAAATTAGATACTGAAATCTCCAGCTCTCACTGTGTCCTTTATTACCTTAAATTTTCTCCGTTTTTGTGGTTTATTTTGGAGCTCAGTTGCTAAACGTGTTGGTGAGATTATTGGGTAAGCACTGGCCTGCTAACTGAACTATGGGCAGTTCAAATCTACCAGTGCCACTGCATGGGACAAAAGTAAGGTTTTCTGCTCCCATCAAAAATTGCAAAACCCTGGAAACTTTGTAGGGGGTCACTATGAGTCAAAATTGACTCCATTGCAGTGGGTTTGGGGGGGGGCTTATTATTTAAACCCAATCCAAGCTCACTGCCATCGAGTTGATTATAATTGACCATTTTATATTGATATAATAGCTTTCCTTGTCTCTTGCATTAGATGTTTGACTTAAAGTCTATTTTTTTCAGGTATTAATATAGTCAACATAGCTCCCTTTTGACTACTATTTACATAGCTTATTTCTTCTCCATTTTTAAGGGTTTTTTGATCTACAAGTAGGTTTCTGGTAGACATTGCATAGTTGGATCATGATGCCTTATCTCTCCTGCCATTCTCTGATTGGAGAGTGTGCACCATTTACACTTAAACTCATTACCTGTAAGGATGAACTTCTTCTGCTTGGCTTTGGTTTTGTGTCTGTACTTTGTTCGTCATCCATGTCATCCAGCACTGCCATTGTGTGCATTTAGCTTATTTTTTTGTAGTGAACTATTCAGGTTCCCTTCTTGTTTCTTTTTGGTATATATTTCTCGATAGTTTCTCTGTGATTATCATGAGGGTAACATTTAACATGCTTAATTTTTAAGACCTTTGTTTAAATTAATACAAATTAACTTTAACAACATACAAAAAACCTTATTGCTATGATTCTTCCTCCTTAAGCCTTTTTGTCGTAGTTGTCACAAATGATCTATTTATACTTTACATGTTGAGGTAGTTAGTTTATGGTGCCAATCTGGCCGATAAATACAGGTGGGGTTAATTGAAGAGCAGAACAATAAATGGCTTGGTGAGCCTCACCTTTCTAGTTCTCCGGTCTATTGCTTTGTGATGGTCGGACCAGGGTGCAGCTGCCTTAGCCAGTTCCCTGCTTTAGCTGGCAAGGCTCGCTTTCTGCAAGACATCCCTGAGGAGAAGCCACATGGACCTACCCCCATGCAGCCCTGGGTGCTGGAGCAGCCGTGTGGAGACCCCTGCCAGCATTGAGATGCTTACACATTCACTGACTCAGCTTTCCTCCTGCAGTCAGCGTCATTGAGTATGTTTTGGGAGATGGAGGAGGACTTTGTGGATTGATGTTGGACATATGGGTTAATGTTGGACTTGTGGGCTTGGGCAGCACTGGGTTGGGATGTTTTCTTGATGTGCACTTAACCTTTATATAAAACTCTCTCTTCTACATGAGTTTCTGTAGATTTGTTTCTCTAAAGTACCCAGACTAAAACAAATGGTATCAATAGACATGTCCAGGAACATAAGTCCTAAAGGTTATGCAGTTTCCTTTTAAATCATGTAGGAATAACAACCCGTACCCGTCAGTTTATCTTACTGTCATGGGTTGGATGTGGCTGTGATGCTGGAAGCCATGTCACTGGTATTTCAAATGCCAGCAGGGTCACCCAAAGTAAACAGTTTCAGCAAAACTTCTAGACTAAGAACAGAAAACAAAGAAGAACTCAGCTCTCCACTTTGGAGGAAGTAGCCAATGAAAACCGTATGTGAAGCTTCAAAAAATCTCCAGACACTAAAAGCCCAATGGATGGAAGCAGAATATTGTCAGAGCCAGTGCCGGAGGATGGACCCTGTGGTACGAAGGCACTGGAAAGATGACTGAGGAGGCGTTCATTTCATGGTAACATGAGTTGAATTAAGCCTGGGGAGTGGTGCCTTCAGAATCCTAATTCCCTGATGGGGCATGACTCAAGGTCAGGAGAGATAGCTACAGAAATCTGCTAATGATCAGGACATGAACTGTGCGAAGTATGAATGTAGGAAAATTGGAAGCCGTCAACAATGAAATGGAACACATAAAGATCGATAGCCTACACATAGTGAGCTGACATTGACTGGAGTCTTGGTCATTTTGTATCAGAAAATCATGATTTACTATGTAGGGAATAATAATAAAATCAGGAGGAATCACGTGGTCAAAAAGGACATTGCAAAATCATCCATGAAGCACAGTGCTATTTGTGATCAGATTATATCTATCTACCTTCAAGGAAATACAATCATTACAACTATTTTAAAATCATTTTATTAGGGGCTCATACAACTCTTATCACAATCCATACATACATCAATTGTGTAAAGCATATTTGTACATTCATTGCCCTCATCATTCTCAAAACATTTGCTCTCCACTTAAGCCCCTGGCATCAACTCCTCATTTCCCCTCCCTCCCTGCTTCCCCCTCCCCCATGAACCTTTGATAATTTATAAATTATTATTTTGTCATATCTTTCTCTGTCCCATGTTTCCCTTCACCCACTTTTCTGTTGTATGTCACCCAGGAAGGAGGTCACATGTAGATCCTTGTAATCGGTTCCCTCTTTCTAACCCACCTTCCCTCTACCCTCCCAGTATTGCCACACACACCACTGGTCCTGAAGGGATCATCTGCCCTGGATTCCCTGTGTTTCCAGTTCCTATCGGTACCAGTGTACATCCTCTGGTCTAGCCAGACTTATAAGGTAGAATTGGGATCATGATCGTGGGGCTGGGAAGGAAGCATTTAGGAACTAGAGGGAAATTGTATGTTTCATTGTTGCTACATTGCACCCTGATTGGCTCCTCTCCTCCCTGAGGCCCTTCTGTAAGGGGATGTCCAGTGGCTTACAAATGGGTTTTGGGTCTCCACTCTGCACTCCCCATCTCATTCACTATGGTAAAATTTTTTATTCTGATGATGCCTGATACCTGATCCCTTCGACACCTCATGATTGCACCGGCTGGTGTACTTCTTCCATGTGGGCTTTGTTACTTCTGAGCTAGATGGCCATTTGTTTACCTTCAAGCCTTTAAGACCCCAGATACTATATCTTTTCATAGCTGGGCACCATCAGCTTTCTTCACCACATTTGTTTATTCACCCACTTTGTTTTTAGTGATTGTGTAGGGAGGGTAGGCATCATAGAATACCAATTTAATAGATGAAAGTATTCTTGCATTGAAGGAGTACTTGAGTGGAGGCCCAATGCCCTTCTGCTACCTTAATACTAAACCTATAAATATATGCACATAGGTCTATTTCCCCATCCTCATATATAAATATATTTGCATATGTGCATATCTTTAGCTAGACCTCTATAAATACCCTTTGCCTCTCACCTCTTTCCTCTATTTCCTTTGACTTTCCTCCGGTCCCACTATCATGCTCAGTCCCCACAAGGGTTTCAGCCATTCTTCTTGGTTACATTACCCTTGATCATGCACTACCAGGCCTCCCACACCCTCCTAACCACCGATTTGGGTCACTTGTTCCCTTGTCCCTGGGTTTGTTGACAACACTACCTACCCCCACCCCCGTCCCCTCTCCCATATCTCCCCAGAACTGTCGGTCCCTTTGTTTTCTCCTCCAGATTATTCATCCAGCCTATCTTATTTAGACAGACCTGCGGAAATAATAACATGCACAAAAACAAGACAGAGCAAAACCAAGCAACAATATACAACAAAACGACAACCACAAACCAATGAAAAAAAAAAAACAGAACACAACAAGAAAGAAAAGCTTGTAGTTAGTTAGAGGATTGTTTGTTTGCCTTTAGGAGTGTTTTCCAGTCCATTCTGTTGGGGCACCATAGCCTGGTCTCAAAGTCCACCTTCAGCATTCCCTGGGACCTTGCAGTTCCACTCCCTTGCTGTTCTGTTGCTCCCCCTTAGTGTTTTGCCTCGGTTTGGCGGAATCAGATCAGGTGTAATTCCCATACTGTGTCTCTGGTGTTGTCCCCTGTAGGGTTATGGGTCAGTGAGGCAGGTCATGTCTCATAGTGGGGCCAGCCATGTGGTCCTCCTCTCTGTGGACTGGCTTCTCTAATTGAGAACATTGTCCTCAAGGCCTGGTGAGCCAGGATGTGCTCCACTCTCTTCTCTTTCCCCTTCATCTACACCGGTGTGCTCTGTGTCCCTCTCCCAGAAATCATTACAACTATTACTCACATTTAGGCATCAACCCCAAAACTCAGTGATGAAGAAATGGAAGAATTCTACCAATGAACCCAGTCTGAACTTGATCAAATGTGCACTCCAGATACATTTATAATTGGTCATTGGAATGCAAACATTGGAAACAAGGAGAAAGAAATAGTAGTTGTAAGACATGGTCTTGGTGATAGAAATGGAGCTGGAGATTGCATGATCGGATTTTGCAAGACCAATGTCTTGCCCAAAGATAATAAGTTTTCAACAACACAAAACGTGACTGTACGTGCTAATGTACAGAAACATATGTGGGAAGGAACAATGGAGAAACTCACTATAACCATCTAAACCAAGCCCAGGGTCTGAGTGTGGACCAGATCACCAATTGCTAACCTCAGGTTGAAGCTGCAGAAAATAAAAACAAGTCCACGGGAGCCAAACACAACACCGAGTCTATTCCACCTGGGTTTTGAGGACATCTCAAGAATAGATCTGACCCATTGAACACCAAGGGCACAAGATCTGCTGGGCTGTGGAGGACCTCGAGAGCATCAAGCATGAATAAAGCAACAGATCATTTAAAAGACGGGAAAGAAAGGAAAGGTCGGCGTGGATGTCAGAAGAGATTCTAAACTTGCTCTTCATCGTAGAATAGCTAGAGCAAATGGAAGAAATGATGAAATCAAAGAGCTGAATAAAAAAACAGCTAGAGAAGACAGAGTCAAATATTATAATCAAATGTGCAGAGACCTACAGTCAGAACCCCAAAAAGGAAGGACACACTCAGCGTAAATGAAAATGAAAAAAAAAAAAAAGATTTGTCTTGACCAGCAATATGGAAAGATTCTATGAGCAAAATATACAACGATGCAGGAAGCATCAATAAAGATGAAAATAATATACGGAGTTACTGAACTAAAAAGAACCAGCTGTCATTTCACCATTTCGGAAGGTAGCATGTGAGCAAGAACCAATGGTAGTGAAGTAAGAAGTCCAAGCTGCAGGGAAAGCATTAGGCAAAAAGAAAAAAAAAAGCTCCAGGAATTGATGGAACAACAATGGACAGGTTTCAGCAGGTTGATGAAGCTCTGGAAGGACTTACTCTTCTATGCCAGGAAGACAGCTATTTGTCCAACCAACAGGAAGAGATCCATATGTGTCTCCATTTGTACAACATGCAAGTAAAATTGTACGGAAAATCACCCAACTGTGGTTACAGGAGTACATTAACAAGGAGCTGCCAGAGGTCCAAACCATATTCAACAGAGAACATGAAAAAAGGGATATCATTGCTGATGCCAGATGGATCTTGGCTGGAAGCAGAAAATGCCAGAAGGATGCTTTTTGTGTTTTATTGGCTAAGCCAAGGCACTCAATTCTGAGGATCACAACAGACAATAGCCTTAAGAAGAATGGGAATTCCAGAACACTTCATTCCACCTGGGTTTGAGGAACTTGCTTATGAGGAACCTATACATGGATCAAGAGGCAGTATGCAAACAGAACAAGAATCCTATATAGTTTAAAATCAGTAAAGTTGGACAACAGGGTTAAATCCTCTCACCAAACTTATTCAATCTGTATGCTGAGCAAATGATCAGAGAAACTGGATTCTATGAAAAATAGGCCATCAGGATAAGAGGACAGCTTATTAACAGCTTAAGTACTGCAGATGACTCAACCTGGCTTGCTCAAAGTGAGGAAGGGCTTGAATCACCTGGTGATGTGATCGATTGCAACCTTTAGTATGGATAATAACTCAATGTAAGGATGACTAAAATCCTCACAACTGGACCAATAGGTAACATCATGATAAATGGAGAAAAGATTGAGGCTTTCAGGAATTTTCTCTTGCTTGGATACACAATCAGTGTTCATAGAAATCTGCTGCACAAGACCTTTTTACGGTGTTGAAAAACAAAGATGTTACTTTGAAGACCAACATGTGCTTGACCCAAGCCATGGTATTTTTCAATTGCTTCATATGCCTGTGAAAGTTTACATTGAATCAGGAAGATCAAAGAAGAGTTGGTGCATTTGAATTATGGTACTGGAGAAGACATGGGAGAGGGGGAGGTGGGGGGAAAGGTGGTGGTGTTTGGTGAGGAAGGTATAGGAGGCCTGCTAGGGAGTGATCAAGGGTAATGTAACCAAAAGGAATTACTGAAACCCAAATGAAGACTGAGCATGATAGTGGGACAGGAGGAAAGTCAAAGGAAATAGAGGAAAGAAATAGAGGAAAGAACTAGGAGGCAAAGGGCATTTATAGAGGTCTAAAGGCATGTACATATGTAAATATATTCATATATGAGGATGTAGAAATAGATCTGTGTGCCTATAGTTATAGGTTTAGTATTAAGGTACAATGCAAGAATACTTTGTTCTATTAAATTGGCATTCTATGATGCTCACCTTCCCGACATAACCACTGAAGACAAAGCAGGTGAATAAGTAAATGTGGTGAAGAAAGCTGATGGTGCCTGGCTATCAAAAGATAGAGTGTTTGGGGTCTTAAAGGCTTGAAGGTAAACAAGCGGCCATCTAGCTCAGAAGCAACAAAGCCCACATGGAAGAAGCACACCAGCCTGTGCGATCACGAGGTGTCGAAGGGATCAGGTATAAGGCATCATTAGAACAAGAAATAATATCATAGTGAATTAGGGGGGGGGGAGAGTGCAGAGTGGAGACCCAAAGCCCATTTGTAGGCCACTGGACATCACCTTACAGAAGGGTCTCGGGGAGGAGACGAGTCAGTCAGGGTGTGATGTAGCAACAATGAAACATATAATTTTCCTCTAGTTCCTAAATGCTTCCTCCCCCCATCCCCTACTATCATGATCCCAATTCTACCTTACAAGTCTGGCTAGACCAGAGGATGTACAGTGGTACAGATAGGAACTGGAAACACAGAAATCCAGGGCGGATGATTCCTTCAGGACCAGTGGTGTGAGTGGCGATACTGGGAGGGCGGAAAGAGGGTGGGTTGGAAAGGGGGAACCGATTATAGGGATCTACATGTGACCTCCTCCTTGAGGGATGGATAACAGAAAGGTAGGTGAAGGGAGACGTCAAACAGGGCAAGATATGACCAAATAATAATTTATAAATTATTGAGGGTTCATGAGGGAGGGGGGAGCGGAGAGGGAGCAGAAAAATGAGGAGCTGATGCCAGGGGCTTAGGTGGAGAGCAAATGTTTTGAGAATGATGAGGGCAATAAATATACAAATGTGCTTTACGCAATTGATGTATGTATGGATTGTGATAAGAGGTGTATGAGCCCCTAATAATATGATTAAAGAAAAAGAAAAAATGTTATGGAATGTTAAAAGGATAAACCGATCCGTCATGGAAGAAGCTGGCCAGAGTATTCCTAAGAGGCAAGGATGATGAGACTGTCTTACATGCATTAGACATGTTGTCAGGGGAGACCAGTGCCTGGAAAATAACTTCATGCTTGGTAAAGTGGAAGAGCAGGTAAGAAGAGGCAGACTCTGGACAAGATGGATTGTCACGGTGGCCTCAACCGTGGGCTCAAGCAGAGGCAGAGCTGTGAGGGTGGTGCAGGACCAGCAGGGTTGAGTTCTCTTGTACATAGGGTCACCGAGGGTCAAAACTGACCCCATGGCCCGTCACAACAACAGGGATAACAAGTGGCATTGCTGTTATTTTTGGTGGTGGTGGTAGGTGGTGTCAAGTCAGGTCCACCTCACAGTGACCCATATCCAACAAAACAAAATACTGTGAGATCCTGCATCATCCTGGTAAACACTGCCTGAGCCCATTGTGACAGTCGCTGTGTCTACCCATCTCAACGATTTTCCTCTGCCAAGCCAGATGTCCCCCTCTAGGGACTGTTTTCTCCTGTTAACATGTCCAAAGTTCGTGAGATAAAGTTTTGCCATTCTTGCTTTGAAGGAGCATTCTCGCAATACTTCTTCCAAGACCAATTTGTTTGTTCTTCTGGTACTACAGGAAAACAGCTTCATCTTTGTCCCATGACACTGTTGTGGAGTTTCAACCCTTGACCTTGTGGTTATCAGTCTAATGCTTATCCAATGGTGCCACCAGGGCTCCAGTGAAGTTAGACACATGTTGTATCATTAACTTCCTCTAAGATTAATGAGTCTTTTACTATGACATGAATACTAGTAAGTAGTCTCTTGTCACAGAAATTATCAAAAGATAACTGGATGTGCTGGTCAAGACTGTCTTCTTAAGTGTTTGGAAACCTCTATATAGTTTCCCCAAGTGATAAACTGGTATTTTGTAGCTAAAAATAAAAATATAAATATAAATCCAACCCCCCCGCCCCCTGCCCAGTGTTAACCATTCTCCTCTTTGAGGGTTTCCTGCTTGTGAAGCCAATCAGAACTTGGTTTAAAGCAAGGTTGATTAGCACACCAGAGCCCAGGAGAGCTAATTTATGTGCAGATTACTGCCCCCCCCCCCAAACACCTCCAGACTGTGATTCAGAGGGTAAGGGCTCATCAATTTGCATAATTATCTATCTTCAGATGATCTTTGAATGCACTTTGGGAATCACTCTCGGTGGCTCAATGAGACCTTGGGGCAGCATGACTTAAATAGTGTTTGTAGGTGGTATTGCATTTTCCCCCCTGGGTTATAGTGACTCTTTTATGACATGATAAATAGAAATACATCATCAGACTTCCTGAGTGGCACTTCATTTTTTATATATTTTATTTGAATGTCTTTATTGACATACAAGGAGCCCTGGTGGTGTCACGGTTACTAGGGCCGATAACTGCAAGGTCAGCAGTTTGAAACCACCGGTTGCTCCACAGGAAAAAGACAGGTCTTTCAACTCCCATAGAGAGTTACAGCCTTAGATCCACTATAGTCCAAGGCAAAAGTCCCGACCAGCCCTATTAGCAGGCAGACCATTATAATCTTTATTATGCTGGCTTGAACGTGATGCTTGGCCAGTCGACCTCCCTGAATCTGTACCGGGTGACCGCATCTCTTAGTTCCATGACAAAAATTTCTTCCCTGGTTTTTTGAATGTTGATGGGTGTCTTCTCCCACTGAATCTCGGCATTTCTGTCTTGATGCTAATATGATCTTATCCTTACCACCTTAAAAAAAAGAGTTACAGCTGCTGAAGTTTACAGGGGCAATTCTGACCTGCCCTGTAGGGTTGCTATGAGTTGGCATTGACTCCCCAGCAGTGAGTTTGGTTTGGGTTCTTATTGCCATACCATTCATTGATTTTAATATATTAAAAAGAGCTGTGTAATCATAATCACAATTGATCTTAGAACGTTGTCTTCATTCTGGCACTCATTATTATTAGCACCCCATTTAACCCAACCTCCTCTATCCCAACCCTAGGAAATGATAAATCTAGTTATTACTTCACAGATGTGCCTGTCCTGAATTTCATATAAAGAAAATCCCCTAAGCCCCCGCCCCAACAACAACAACGGCACACTAAAACAGAGAGAAACCTCAAGCCAAAGGAAACAGAAAATAATAAAATTAGAGCAAATTAAAAAGAGATCAGAAGGAAAACCAAATGATGCGATGTCAAATTTTAACTAAGTATATATGGATTTTTTTCAATTTCCAATGGACTCTGTCTGAGGTCAAGATTGTGTTCACCCCTGGTCAATGAGCTGAGAGAATTCATTGGAGGTTTAACTCACATGGGGATTCTGCAAATGAACTCTGGGCGTCTACTGCCATCCATACTCTTGCAAACTGGGTACTCAGAATTTAAGCTCAAATACCATTTGCTCCTCCGGTCTTGTATTTCATTGTTTACAATCCTTATCTCACACAGGCTGGTGAGCTTCTGTGTGGACTTAGCTGACACGTCACTTAGTTGGCTGCTTATTTTAAGACAGCGGTTTTCAACCTTCCTAATGCCACGACCCTTTAATACAGTTCCTCATGTGGTGATCCCCGCCAACCATAAAATTATTTCCATTACTACTTCATCACTGTCATTTTGCTACTGTCATGAATCAGGGGACCTCTGTGAAAGGTTGTTCAATCTCCATGGGGTCGTGACCCACAAGTTGAGAACTGCTGTTTTAAGACAAGATTTTAAGAACCTAGATACTATTCTTTCTGATAGCCAGGCACCATCTGATTTCTCTACCACACTTTGCTCTAGCACAATGGTGCTCAACCTTCCTAATGCAGCGGCCCTTTCAGACAGTTCTTCATGTTGTGGTGACCCCCAACCATAACATTTTTTTCATTGCTACTTCAGAACTGTACTTTTGCTACTGTCATGAATCGTAATGTAAATATCTGATATGCAGGGTGTGTATTCATGGTTACAAATTGAACATAATTAAATCATAGTGATGAATCACAAAAACAATATGGAATTATATATTGTGAAATATTTACTCCTAATGACAAATCAATGAAATTTTGTCTTGAAGCATGGTGTACCATGGGTAACAGTCTTTGTATGTGGGCATATTTGCATGTGGGCCAACCTGCCTGGAGATGGATAGAGGAATGGTGTTTCAGTTCCTAATACCATTGGAAATATGTGTTTTCCGATGGTCTTAGGCGACCCCTGTGCAAGGTTCATTTGACCTACAAGGGGGTCACGACCCACAGGTTGAGAATCACTGCTTTAGCGCCTCTATCTTCAGTAGTCCCTTGATGAGGGTAAATATCAAGCAGAGTCATATTATAAGAACTGATTGTTCTTAGGTTAGGGCTTACAGTTAAGTGCAAGATAAAGATCAACTCATATTTCTAAACTTCATATATATCCATGTTAGTGTCAGTATTATCAACTTTTTGAGAGATAATATAAGTAACCTCCATAGGGCCTTAGGTAATTCTAATAATAGCATAATTTAACTAGCCAATTGTACAGGATTTAAAATACTTTTGATATAAGGGGTATATTCATATGTAGGAAAGCTTTTTAGACTAAAATACTTGGAATGTTCACTTATACATATTAAAAAAAAACTTAAGTGACTGAATATTGTTTTTTAAAAAACAATGAGGGTTTGACCCAGGGCACACAATTTAATAACCTTTTGTTCACTATGTCAGAATTTGTGGGAAACAGAAAGATTTCTCCCAAGTCGTCTCCCCTAAATATATGTTAGACTTAGGGCACTGCTTGCAACTAATGGTAACTGATTGTTATGTAACCTCCCTGAAGACATTCAGTTGCCAGACTACTGGTTGGTCCCATCACAAGTAAAGCCCTGCTCCCTGCTGTTAAGGACAATGGGCTACTTCTCCATAAAGGCTTGTGACCATCAGTCTGGTCCCTATAGATGAGGTTTACACCCTCCTGATAATGGTTTCTATAGTGAACCAGAGAACAGGTCAAACCTGCTCAGTGACATCCAAAGTTAGGCTGCCATCCCAAATCAAGGATCGGCCCTTCTTGTCACATGTGTGCCCCCAATACCTCCCCTTCCTATTGCCTGTATATCCCTAGAGTGTCCCCCTCTCATAACTGTATTACCTAAAGTACAACCCCTTCCTGTGACATATGTCTTTACCTGTAATTAGGGGGCTTCTACACCCCCCAAAGATATATAAGCCTTGGTTAGCAATAAAGATTCCCCTTGGCCTCTCCTCGGCTCCTTCTCCTCTCCCGTCCTCTCTTCCCAATTCCCTTTCCCCTTGTCCTCCTTCCCCTCCCCCTCTCTCCTTCCCTCCGGTCTCCCATCTCCACGTGGGCCACCAAGCAGGGCTGAGGTGAGCATGCTGCCCTGACATGTCTCTGACTCCATTATTTCAATCTCTCTTTCATTTCTCATGCTCTTTTGACATCAATATATCTATATATCCTGTTTCCCTGAAAGTAAGACATTCCCTGAAAATAAAACCAACTTACAGTTTTGCCTCTTGCTGAAATATAAGGCATCCCCCCGAAAATAAGACCTCCCCGAAAATAAGCTCCCCGAAGCTACCATATCTCTAGACTCTGAATTGTAGCAGTGGGCACCGGACTACCATATCTCTAGACTCTGGACTGTGCAGCTCACTGCTGGCCACAGCGCAGCCAGTGGAGACAGGAAGTGCGAGGTCTCTTTTAATAAACCAATAAACAATAAATGTGTACCGTGTTCTTCTTCATGGAAAAATAAGACATCCCCCGAAAATAAGACATAGCACATCTTTGGGAGCAAAAATTAATATAAGACACTGTCTTATTTTGGGAGAAACAGGGTATATACACAATTTCAACCGAACAATTGCGCCTCTTGAACCCATGCTTAGTTATGGGGCGCTGGCCTTCCCACCACAGAACTACATCTGCAAAACTAAGACATCTCATTTAAAAGCCAAGAAAACATGGAAGTGGCAAATAGATGGTAGTCTCAAATGGCATATTGTTGGGTAGCCTCAAGAGCAGGAGGTTTAAACTGGAGTCTAATACTTTCCCAATCCATGGAGTAGCAGTTACACGTTATGAATTTGTTTCTCTAGTCTAGCCAGACTAACACAATAAGAGAAAAATTATGACTCTGAGGTGAAGAAGGGTTTTTATATCGACCCATTTTTAATTATTTTAAAAAGGGAGATTAATTCTCTCTAGATAGTGAGATTTACTTTTCTCTAGTAGTCTCTTAATGTAGTGATTACATTAGGTGGTTTTCTGCTAGGAACCTAATCTTTTAGTCCTAAAATAAATTGAATTTGGTTGTGCTTTGTTGTTACTTCCATGTCTTTTTGGATTTATTTTGCTGATATTTGGAAGTGTTATTTTTACAGTTTTCAAATGAATGTTGTAGTCTTATGAATGAATTGGAGAGTAAGATTGGAAACATTGTTTCCTTGGATTTTTGTTGACTTTTCCAGTAAAGTCATATGGACCTGGAGTTTTCTGATTAAAGAATTAAAAAATTTTGATTCAAATGATTTTTATTGGTCATAAAACTCACCAGGTATTGCATTTACTGAGTCAGTTTTGATAAATTTTATTTTCTAGTAATGTTTCCATTTCCTCTAAACTTTCAAATTCACTGGTGCAAATATCAATGAAAATATCCTTATTTTCTTTGTAATGTTTGAAATATTCTTATTAATTATGTTCCTTTTTTCACTAATCTTTTTCTCAAGATTTCCTTGGGAAGACATAGGAAAGGGGGAGGTGGGGGAAAGGATCAGGGGAGCCAAAAAAACCCATGGACAAGGGAAAAACAAGTGATCTAAAATCAACAGCAAGAATGGCGTAGAATGCCTGGTGGGCTTTGATCAAGTGCAGTGTAGCTGAGGGGAATTGCTAAGAGCAGATGAAGGCTGAGTATGATAGTGGGACAGGAGGAAAGTAAAAGGAAATGGAGGAAAGAACTAGGAGGGAAAGGACATTTATAGAGGTATAAATACAGGCACATACATATGTAAATATATATATACATATAGATATATAAGGATATAGGTCTATGTACATATATTTATATGTTAAATGCTAAGGAGGTAGATGGACATTGGGCCTCTACTCAAGTCCCCCCTCAATGGAAGAACACTTTATTCTGATAATCTGGCATTCTGTGATGCTCACCCTCCTGACATTATTGCTGAAGACAAAATGGGTGCATAAGTAGATGTGGTGAAAAAAGCTGATGGTGTCTGTCTATTAAAAGATATAGCATCTGGGGGTCTTAAAGACCCCAGTTAAACAAGCAGCCATCTAGCTGGGAAGCAACTAAGCCTACATGGAAGAAGCACATCTGCCTGTGTGATCATGAGTTGTCGACAGGATCAGGTATCAGACATCAGAAGACTCAAAATCAGAAGACTCAGAACAAGGGGGGCCAGAGTGGAGACACAAAGCCAAAAGTCCATCTGTAGATAATTGGTCATCCCTTCACAGAAGGGTCACGAGGAAGGGACCAACCACCTAGGGTGCTGTATAGCACTAACAAAACATATAACATTCCTCTAATTCTTTAATGCTTCCTATCATGACCCCAGTTCTACCTTACAAATCTGGCTAGACCAGACCATGTACACTGGTACAGTTAAGAGCTCTCAACACATGGAATCCAGGACAGATAAACCCTGTAGGATATGAAAGACTATTTTCCAGCGTGTCTTCCATATATATATATATATATATATATATATATATATATATATATATATATATATATATATATATATGTCAGACCTAGGACATTGCTTGCAACTGATGGTGAATGATTGTCAGCCATCTAGAACAATCAGACTGTTCAGTCCGCCCCACCCTAAGTAGGGCCCACTCCTCTCTGATGAGGATAGTAGTAGATTGTTTCCCCGGAAGGAGAACCCAGGGAGGTCAAGCCACTCAAAGGTGACAAAGGTTAGGCTGCCATCAGGAATCTAGGGTCTTCCCTTGTCACATGCATACTGTAGGTCCCTCTCCTTCCTATTGTGTGTGCACCCCTAACTTATCCCCTTCCTGTTATGCTTATGCCTATTGTACAATGTCTGTCTTTACCTGTAATTAGAGGGCATGCACCCCACCCCCCCAAAAAAGATAGATAAGCCTTGGTTAGCAATAAATCGCTCTCTCACTTTCTTGCTCGCTCCTACCCTCTTGGCTCCCACCTCCACGTGTACCACCAAGAGGAGCCGAAGTGAGCATGCTACCATGAAATGTGTCTGACCTCTATGTTACTCTCTCTTTCCCATATCTCTCTGACTTTACTATAATATAGATATACCATACAATTGAGCCTACCGAACCCGTGATTAGTTGGGGGGGGGCTGGCTTCCCCCATAAAACCCCTCAGCAACAGTAATGGGGATAGCTAAACCATGAGGGGCTGGGGAAGGTGGGGGGATAGAGGGGGAACCGATTGCAATGATTGACGTCTAACGCAGCGCACCTCGAGGGTGACAAACAACAAATAGAATCATGGGTGAAGGGAGACACGGACAGTGTAACATGAAAATAATTCATAATTTATCAAGAGAGTTCACAAGGGCGGGAGGGTGTGGGAGGGAGGGAAAAAAAGAGGAGCTAATACAAAGGGCTCAAGTAGAAAGAAAATGTTTTGAAAAGGATGATGGCAACAAATGTGCAATTGTGCTTGAGACCATGGATGTATGGATTGTGATGAGCTGTAAATGCCCCCGATAAAATAATTTATTAAAGTAAAAATTGAAAAAGATTACAAACTTGTGGGAAACTTACAAGGTACCAAAATTATTTTTAAAAAGCAAGTGAGAATCCCCTGTTATTACACCATTGAAAAACCACTTGCTACTTTTATCATGTGGGCATATCTTCTTCTCGAATGTGTGTGTGCTTACCGTGAGTGAGATGATATGCACACACATACAGACATAATTCTGTAGTTTTGTTTTTGCATTTGGTGTTACTAAGAATGTAAAACTTACATGTTTTGAGTGAGTAGTCTTGTTGGGGACATCCATAATTAACTCATCTTCTTTTCTATGTTTGTTTTTAACTATTGCAATCTTGGCCTCTACACTCCCCATCCCTGTCCATAATACTTGCCAATATATGGCATATTATATATTTTGTTTATTGGTGGATTGGCTGACTGTTTCAGACTCATAAAATTTAAGTTCCAAAACATAGACTTTTTCAAGTACTCTGTCTCCCCAGCTCCATTCCAATTGCCCGAAACAATGTAAATATTGTATTAAAATGCAAATGTTTATTAATTGAATGAATAAATGAACACTTCAGTGGGCATATTTTTGCCCATACCTTTTTTACCCCACAAATTTTCTAATCTAAAATGGATCATAGAAGCATAATCAACTAACAGTAGATAGAGACCCTTAAAAGCTATTGTTAAGAATTCCTGTTTTTCATGCCTTTTCCTGCATAGAGTACTGTTATTGTTTTTGTTAAGTTGATGCATAAAACAATGCGTTAATTTGAATTCCTCTTAATATTAATAAGTGGAATATCAGCGCTCTGTTCTCCTTTCAAAGACCCTGGTGACTCAGTGGTGTGAAGTGCTTGGCTAATGGGTGGGCTGTTGGAGTCCAGCGGGTCTATGGGTGTGGCAGTCAGCCTCCCTAGATTTACCACCGGGGAGGAGCCTCCTGGGGGAAGTTCTACTCTGTCCTGCAGGGTGGCTGTGAGTCAGAATCAACTCAACGGCAAAGAGTTAGCCCTTCAACCTTACAGATGGGTTAATAGTGTCCTGTGACTTACTTCCTTACCAGTGTTTAGCAATGATCAGGTTATATGTGTCTTCAATGACTGGATGGAGACATGTACTGTTAACCTGTCCAGGAGAGATGTTTTTGTTACCAGATGTAAAATGCTGGTTCCTTTCCAGCCAGACAAAGAAGCATGGGCGGTTGGGCTGTAACCTGCCCTTCCCGTTGTCTCTTTCTCTTTGGACTGGTAAGCAGAAAGACTGCCCTTCCCGTTGTCTTTCTCTTTGGACTGGTATGCAGGCTCTACAGGTGACACCAGTCTGGCACTATCTTTGAAAAGCCTGGGTCTGTGAAAAACTGTATTGGTTGTCTATAATCTTTCCTGCTCACTTGGTTTTGGCATAAAAGCCACCCAGCGAGAACAGTGACACATCTTAAATGTGTGCAGTGTTTTGCACATTCCTGCAGCTGCTGGTGGGGTAGAAAAGGCACAGATGTACATGGGGCCGGAGGGTTGTAATTTCCTCCATGACTTGGGCTCCTCCGGAGTCACCTCCCCTAACAGACAGCCCACATCCTCCAGTGCTCCTCTTCCATGTTAAACCAGTCATGCTACTTTTCTTTAGAGACTGCCCGTCTCATGCAGAGCAGCCGCCGAAGTCCTCCCCATGACCGATGAGTCATCACAAAATCCGGCCCCTATTACCTCTCTGACTTCATCCTTTTCAGCTCTCCCACACGGAGCTCTGGTCACACCGAGCTCCCTGCTATTTCTAGAACACATGAGGCTCTGGGTGCCCTCACCACCAAATGTTCCCTGACCATATCCAGGTCACCATGTCCAGTCTCCACCCCATGGATTTCTCTCGTTACCCTGTGGACAGCTCCTATCCCTCCTGACTCTGCTTTCCCTTCTCCTGCCTTAGTTTGCCTGGACGGCTCTCACCATATGATAGGGTGTAATGTTTTGATATCCGTTGCCTCTGCCTTCTGGAAATTAAGCTCCAAGGACATTTTGCCTGTTCATTTACAGGCAGGCTAGGAGTCATGCCTGGCACACAATTGTACATAATAGGCATGGAATCTAGGAGTCCTGGGAGTGCAGTGGTTATGCATTGGGCTGCTAACCACATGGTCAGCTCTTCGAAACTACTAGCTGCTCCCTGGGAGACAGATCAGGGTTTTCTACTCCAGTGCAGAGTTGTAGCCTTGCAAACCCACAGGGAAGTTCTACCCTGTCCTATAGGGTCTCTGTTAGTCGGTATTTACTCGATGGCAGTGAGTTTGGAATTTGGAGGCATGAAATAAAAGTTGACAAACAAAATTCTTTTGTACAAATCAAGAAAAGGAGACACGGAAAACTACAATTTATGAATTCTTAATGCAACACACGGAGTAGGTTTAAGTCTTGGGGCTCAAACGCAGGTCCCCTCTAGCCCAGGCTGTTTTCATATTGGCCAGGCTCTCAACGGCGACTTCCTGATTTTCTCTCATTCGCTGTTCTGCTTGCGTAGGCTTCCTTTGTCAGAATCCGGGCAGCCCGCATATCCCAAAGGTCCAAATAAAATGAAATCAAAACTGCCCCCCTTCTGTGGGGGAAAGGCCAGCCCCCCACAACTAATCACAGGTTCGACAGGTGCAATTGTACAATTGAGATAAATAAACATTATAATAAAGTCATAGAGAGCATGAGAGATAGAGGAAAGACTGAAATAATGGAGCCAGACATATTTCATAGTAGCATGCTCACCTCAGCCCCGCTTGGTGGTCCACGTGGAGATGGTAGACCGGAGGGCAGGAGAGAGGGGGAGGGGAAGGAAGACGAGGGGAAAGGGAACAGGGGAGTGAAGACTGGGGGAAAGGAAGGGAAGAGCCAATCTTCTTTATTGCTGACCAAGGTTTATATATCTTTGGGGAGCATGCAAGCCCCCTAATTAAAGGTAAAGACTATAGGTTATACAGCAATGAGAGGGGGACAATCTAGGGATATACATGCAATAGGAAGGGGAGGGATTGGGGGCCCACGTGTGACAAGAAGGACTGATCCTAGATTCAGGATGGCAGCCTAACTTTGGATGTCACTGAGCAGGTTTGACCTGTTCTCTGGCTCACTGTAGAAACCATTATCAGTAGGGTGTAAACCCCACCTACAGGGACCAGACTGGTGGCCACAAGCCTTTAGGGAGAAGTAGCCCATTGTCCTTAACAGCAGGGAGTGGGCCCCTCTTGTGGTGGGACCAGGCAGTAGTCTGGCAACTGACTGCCTTCAGGGAGGATGTCTCTAAGCATCTGACCTCCCACCATATGCTGGCAAATAGCCTCTAATGTTTGGCATGTCTTTGGGGGCGACAAAGCTGGGAGAAAGTCTCTTTATAATCCCACACCCTTCTTTTAAAGGAAGCTTTTATTGTACCCTACAATGACCACTTTCAAATCAGTGTATCATTATTCTGCTCTCACCTTGAAGTGATGTGCTTAAAATACCTTAAAAATTGCACTGTGAAGAAATTCCTCTTATATTAAGGTTATCAGCCTGCCTTGAAATACACGTTCCAGCTTTCTTTGCTGTATCTCCGCTGACCCCAGTGGTCTCCCTTGCTGTGCCTTCTCAGCTTCCTCCTTCTCTACCCGGATGACTGCCCAGCCCTTCCCTGGGCAGCTGGCTCCGCTGCCTTGTCCCTTGGGAAGCTCCCATGGCTACTTTTCTTCCTTATGGCTCACAATCCAAAGCGTAACCACTCGGCCACCAGGGCTCCTTGAATACTGGGGCCAGAGTGTGGGAAGTAGGAAGCTAGCAACTCACACTCCGCTACACTAGGACAGGTCTGATGTAGAAAAACTACAGGTATTGCTGCTTGGTCCTCACAACCAAATCAAAAACTGAAAAACAAATCCACGACCATTGAGTTGGTTGGAACCTACCGTGGCCCCTTTAATAGGGTAGAATTGTCCCATAGGGTTTCCAAGGTTATAAATCATCATGGAAGCTGACTGGCCCCACCTTTCTCCTGTTGAGCACTGATGGGTTCCAGCCGCCTACTTTTCAGGTGAGCAGCCAAGCACGGCACCATCAGGCCACTACACCTGCATGCTCTTTGTGTTAGAGTCTTTCAAGAAATGGCCACTCAGAGAGATTTAGTCCCTGAGCTAGGGAGTGACTTAAAATGAAGGGTTTAAGATGAACTGAGCACAATACCTTGAAATACCCTGACAGTATACAAAAGGATCTTCACCCCACTTCCCATACCAGGAGAAAGGATCTTTAATAGGCATAGGGAAGACCCTTCCTATGGACTCTCATTGTCTTCTGGGCACTCACCTTCCAAGAGGATTTAAGGCTTTGTGTCCACTGGGAGCAGGGGGTGGGCAGGCCTGAGCTCAGGCTCTGCCTCTCCTTACAGGTGCCACTGTCAAACAGAAAGTTCAAAGCTTTCCTCTGCCTCAAGGGTCAGTGTTCCTGGACCACGTGCTACGATGCAGCATTCCTGTTTCCACTCCGTTTCCAGATCTGCAGGCGCCCCGTGTGCTCCACTATTGAACTAGAGCGTTCTCCTAAGTCCACTTGTTGAGCCATTGTCACTTGACGAAGGGTGGTGTTGTGAACTACTGACAAGTCAGTCCGCGGATCAGAACTGGTCCGTGCACAACGAGATTATGGAATGTTGTAAGCCGGGCATTCGTATCGCCATTTTTCTTTGGAAGGAGATCATCAGGCCTTTCTTTCTAGTCTGTCTTAGTCTGGAAGCTCTACTGAAACCTGGATGCCAACACAGCAGCGCACGAGCCTATGCTGTGGAAGTGGTGTTGGCTGCATTTGGGGTGCATTGGCTGGGAATTGAACTCTAGTCTCCTGCATGAAATGTGCCAAGTCTACGCCAGAATCACCACTCACCCTGCCTGGTGAACTGTACTGCGTAATTCCCACTGAGGTGTTTCTGGGGGATTCCTGCCAGATATCGGGGTTGCTCACCAGTTGTGGTACACGTTGCCCAAAGTCTCTGTGGCTCCCTCGGAAAGAATGACTCTGAAATGGTCGAGTTTCAAACAGGTCACGCAAATCTATGTGCCCACAACAGGCCATTTCAAGAGACTCTTGAGCTTGATTAGACAGCAGACTGCATATTCTGAATGTCCCCTTTTGGTCCATGTACACTGCCTGTTATGCAACAGGAAACTAGTAACGATTTGAAAAACGAACAAGCAATGAATGATGGAGACCGACTGGCTTTTTTTGTTGTTGCAGTAAACGGTGCAGGAGCGAGAACAAACCCTGGCCAGAATCCTGAGGTCAGCTTCCTGTTGGGCTGTATTCAGGGTTCCGAGTGGGGAGGCGAGACTCCTTCCTTCTGCCTCTCGGCCATCTGCACTGACTTGCACATTTCTGTGAGACTGTTAGGGTGGATTGTAATGAGTCACCTGACACAAAGATCTCAGACTCCTCCCACCTCCCCTCTTTCTTTTCTAAGGAGTAAGTGACTGATAAATCATCCCTTGAATACTTGGACTCATGGGGGAAAAATGATAAAGCTCGGGTCAGGACTGACCTCTTTCCATGAGCAAGGGAATCCCCAGGAGACCAGGACACCACGCTCTTTCCAAAGACAGTAAGAGACCCTTGCTCTGCCCCTCCAAGAATAAAGGGCTGATGGGCCGGGTGCCCCTCGTCCATCACTGATGCCCAGTTGTTTTCTGTGAAAGGAGGACCAGACTTCAATTCTCAGTGAGGACTCCACTGGAAATCCCTCATCATGCTGAAGAGCGCTCATGTACACCAGGACTTAGGGTGAAGTCCCGTTCAGCTGCTGTGTTAGTCTGGGTACTCTAGAGAAAACAAATCCACAGAAATTCATGTATAAGAGAGAATTTTAGATAAAGGTTAATTGCACATCAAGAAAACATCCCAACACAGTGCTGCCCAAGCCCACAAGTCCAACATTAACCCATATATCCAACACCAATCTACAAAGTCCTCCTCCAACTCACAAAACAGAGGTAATGTAATGATGCTGACTGCAGGAGGAAAGCCGAATCAGTGAACATATTAGCATCTCAGCGCTGGCAGGGTTCTCCACATGGGTGTGCCAGCACACAGGGCTGCATCGGGGTAGGTTCATGTGGCTTCGCCTTGGGGATGTCTTGCAGGAAGTCAACCTTACCAGCTGAAGCAGGGAACTGCTAAGGCAGCTGCACCCTGGTCCAACCATCACAAAGCAAGAGACGCGAGAACTCCAAAGGGGAGGCTCAACGAGCCATTTACCTCTCGACCCTTCAATTAACCCCACATGTGTTTATCGGCCAGGTTGACACAATACACCAACTCAGCTGCCATCCTTCAGTCTGTGTGTTCACCCAGAATATTTCCTTGGTCTGCATACAGAAAATCTCACCACCTCCTCTCGTTATAATCCAGCAAAGGCCGAGCTATTTCTTTGCTTCCATTCATTTCTCTCGTGCTTTGAGTGTCCGTCCCATGGGTGAAGAGGCCTTCCCTGACATATTTCGGAAGCTCTCTCCTCCCGTCTACTCTACACAGGCCTTCCTAGCTCAGAGCTTTGGCCCTGGGCGGCAACAGCACGGGCTCTTGGAAATACAGATACTTGAACCTCACTCCAGACGTACCTAATGAGAGACTCTAGAGTCGGAGCCCAGGAATATGTTTGAAGAAACCTTCTTGTTGATTTAGCAGACCTGATGGTGCTGTTCAGTAAGCACTGGATGGATAACCTCAAGTTTGGCAGTTCAAACCCAGCAGCTGCTCTACAGGAGAAATATGAGGCTGTCTTCTCCTGTAAACAGGAGAACTTGGAGTCAACTTCAAGGCAGTTGCAGGTTTAGGTTTAGTTTTGCTTCTCTGGGAAATTTCGATTCACGCCAAAGTCTAAGCGCTGTCAGCTTAGAGTAACTCATTCTCAAATGTCAGAGGTGAGAGAAATGAATCGGCACGATACTGTATCAAACCACGGAATTCAAGTTTCATCCTTTTGAAATCCTCTTTTCAGGCACGACGCCTTATCTGTACAGGAAGATGGAGTCTTTTCTGTGTGTGCATCAGTGCATCTTCTGGAAAAAATTAGAGAGGGACAGGATTGGGCGTAATGGATGCCACTCCTTCACAATGTAGCTGCCAAACCCTGCCCATACGCCTCTGGCCTTACATCTGTAGTGCTGGGGGACTGACTTCCACCTGCCGGTCCCCTCAGGGCTGGCCCTGGCTACCTGAGCCACTTTGCCTCCTTATGGCATGACTCAAATGTGGGGGAATGAATGCCCCAGGGAGCAGTTGTCAGTCAGTGAGTGACAGGCGGTGGCTTATAAAACCCCCAGCTCCATTACCGGTTGGATTGGGTATCTCTGAGGCAGGCAAGTTCTACTCTGGCTCCCAAAATTCTCCAGCGGGTGTTAGCTCGAGTTACTCAGCCACAGGTGTAACTTGCTTGATCGTGCACATTTTATTGGCTGCCTTCCCTCCTGGGCCTCCTTTCCCTAAGGCCCTCCTCATCTTTCCTGGGATCCCCTCCCACTCGTACTATGCCAATCCGATGCCTTGTGGGGGTCTACTCCGGGACATTTGGAATGGAGACAATTTCCGTATGGTGCAACTGGGACTGTTTTTCCCCGGGTCTCACAAGTTTCCCACCTAGACCGGGCGTGTCCGACCATTTTTCCATCGCTCATAGTGGTGGAAAGTATTTCTGATTTTCCTTCTCTGACAGGTTCTTGCCTTACGCTTGGTCCGGCATTCACAGGTTTTACTGAATATGTGGCCGCACGTCCTTCTGTTCAATAGCGTTTGTAATTTCTCAGAGTTATTGTATTTTGTTTTAAAGATGTCTTAGGTGACTACCCCCATTTGGACTCTCAAATAACTAGAGGCACGGCAAGGTCATTCTTTAGATAGCTCCTTCATACAGCGCCTGTGACATCATTGTTTTTCTTGCTAAAAGAAGAAGAAAACAGAAATCCAAGATCAATAAAACACTACTAAAAAACAAAAAAAAGAAGAAGAAAACAATCGAATGTTTGCAAGACAACAGCTGCAACTTAAAAATGGAGATGATAAAAATCTGTTTTTTCTCCCCCTTCTATAATCAATGATAGGGTCAAGCTCCTAAGAAGAATACATTAAAAAGGCATCATTTGGGGCTACACTCAGGATTGAAATGTGATGCCTTGCTACAAAGACAGCCAGGAAAAGGCAGAACTTGGGGGGAAATTATGCAATAGAAGTTTCGGGTAAGAGATTAGGGCAGAGAATGATGCGGGCTGATGGCACATGGCCGGGATTCAATCAATCCTGTTATATCTGCATTACTTATCTATGAACAGGAGCCCTGGTAGTGTAGTGCGTTCCACACTGGGCTGCTAACTACCAGGTCAGCAGTTCAAAACTACCAGCCTCTGTGTGGGAGGAAAAGGAGGCTTTCTATTCTCATACAGACGTATGTTCTCAGAAACCCACAGACACATCTTGACTTTGTCCTATAGGGTCACTTACTATGCGTCAAAATGGACTCAGTGGCAGTGAGTTTTGGTAGCTATAACCGACCTAGTAAGATATATGATGTGTTGTTCTGAAGATGGTTTCAGACAAAGGTTTGCTGAGATTCCCTTTAAGATTGTTGCTTATATGTAGCAAGACCCATCGTGGGTGCCTGCATGCACTCACTGGCACAGTGATTGGTTTGGGTACGCAGGGTACAGAGGAGGAGGAATGAGTCCTTTGCCTGCAGATTCACGCTGCCCTAGGGACGCCGCCTGCTGTTCTGGTCTCATTGGAGAGGCAGGTAAGAGCACCTACGGGTGGCCGGGGCGCAAGAACCACCAAAAGGAGGCTCGACCGTGAAGAAAACGGGTCAGATGAGGAGAGTAGTCATTTGCGAAGAAAGGATCCGAGGAGACTCTCTAACGTATCCAGTGCGTGTGCTGAGCCCAGCGGGTAAGTGAGGTCTCTCCCTCTGCTTGGTCATAGAATCTCAGGAATGTCCAGCGAAGTAGAGGAAAGAAAACAGGGTGCTGTCACAGAAATAAAATGTTACTACAGGAGCAACATTGGGGGTCTGAGAAGGTTTCCCTGATATTAGGATTTGGAATAGAAGGAGGAGCTGTGGCTGGAATTTGTGGATTGGCTGCTCTCTCTGATTCCATTTCAGTGTTGCTGTCTAATTACTTGCGAATTTGACTGCATCCCATGTCAGGCACACATTTCTGGTTACCTCGTGCCAAGGATCTACTGGGCTCTAATTCTCCCAAGTGAATGGCAACAATTTTTGATTAAAAATTGGCACCGTACGCATTTATTTTCTGTTGTCTCCAGAAGGAATCTCACCGTTCTCCAGTCTGCTATATTCAAAGTGAAATCGCCCTTGTCCGTTTCCTTGTGTGTACCTCTGAAACATTGGTCCATATTTCCCTCTCCTTTTCTTTTCTGTCTCTTAGCACGCTGAACATTGTTCCGTATTTCTTATTTAATTTTTGGACATGGTAGGTTAAACTTCATCGGCTTTCAATGGCATTGAATCAATAGATTGATTCACTGAAATCCTGGTAATTTCAGATAATTTTTAAGTACCATTGACTACAAAGACTTAGACACAGCACCATCATTAAAAGAGAGGAAGATAAACGGTGGCTTCTGAAAGCCAGGAAAACAGTTTTTTCACGGTCCATTTCACTAAGTGTTTAGAATGTGTATTACCTGATTAATCAATGTGTCATGAACCATAACACTGTCGATACGTTTTCACTGTTCAGCACAGGGCGGGCAGCAAGAGAAGATTGGAGTTATTGAAGGTTCTGTTTGCTATGGAGTAGAACGTTATCAGCTGTTAATGATTTAAGTAGCTGTTGGGTACCCTTTGGGAAGGAGAGCGTCAGTATTATGGGAATACAGAAAGAGATATATAAAATTGGTCCCTCTATTCACAGCATTTACTTTGACAGACCAAATTTGGTCTCATAAAACAGTTCTTAATTCCCAGTGAGCTGTTGCTTTTGGGAAATGCCATCCCTGGGTGGCACAAATGATTCGTTCTCTGCTACGGAAAGGCTGGCAGTTGGAACCCATCCAGAGGAAGCATGGAAGAAGGCCTGGTGATTGTCTTTGATCAAGACTGCAGAAGGTTCATCAGCATTGCTGCCACCACTGACCTTACAAGGTTCTCTCTCCGATAACAGGACTCTTCACATCGCTCAACTCTCACCAGAGGGCATTCACTGGAGGCCCAACCCATGTGGATCCTGCAAATAGATTTTGCACTCTCACCGTCATCTAGCCTTCTGCAAACCAGGTGTTTGCAATTTAAGCTGTGGTGCCATCCCATCCTTTAGATTTGGATTATATCACTTACAGTCCTTGGATCACACAGACTGGTGTGCTTCTTCCATGTGGATTTCGTTGATACTCGCATAAATGGCTACTTGTTGGAAGACAAACTTTTAAGACTCCAGGTGGTAGACAGGGTTCTCTAGAGAAACAAAACCAGGACACTTATGATTTTATTTATATGGATAGGTATATATAGCATAAAGGAATATGTAAGCCAATTAGTCCACACAGCAGTACGGAGGGCTCAGTTCAACTCACTCCCTTGGAACAGTGAATATATTGGAAGTCCTCCACTCTGCACTCCCCCCTCATTCACTATGATACGATTTTTTGTTCTGATGATGCCTGCTAGCTGATCCCTTCGACATGGACTTAACGATTGTTATTTTCTTAATGAAAAGTAAAACGAGAGACGTGAAGTCATTGCTACCGTGTTTGTCAAAATCAAACTCACCATGATCCCAGTCTATTCTGACTCATAGCCACCATACAGGACAGGGTAGAACTGCCCCTGGGGATTTCCAAAGCTAGGAATATGTATAGGAGGAGAAAGTTTCATCTTTCTCTTATGGAGTGACTGGTGGTTTTGAACTGTTGACCTTGTGTTTAGCAACCCAATTAGTAACCCACTCTGCCACTGGGGTTTCTGCATCATTGTTCTGTGCTCTTGATTTATATAGATAAAGTTGAGATGCAAATGATCTGTGTCCACGCAATAGTAAACTTGATCATAAAAATTCTAATATTCTAACCTATGATAAATTCTGAAGAGGAATGCAGACAATAAGCATGTACAGAGCTTTCATATCTCCCTGGTGCTTTGCTTATATTTTATGGGAAATGTTTGTCCCCAAAAGGAAATAAAACTTAGTTCAAGTGCTGTTCTAGCGTTGCATGCATCTTTTTAATTCTTGGATTTTGCTCAATCAAGGCTAGTTAATTGGACAATTTATATACATGCTTTTTTTTACATACTCATTAGAAGCACAAGTGAACTAAACATTACACAACTGCTGTTGCATTAGAAGTTGTTGTAAATCGAGTCAATTGAAAGCAGACTCTGGGATGGAAAGAGCGGGTCTTTTGGGATGTGTGACGGATGGGATGGAGCACAGGCGAGGGGCACTGTCGGAGGGATGACACCAAAATGACTGTCTATAAAAATGTTTGTGCAATTTTGGCAGAAATCTACTCTTTTTATAATATCCCTATAGTTTGTTGAAACATCAAAAGTATTTTTTTTTTGTAAACTCAGCTTACATGTATCACTATACCTACAACGTATCACTGAAATTCTGTGGTCTTAGTTTTGGGACTTTCTAAAAGGAGCTAGTGGCATTGTCCAGTAAACGTTGAATGGCTAGCCATAAGGTTGATGGTTCAAACCCACAAGCTGGTTCAAAGGAGCAAGATGAGACTGTCCCCGCAGTGATTTACAGTCTTGGGTGGTCGTGGTTATGAGTGGGAATTGACTCGATGGCAGTGGATTGGGTGAGTAAAGTGTGTTCGTCAGAGGTGTTATTGTCTCCCAGTTATACTAAGGCTTTAAATCCTGTGATATCTGCTATCTGCACTCGCCATTGCAATTTGAAGGTGCAACCGTAAGTCAGCCGGGTCTTTCTGTCCATGTCATTTAGAAGTGAGGATGGCGGGACTTTGTCGCAGGTATTTTGGGCATGTGACCAGGAAAGACCAGCCCCTGGAAAAGCAGCCTACCTGGTAAAATAGCAGGACCGGGAAAAAGGGGAAGAACCTCAGTAAGTTTGACGGACACGGTGACTGCCAAAGGGCTCAAGCTTAACGGCCGCAAGGAGGACGCAGGCCTGGGCAGTGCTCCATTCTCTTGTCCAGAGGGTCTCTGCTTGTTGAACTGACTTGATGGCCCCAAACAACAGCTGCCAGGATTGCGGTAGGATGGTATGATTAGAAAAGCCAACTGGCCGCATTGCTTCATATGGTTATAGAGCAGGCGCCCTCAAACTTCAGCCCACGGGCCACATGCGGCCTGCCAAGGACATTTATCCGGCCCGCCGGGTGTTTTTGCCCCATTTGTATTTTTACTTCAAAATAAGGTATGTGCAGTGTGCATAGGAATTTGTTCATAGTTGTTTTCTTTTAAACTATAGTCCGGCCCTCCAACGGATCTGAGGGACAGTGAACTGTCCCCCTGTTTAAAAAGTTTGAGGACCCCTCTTGTAGAGACTGGAATTCTTTTTTAATTTTTAAAATCATTTTAATGGGGGGCTCTTACAGCTCTGATCACAATCCATACACCCATCCATTGCGTCAAGCACATTTGTCCATATGTTGCCATCATCATTTTCACAACATTTTCTTTCTGCTGGATCCCTTGGTGTCAGCTCATCCCTCCTCCACCTCCCTCATGAACCCTTGATAATTTATAAGTTATTATTTGATCATATCTTTCCCTGTCCGACGTCTCCCTCCACCCACTTTCCTGTTGTCTGTCCCCAGGGAGGAGGTCACACATAGATCCTTGTAATTGGCACCCCCCCCCCCATCCAACCCACTCTCTCTCTACCCTCCCAGCATCGCCACTCACACTACTGGTTCCTGAAGGGATCACCCACCTGGATTCCCTGTGTTTCTGGTTCCTATCTGTACCAGTGTCCATCCTCTGGTCTAGCCAGACTTGCAAAGTAGAATTGGGATCACAATAGTGGGGAGGAGGAGGAAGCATTTAAAGGAAAGTTGTACTTTTCATCGTTTCTACATTGCACCCTGTCTGGCTCATCTCTTCCAGGAGACCCCTCTGCAAAGGGATCTCCAGTGGCCTACAAATGGGCTTTGGGTCTCCACTCCGCACTGCCCCCCTCATTCACTATGATAAGGTTTTGTGTTCTGATGATGCCTGATACCTGATCCCTTCAACAGCTCGTGATCGCACAGGCTGGTGTGCTTCTTCCATGTGGGCGTTGTTGCTTCTGAGCTAGATGGCCACTTGTTTATCTTCAAGCCTTTAAGACCCCAGACGCTATATCTTTTGGTAGCCAGACACCATCAGCTTTCTTCGCCACATTTGCTTATGCATCCATTTGTCTTCAGCGATTGTATCATGGAGGTGAGCATACAATGATATGATTTGTTTTGTTCTTTGATGCCTGATAACTGATTCCTTCAGCACCTCATGATCACACGGCTGGTGTGCTTCTTCTATGTGGGCTTTGTTGCTTCTGAGCCAAATGGCAGCTTGTTTACCTTCAAGGCTTTAAGACCCCAGACCCTATATCTTTTGATAGCCGGGCACCATCAGCTTTCTTCATCACATTTGCTTATTCACCCACTTTGTCTTCAGCGGTTGTGTCGGGAAGGTGAGCATCATAGAATGCCAATTTAATAGAAGAAAGGATTCTTGCATTGAGGGAGTACTTGAGTGGAGGCCCAATGTCCTTCTGCTACCTTAATACTAAACCTATAAATATATGCACATAGATCTATTCCCCCATCCATATATATATATATTTGCATCTAGACCTCTATAAATGCCCTTTGCCTCCCAGCTCTTTCCTCTATTTCCCTTCACTTTCCTCCTGTCCCACTATCATGCTCAGTCCCCACCTGGGTTTCAGCCATTCCTCTTGGTTACATTACCCTTGATCATGCCCTACCAGGCCTCCCACACCCTCCTTACCACTGATTTGGATCACTTGCTGTTCCCTTGTCCCTGGGTTTGTTAACACCACTTCCTTTCCTCTCACCTCCCCTTCGCCCATGTCCCCCTAGAACTGTTGGTCCTGTTGTTTTCTCCTCCAGATTGTCCATCCAGCCTATCTTATTTAGACAGACCTGCAGAGATCATAACATGCACAAAAATAAAACAGAGCAAAACCAAGCAACAATATACAACAGAACAACAACAACAAACCAATGACAACAAAACAAAACAAAACAAGAAAGAAAAGCTTATAGTTAGTTCAAGGATTATTTGTTGACCTTTAGGAGCATTTTCCAGTCCAGTCTGTTGGGGCACCATGCCCTGGCCCCAAAGTTTACCTTGAGCATTCCCTGGGGACCTCGCAGTTCCACTCCCTTGCTGTTCTGTTGCACCCCTTAGTGTTTTGCCTCGGTGTGGCAGGATCAGATTAGGTGCAATTCCCACACTGTGTCTCTGGTGCTGTCCCCCACAGTGCCATGGGTCAGTGAGGGCATCATGTCTTATAGTGGGCCTAGTCATGTGGTCCTCTCTGTGGACTGGCTGCTCTAATTGGGGTCATTGTCCTCAGGGCCTGGTGAGCCAGGATGTGCTCCACTCTCCTCCTCCCCCTTCATCTGCCCCCATGTGCTCCGATCAGATATATCCCTCTCCCAGAGCTGCAGATTAAATGCCATCTTTTGAAGTAAATTCTTCTCGGTCGAGGATTAGGAAGTTTCTTCATGGAAGGGAGCGGGGAAGGCAGGATTGGGCTGTGGGGGGAGTTGGACTTTTGGGCATTTGCAAGAGACTCAGCCACTTCTACAGGGTGTTCTGTGCACGGTGGCCCCTCAGAGCTTTCCTGGGCTGAGGTAAGGGATAAAACATGGAGCAGTCTTTGGGTGGGAATTGGCCTCCAGGGAGTGTGGTCTCAGAAGAGGCAGCTGTTTCCTGGGACAATTCCTGGGAAAGGGGGGGAAGGGGTCATCAGCAGACAACATTGGAAGCAGCTGCAAGCACAGTGCCGCAGTTCTGCAGAAGGATGTGAGCAGCTCACCCATGAGCAGTGGTTCTCAACCTTCCGAATGCCTCGGCCCTTCAACACAGTTCCTCATGTGGTGGTGACTCCAACCACAAAATTATTTTCGTTTCTACTTCATCCCTGTTATTTTGCTACTGTTATGAATTGCAGTGTAAATATCTGATAGGCAGGATGGATTTTCATTGTTACACATTGAACATAATTAAACTGTAGTGGTGAATCGCAAAAACAATATGACATTATATATTGTGACATATTTATTTCGAATGACAAATCAATGAAACTTTGTCTTGAAGCATGGTGTAGCATGGGTAACAGTCTTCACACCGGGTATTTGTATGTGGGTGTATCTGCATGTGGGCGGACCCGCCTGGAGACGATAGAGGAGCCTTGTCTCAGTTCCTAAGACCATTGGAAATATGTGTTTTCCGATGGTCTTGGGTGACCCCTGTGAAGGGGGTCGTTCAACCCCCTTTGGGGTCATGACCCACAAGTTGAGAACTGCTGCCCTGGTGTATTCTACTATCACTAGTTTCCTGACCCTTGACTATTTAAGCATCTTAATGAACCCCAGAGGTATTTTTCAGTATCCATACCCCATGACCGTTACAGAGATATTGGGGGGGGGGCTGGGGGTGTCCATAGCAATGCAAGTCTTGACATGACTTTACCCATGACCGAAAAGTACAGTATCTCATTTATAAGGCATTTGGGAGCCCTCCATTTTTAAGTGTCCTCCCCACTCCCACCCTCCATACACATATTATCCTTTTAAAGCCTTATACTTATGCTTGGAAACGATATACAAGTGTCTGTGTGAGACTTGTGAGATGAAAACCCCTTTTAAAAGTTAAATTCTGACAATATAAATGCAAATAAAAAATTAAGAAAGCATCTTAGAAATCAGCATGCCGGCTGGAGCTGAGATTCAGAAAGGGTGTGTGGAAAGCTAGAGAGTGAGTGCCTAACAAGGCCGTGCTGGGGGCGAAGAAGAGTGGCTGAAGTTGTCAGGAGATTGTGAAAAAGGCTACCGCCTACAATGGACCTCTGATGGGTTTTGATGGAGATGCTTTGAGCAAAAACAAGCCAGGGATATGCTCATTTGCTTGGGGCAGATTGCATATTGTTCCCTGACAGTGGGAATTAGAACTGCTTCGGGTTTTTTGTTGGTCTTCAGCCGGAACTATCTAGTGCAGGAGAGGGAGACTGGAAATCCAAGGTGGATGGCGATGACCTCGTCACTTTAAATAAATTCCCTTCTCCAGAGGGAGACAAATTATCTGCCAGGTATTAAACGTTCTTTACAGGTATAATTGGTTAGCCACTACCAGTAATCGTTAAAGGATCACAGAGGTGAAGTGACAGACAACTGAAAATGGAACATGTTATTCTGATATAAAAAGGCAGGATCAAGAGATCTTCTGGAAACGAGTTGAGCTTGGCTTCAGATCCCAGAACAAGTGGAAGGGAAAGCGGTAGCAATAGGAGGCAACCCTGTTTCCTGGAAACCAAACCAAACCCATTTATTAGATTGACTTGACTCAGACTCATGGTGACCCCGTGTGTGTCTGAGGATAACTGTGTCTGTAGTACTTTCAATAGCTGATTTTCCAGAAGTAGAGCACCAGGCCTGTCGTCTGAACCATCTCTGGGAAGACTTGAACGTCTGACCTTTTGGTTAGCAGCCGCTCATTAGGATGTGCACTCGCTACCATCACGTCAATTCCACCTCATAGCAAGTCTCTAGGGCAGCTATCTGGGGGGGGGGGGGGGTTTAGGCAGCCTCATCTCTCTCTCGAGGACTGACTGGAGGTTTCAATGACGGATCTTGCAGTTAACAACAGCCCAATATGTAACCCACTACGCCACCGGGGCTCTGCACCATTTGCACTAGTCAGGGACCTGAGAAACCAACACGGAGTAAAGCGGATGGTCCACTAACTCGGGTAAACAAGGGCCCTCTATACAGATGCTCTAGATTCGAATCCTCATTTGGCCACTTATTGACTAACCAACTCTGTTCATGCCACGTAAATTTCAGTTTCCTTATACACTTGCAATTCTGTGGACATCATAGACTCATGTAGTTCCATCCCAGGTTGATCATTTAAAAGCAGTGTCTAATGGGGCGGGATGGGATGGGAGAGGGGAAGGAACGAAGAAAAGAAGTATTGTTTCATTTGCATTTTCCTTTCCCAAAGTATTAAACTGGGAAGAAAAAAAAAAGGCTCATTGCCAGTGAATCAATGCTAACTCAGTGACTCCCTTGTGGGATTTTTGAGACTTAATTGTTTACAGGAGTAGAAAGCCCAGTCTTTCTCCCTTGGAGCTGCTGGTGGTATCGAACTACTAATCATGGGGATCACCGTCCCAACATGTAACCACTATACCACAGGGGATTCTCCTCAAAGGATTGAAAGGGGGTCCAATGAAAACTTTTCAGCAGTGCTGTTCAGATTCCATTTGCTTTCCTCTAGTATCTCTCAGCAACACCTTGCCGAGACTCAGCTTTGCATTCTGAAAGACCGCTCTCCCTCACCCAGGCAATATTGATTCTTCCTGCACCCTCCCAGAACACTGCCCTCCCCCTCTTCACCCACTTCTCTATCTTTTATTATTTTTGACTGACAACCTATTTCTCTTCGTCTTTTCCCCACCTAAGCTTTTCATGTCATATCTTCCTCAATTAATTCTCTGTCACCTCGCAGACTTTGATGTGCCCAAAGTCAAGGCTACTGAGGAAGAGGGTTCTACATAGGATGGAGATGGGATTGGAACAGTAGATAATTGGGACAGCAGCTAGGGCTTCTCTTAGCATTATAGAAAAGAGGCAGGCTCTGCGATTGGTTCTATTCTTTCCAACATTTTTACTGGATGCTAAATATGTGCTTGGTGCTACAGATATAACAGACATTTGAGAGACAAAAGTCCTCTTGCCGTCTTGCCACTGCTTGTGATAAAGACTCTGAAAGAAATCAAATGTAAATGCAGAGACCGTGGGCCTCGGTGGTGTAGCAGTTAGATGTTATGTCAGCTTGCACTTGGGCATGGGGTAGAATCCAAGCTGTCAGTCTGGTCACAGCCTGATGATGCCTCATGGGAGGAGAGGATGCCTCTTTTTTTATAAGAGAGATACTGGGGACTCCCCCTCCCCTGTGCCTCTGGGACACTGAGCCTGCTTCCAGGGGTGGTCCCTACACGGAGAGATGCCTGCGCTCTGCCAGGTTTCCACCGGCCTTGGGTCCATGTGGCTCTGCACCCACAGGTCTGTGATCTTCCTGTATCCCAGTTCATCCCTTGGCAACAGCTGCCGGCAGCTAAGTGAATCCGAAGAGGGCTCTGGCTAGCATCGGTCCCATGGGCTTACGTTGAACTGGGCTGGGATGCCTTCTTCATATACGATGACTTCTTGATATACAGCTCTTCTGGTGCCTCTGGTTTTGTTCGCTAGAAAACTTAGCTTAACACAGGTGGGGATTGACTTTAGATGGAAGGGGGGGTTCGTTGCCAGGGTGTTAATTCTGACTCATGGGCAGTCTGTGGGACAGAGTTAAGCCATGCTGCATAGGGGTTTGTTTTTTTTTAATGTGACCATTCAGAAGGAGATCATCTGGCCTTTCTTCCGTAACAATTCTCGGGGAGGGGGTTTGAACCACCAACCTTGTAGTTGAGCAATCCACCTTGAGCTTTTAACTATATGTGCCATCTAGTTTTTAGATGAGGAGAAGAAAAAGTAACTTTGAAGGAATGACATTTCAGTTAAGACCCTCGGGGCCAGAAGAAGTGTTCACGGTAGAGGGACGCATCAGACTGACCGTGAGTTTGGCATGTTTAAGAAGCAGAAAAGCAAAAGCATTAAGAACAAAGAGTAGAGGGCTTAAGAAGTAAAAAAAAATGTTTTGAGGATGAGGATGGCAACACATGTATAAATGCGCTTGACACAATGGGTGGATGGATGGACTGTGGTAAGAGCTGTATGATCCCCCAATAAAGTGATTTGTTTTTAAAAGAAGAAGAACAAGAGTAGAATGTAAAAGAGATGTGGTAAATAGAAAATAATGTGGGAGCTGGTACAGATGGGAGCTGGAAACACAAGAAATCCAGGGCGGATGATCCCTTCAGGACCAGTAGTGTGAGGGGCGATACTGGGAAGGTGGACGGAGGGTGGGTTGGAAGGGGGGAACCAACTACAAGGATCTACATGTGACTTCCTCCCTGGGGGACGGACAGCAGAAGAGTGGGTGAGGGAAGACAGCGTACAGGGCAAGATATGACAAAATAATAAATTATCCAGGGTTCATGAGGGAGGGGGTTATGGGGAAGGAGAGGAAAAAATGAGAAGCTGATGCCAGGGGCTTAGGTGGAGAGCAGACGTTTTGGGAATGATGAGGGCCATGAATGTACAAATGTACTTTACACAATTGATGTATGTATGGATTGTGATAAAAGTTTTATGAACCCCGAATAAAACAATTGAAAATTGCTAATAATTGAACATTTCTGCCTTTCTTTAGGCTGTGTTACAAACAATTAGTGTGAATGTAAAAGACATTCCTTCAGTTGAATAAATAGGATAAAACTGGGGGAAAAAAAGAAAATAATGTGGTAGATCTTACAAGGTTTGGTGGTGACTTTGGATTTTATTTTTTAAAAAGATGAGACCATTGAATGGCTTTAGTTGAAGGAATGCTAGCATACATTATATGCATGTAAAATATTCCCATAATAGCTACCTCAACAATGGACGGCAGAGAGGCAGAAATGGAAGCAGCAAGACAAGTTAGAAGGTTATGGCTGCAGACGGACCGGAAACAATGTCCTTTGGTGTGGTAGAAGGAGAAACAAAGAAATCAATGGATTTCAGGCAGAATTGTCAAAAGACTGGAGGTTGGTGATAAGAGAAGGGCAGAAATCCAGGATGATGGACTTTTGACTTGAGCAGATCATTGCTCACGCACGAAAATCGGGGAAGACTGGGAGAGATCGAAGAAAGCCAAGGCTTATGTTATGAATGTGCTACATTTGACAAACCAATTAGGATCCAAATAGAAATGTCAGAGAGGCATTTGTACTGTATAAATGAGCCCGGCGCTCAAGGGAGAGGTCAGAGCTGCACACATAAATTTCACTGTCATCATCACAGGGGTCGTTTTCAAAGCTAGGGAGCAGGCTGAGATAATTTTCCGATAGACATAGCTGGCAAAGAGAAGAGGATTCAAGAGCAAATATTCAGGTCTCCTAACATTTGCTGGTTTGGACAAAGAATAGAAGCTAATCAAAGGGAGGAAACAAGACCAGCCAGCGAAACAGAAGGTATAGCCGGTGTGAGATGTCATGGATCCAATAGGAGGAGAGACTCCAGGCAAAGGGGAGTCGGGAACTGGGTCATATGCTTCTGAAGTCGTGAACTGGACTAGAGAAGTGCCCATTGAACTTGGAACATGTGCAATGTCCACGGGCTTGATATGTACAGATTAGGTGGGACATAAGGCACAAGCCAAGCTGGGTGGTCTGATGCATGGATAAGTACTTTTGGTCTTGCAATGATTTTAGGTAATTTTTTTAAAACAATGTGTTTTCAGAACTTGGATGGTGGGAAGGATGTGGGGTCAAGAGAGGAGAGTGTGTGTGATTATGAGACTTACTCAGTTTCCTGAGAAAGAGGAGATGTAGGTAGCTGTGATGTTAGTTAAGAAAGTGTGTTAATTAGGGTTCTCTATAGAAATGAAACCAAGAGTCCTGGTTTCATATATATATATATAGGCTTATACAGCAAGAAGGAATAGAACAGCTAATTAGTCCATACCGCAGTATAGAGGGTTCAGTTCAACTCCCTTGGATTCCAGACATATTCTTCTTTACCTCCATTATGTACCACCAGTCCAATTTCTCCTTGGGAATCAGGATCAATCACATCACTCAGTACACTGGCACCCTTCCTGACCTGTTGATGCAAAGACATGAGGAGCCCAAAGTGACCAGGGGACATTTTCAGCTGCCAGTTCAGTGGAATCTGTGCTGTTTCCAGATGGGACTTCCAGGCCTGAGGAACACAGGGTTGCTGGGTCAGGAAGCAAAAATGCTGCAAGTGGATCACTAGGAGTCATAGTGAGTGGTGCCACTCTTTGGTTCCTGGATCCATGAATCCTGGCTATTTGGAGAAATAGTAGTTGTCTCCAGAGGATAGCAGGACTTTACTCCAAAATCCCAAGAGTCTGCACTGTGATTCACCGATAGGGGCCTGCCAAAGACTCCACACTACATCTCTATCTACACCTGACACCTCTAGCACCATTGAGTCAGCTGGATCATACGGTCCCCGTGGCAAAGCAGCTTTCACATCAGCCTCAACCTGTTGAAGAGTCTTTTCTTGTTCTGGGCCACACTCAAAATTGAAGGCTTTTTGTGTCACTTGATAAATAGGTCGAAGTAGAACACCCAAGTGAGGGATATGTTTCCTCCAAAATCCGAAGAGGCCCACTAGGTTTTGCGCCTCCTGTTAGTTGCCAGGGCTGGGGGGTGCGGTGGGTGCAGATGCAATGGCTTATTCTTCACTTTAGTAGGAGTGTCTCGACATGTCCCACTTCACTGGACACCACTCCCCACTCTAGACATTTTACTGAGGTGGAGAGTGCCTCAATCTTCACTGGGTTGATTTCTTACCCGCTTACATGTAGCTGTTGTATCAATTAATTTAGGGTCTTTGATACATATTCCTTAGTGGGTCCAATCAGCATAATGTCATCACTATAATGGACTAGTGTGCCATTTCATGGAAGAGACAGGTGGTCAACGTCCTTTCGTACTAAATTATGGCACAGAACAGAAGAGTTGATGTACATCTGGGGGAGAGTTGTGAAAATGTATTGTTGCCCCTGCCAGCTGAAGGCAAACTGCTTCTGGTGGTCCTTCGAGACTGGTATTGAGAATAAGACACTGGCCACATTAATAGCTGCATATCAAGCATCAGGAGAAGTATTTATTTGTTCAATCAATGAAATAACATCTGGGACATCAGCTGCAATTGGAGTCACCACCTGGTTAAGTTTATGATCATCCACTGTCATTCTCCAAAATCCATCTGTGTTTTTTTAATAGACCAAATAGGAGAGTTAAATGAGGATGTGGTAAGAATCACCAGTCCTGCATCCTTCAAGTCTTTGATGGTGGCACTGATCGCTGCAATCCCTCCAGGAATGTGATAGTGCTTTTGGTTTACTGTTTTCCTAGGCAATGGCAGTTCTAATGGTGTCTACTTGGCTTTTTCTACTATAATAGACCTTATTCTACATTTTAGGGATCCAATATGGGAGTTCTGCCAGTTACTAAGTATGTCTATTCCAATGATGCATTCTAGACCTGGGGAAATAATGACAGGATGGGTTTGGGGGCTCACTGGGCCCATGGTGAGGCATTCCCGATCTAAAACTCCATTGATAACTAGACCTCCATATGCCCCTATTCTGACTTGCGGGCCCTCAAAACATTTTGGGTCTCCTGGAATTACTGTCAATTCAGAGCCAGTGTTTAGTAATCCCCCCAAAGTTTGATTATTTCTTTTCCCACACTCAACAGTCACTCTTGTGAAAGGCCACAGGTCCTCTGGGACAAGCCTAGAAGAAAGACTAACTGTATAAACCTTCCGTGATGTAGCAAGGTCTTTCTTCAAAGGGACCTGGCCTCCCCTTCATTCAAGGGGTTGTGGATCTGTAAACTGGCTCAGGTCTGGGAATTGAGGTGTCGTGACTCTATTCTGCTGTTCACCTGATCTAACATTCTTCTGCCTGTGTAGATCACGTATTTGGTAGGTTTCCCATCTATTTCACTCCTGGGGACACCGTGGTTAAGTAGCCAATGCCTTAAGTCCACATGAAACAGGTTGCTCTGATTACTACAGAAACCTTGCTGTCCATTACGATAACCATGTCCATGCTGTCTCTGTTGATTCAGTGCTGACACCTGCCCTCTACCAACATGGGGCCCATCAGCCCATTGTAGACAGATATTGGAGTTCAGTTAGGGCAGTTCGCACTGTTAATACTGGTGCATATAAAACAGCCGTCCCAGGAGTCTTCAGAGATACTGGGCCCACTTCACAAATTTGTTCCTATGGCTGTGGTGAAGGGTATCTCCTCAGGACACTCCCTTTGAGTCTGTAGGATTATTCTGATAGATCTATTCCAACACACCCATTTCCCTAAACTTTTGGACGGCTTCTTCTACAGTGTACCAAGGAAGGTCAGGTACTTCAAGTTGGTCTACTCTAGGCCATCTGGCAGCCCATGATTCAGTGAACTAACCAAATAAGCCAATTATAGTCTTTCTTAACCCTTGTTGCTGGGACACTGAAAAAATAATCTTTGCTTAGGGGTCCCATATCAAGGAACTCAGGCTGATCTAATGTTACATTCCCTGCACCGGTATCCCACATCCTTAGTGATCATTCCCAGGGATATTGCTCAGGCTTCTGCTTGTATGTGTTAGAAAACTCGAGCAAATCTTAGTGAATATAGCGCACTTCTTCCCAAGTCATCATCTGAACCTCACCTTTAGGAACTTTCTG
The DNA here is from genome assembly GCF_050624435.1 of Tenrec ecaudatus. Taxonomy (NCBI): domain Eukaryota; kingdom Metazoa; phylum Chordata; class Mammalia; order Afrosoricida; family Tenrecidae; genus Tenrec; species Tenrec ecaudatus. Next base: position 163,570,197 of record NC_134535.1, on the reverse strand, counting down.
AGACTTAATTCTAGTTACAGGTCGGTGGTGGGGGTGTTTTCTGGGGACTCTCAGCAATATCTTGTAAGGCATCTCCTCCGGGCAATGCTCCAGACACAGCCCGACCTGGCATTGCAGCTTGAATAGTTTGGTCAATCTGCTTAAGTGTGAGTTGTTTCACTGATAGTAGATTAATCCCCTCAGGTGGGAGGGGTGGATCTATTGACTGGGGTGGCTCAATTGACTCTGGAGGCTCAATATCCCCCTCTTCTGGATTATAAATCCATATATTCCTGTCCCATGTTTCAGAGTCCCAATTCTTTCCGATGAATGCCCATACTTTAATATCAGACTCTGTCCTAGACCTGCAATTCAGCTGACGCTGTAATTCAGCTACTCGTATAATGAGACTCTGGATTGGGTTTTCGGCAATGTCAGCTCTATTACTAGAGGAGAGAAGACTCCTTTGTAGCGCATGCAGAAGCTTTTAGTTTGCTATTTGGCACTTGAGACTTGCTTCTGAGGTTCTGAGATTATCCCTTTCCTTGATACATTTTCTATTGTGAGGAGGACCAGCCAGCCAGCTTCCCTGTACTTCTCATCCTGAAAAAACTGCTGGAAAATATCAAACACACGATCACCCAGAGACTCTCCTCTCACCAGCACTTCATTTATTGGTGATGATACTGTGGATATTAACTTTGCTACTTCACACCATGGATTAATATCACCCACTCTAGTAATATATATGAGAAGAAATATAACAGCTCATTAGTCCACACAGCAGTACAGAGGGTTCAGTTCAACTCACTTCTGTGGAACAGTTAATATACTGGAAGTCCTTCAACTCACCTGGGCTGCCAGGGGCAAGGTCAAGGAAGAAGACAGCAGAGTCCTCCTTCAGGCAAGGCAAGCAGAGTCTGCACAGAGGCATCAAGTAGCAGAATGGACCACCAACAGTCATTAGCTTGGGAGCTTAGAGAAACAGACTTGGTTGGGACATTGAGCACAAGCAATGCAAGGCAGCAGGATCCACCAGCCTCACTCAAGCTATGTATACACCAGCAACGTGATGAAGCAAGTCTTGAAGGAGACTCAAATTCTACTCACATGATCCATGGGGTTGACCTCGCCCACAGGTAGTGTAGCTCACAGGTTGAGGCACAAAACTAGCTAAAGCAGCAGCATGCTCCAGCATGCTCCAATCACCAGAGAGGAAGAGAGAAGCGGGGCAGTATTTACAGAGCCATTGATGTCTTTGCCCTCCAATCAAACTGCAACCTAATTAATCCTACATGTTCCTATTGGCCAAGTTGGCACAATAAACCTACCTATCACAGAAGATGAATGGGACGGTGCTCTAGTTCTTGTTATTTCCACAGTAATGATTGCAGAGTAATGTCATGGAGTCAGCTTTTGATTTGCATGAAGGATGCATTGAGAGTCAGCTCCAGCTTGGAAGAAACTGAATCCCACAGTGTGAAAACGACCCTTTCAATTTGACCAATGTTTGGAGACATTCTTATTGGGTAGAACAAGGGACCTGAGATTCACTACTCAGGTAGCAAAACTTAGATCACCGCAAAGCAAGACGTCTTGAAATGGGCCTCCTCCAGCAGGAGAGTGATGGACTTGTGGCAATCTGTGTCATAGATTGGCAAGCTAGTCATGACAAGGATACAAGACAGGCGGCAGAGCCATTGGTGGTAAGCCATAATGACCTGAGGACATTTGTGCAGGAGCTTCTGATAAGTGCCAGCTCAGGGTTTGCCTTAGAGACATTGTTTCTGCCTCCTTAACTTTATCCTGAAGGGGAAATGTTTATTTAATATAGGATGGAAGGAACTCTATTGGCATGGAGGTTATACGTTGGGCTGTGATCTGCAAGGTCAGCAGTTCGAAAGCACCAGCCCATCCTTGGGGGAAAGAGGAGGTTTTCTATTCCTGTTCACAGTTACAGGTTCAGAAACTCACAAGGCCAGTTCCAACTTGTCCTAAAGGGTTGCTATGAGTTGGCATCAACTTGATGGCAATGAGTTTGTCTGATTTCTTTTTTTTCTGCCGATTATATCGGCCAAGAAGGTGGCTGCAACTCGGGTGACTGCAGAACTAACAAAAGGGAGTCATACTCAGATCTCAGGCTAGCAAGTCCAGATTTGACCAGTTGCATCCATTTGAAATTCCCTTACCTCTTATCTTCCTATGGTAAGATGAAGAAAATGGGCCCAGAAGCAGGAAGTTTTCCAGATATAATGGATGAAGGGATGGTCCTCTAGTGCCTTTATTTCTTGTACATTATTTCCTCAATAAAGTATAAGGGGAGGCCATTAGCTGACAGTATGTGTGGATATTCTGACTATTGGAGATGTGGATATTAGAGGTACAAGAAAGGAAATAATGTCTTTTGAAAGGACAGAAATTAAATTTAGTATTAGTAGGGTTTCAAGTATGGGTAAATGCCTGTTAAAAGTATATAGTCCTTAAAAAGAAGAAGAAGGAGAAGGATAAGAAGCAGCAGCAGCAGCAGCAGCTATTTAGTCCTAAATTGAAGAATAAGAAGGAGGAGGAGGAGGAGGAGTGGGAGAAGGAGGAAGAGGAAGAGGAGGAATTTAGTCCTAAATTTAAGGTGAAACCATCCAGCACAGCTGGTTGGTTTTCCTCCAACAATGTTTGGTTGGCAAGAGATAAGGCCAGACAGCAGAAAGCAGGGTTCTTTCGAAAACATTGGTGGTTTCATGGTAGAGCGCTTGCATCCTGTGTGGGAGACCTGGGTTGGATGTGTAGCCAGCGCAGTGGAGTCTTACGTATTTTGATGATGCTGATCAGGTTTCAGTTGATCTTCCCAACTAAGACTAGGAAGAAAGATCTGTTGTTCTACTTCTGCACATCAGTTGTCAAAGACACTGTGGATGACAACAGTTCAATGTATAACTGATCGTGAGGGTGGTGCCGCCTTTTGCTTCATCGTGCATGGAATCATTGTGAGCAGTGGACAGAGCCAATGGCAGCGTGCAACAATAGCGGGGTTTCACATCAAGCTTAGGCTGTGCCAGACACGGCCTTCAGAGAGTTAAGGGTTTTTTTGAGTATTAAATTATATTTCATAATATGAGACTGATGATAAAAATACTTCACAAGGTTAATGGGATCAAATGAAATACAGTCGACCCTTGAACAACATTGTGTTGAGCTGGGCAGGCTCGCTTACAAGTGGATTTTTCTGCCACCGCTATTGCAGTAAGCTCAAGTGTTTAAATGAAGTCCCTAGAGGCTTTTCCCCCCCAACCTAGCTATGATGTGTTCTGTATTGTCAGAATATGAAATGTTAGAACCAGAGATGCAGGCGAGATAAGATGAGAGACTGAACACCAGGAGACAGGCTTATTGGAGGTAAACTGAGAGGGACCGCTGACCTGAGTTGAGGTCCCCTCTCTACAGACTCCCAGGGTTTTATAGGATTAGTCGAGGGGGAACATTTGTGGGTGAGGGTGTTTGGTTTTGGCTAATTCTGGGGACCAAGGTCATCTGGTGGGCCGGTGGAGAATTACTGAGCACGATGTTTCTGCAGGCGGGTGTCAGTGCTGGCTGCACAAGATGTCACTGAACAGGATGTTGCTTGGGATGGGGTTTTCTGATTAGGCATATGAGTTATCTTTCACATATGAGTGGGCATTGCCCGGATGGCTAGTGGGGTATTAACAAACTAATAACATGCAAATGGTAATGTGAGCGCATCTGTGTTAGTCTCCAAGGAGAGGTTCCAGATTGGGACACCATACAACTAAGGCAGTAGGTGTTTTGCAGATGCCAGAAATGATCAGAAGAAAAATAAGTCAAAGGAAGATAATTTTGATTTCTGGTATCTTGAGCACAGATTTTAGGAACCCTGGACAAATACATCCAGTCTGTGCTTTGTAGGTCCATGATTGCTCAGGCAGAGGGAGAATGTGATAAGACTTGTAAATTTCAAATTATATTCCATTGTATCTAATAAAGAGATTTCAGAATTTGAGAAAACATGTTTCTGTTGCGAACGGAATAGAGCACCATGCCAGAAAAAAAAAAAAGACGATAATAAGGAATTGGAGTAGATGGTAGCTTTGTCTAAAGAAAAGCACAATTGTAGCAAAAAATAATCATCCTGAAGAGTATTTCCCTTGATCTTCAGAATGCATTAATTTTTTGATAGAACTGAGAAAAAGAGATTATCTTAGATAGCAAAATGCTAGCACTGTTTGCACATTTGTCTCAATTTCTTCTTAATTGTCTTATGTTAATATGTGCTTACATTGATTAGGTGCTTCTAGGGTTTACATTAACTGCATCCAAAGTAATTTGGTTTTTGTCCCTGCTTCCTGAGATGTAACTCAGACCGTCTCCTGCAAAAAAAAAAAAAGAGAGAGAAAATTCACTCTGTGATGTTTCACTTCATTGAGCTGATTCAGTCTATTAGGATTCAATCTATTATGACTACATGTTGAAGCCCCAGTTAGGGTTGTGGACTTGGAAGCTCCATGGACTTCCTGCTTGGTGATAGACATGGACGCATGAAACACAGTAGTGCCCCATTTTGGGCATAGAAACTACATGGGGACTCTGGTAGACCTGCACAGAAACTAAGTCTATAGTCTCTACATAGAAACTCTATAGACTCTGGATAGAGACTCTACATGGAGCCCTCTGGTAGACCTCACCCTCTGTGTCTCTTCTTTATACTGGACCTATTTGCTGTAATAAACTAATCACAACTAATCACTCTTAGGCACCACCCACCCATCTGTCAGAGGAGGCTTAATGCTTACCATTTAGTCTCCTCTTGAGTTCGAGCAAAGTATTGAATCCAAGAAAATAGTGGTAGCCAGCTGGTGAAGAAGTGAGGGACTGGAGACTCAAGAGTTTATAACTACCATCCCGAGGAGGGGCCGGGCGGGGGCACGTGGGTTTGTAGTGAGCTGGTCAGAAATGAGGTCGTTGGGAGAGCCCCCAAGCTTGTGGCTGGTACCTGAGGTCGTGGACCATTTGTTAATGTGATCGGCGGTGTCCTTTAACTTGTGAGGAGGTCTGCCTTGGTGGTTAGGGTCAGAGGAAGAAGTTCTGCTGGTGACCGAACAGAAGTAGAATGGAAATAACAAGATGATCTGGATTGATCCGTGGCATACTTCGTGATAAGGAAAGTATGATGTGGCATTTTCCCACTCTGTGGTGTCAGAAAAATGGGATTATATATATATATATATATATATATATATATATTTTTTTTTTTCATGCCAGGCTCATTCCTGTAAAAGTCAGAGACAATGTGTCTATAGACCTGTAGGAAGGGGCTTCAAAAAATTCATGGGAAAATTCCATGACCTCTTACTTCCATTTTTTTCACGAGCAAGTTGAAGCCTCCTCGTCTGTGATGAAAACACGGGCTCAAAGCAAAGGAGGCCATTTAATACCACCGTTTGATGTTGCTGTGACCACCTCCCCTGCCTCCAGTTAAGCCTCTTCTTTCCGAGGGCAGCACATGCATCCTCACATAGGGTCACCCTTGTGCAGGGTCTTGCTCAATAGCCCCAAGCCTCCATACCCACAGCTAGATATTTAGCTCTGGGATGAGTGCTCACATAGTGTAGGCGGTGGAACCCTCCCTCTTTGTCCAAAATTTGAGTCATGCTTCAGAGTCAGAATGCTTGCCATATTACCCTAGCTCTAATTAATAATTTCCCTGAATTAATGTAAAGAGGGACTGGGCTGGCTTAGCAGATTGGTCAAGCAATGGTATGAGGGAAGGTTCTGGGAAGCCAGAGGTGGCTGAGGCAGGTGTTCAGAGCAGCAGGAGCCCAAACCTGGGTGACGTGAAGGTTGTCAGAATGATTGAACATCACAGCCCAGGGAAATCGCCAAGGTGAAACCCGAAGAGTGCAAACGTTTCCATCACGCCTGGGACTGGAAGTTGAGAATCATCTCAACAACTCAACTCAACTCACTACTATTGAGTCAATTCTGACTCAAAGGGACCCTAGAGAAAGTAATGATAAACCAGAGACAGGAGAGGCCCAAAGAGTAGGACCCAAGCCCAAGGTGTAGCTCCGAGGCTTGCTCTTTGTCAGCAAGACCAGACAACCAGACTCTCTGGTTTTGCTCAAGTGCAGCAGAGTCTAGTGCATTAAAAACCCATGAAGTGTGTGAGTCCATGAGCAACATTCGTGCTTCTGAGCAAGTGCTTCCTGTGCCATGGGAGCAGAGCCGGAGGCTGCCTGGCTGCCAGAATGGAAAGCAGGGACCAAAGACTCTATTAAAGAATCTGACCCACAGGGGAGAAATGCATAACATAATTTCAAATTGGAGTAGAATCCAGAATTTCTACAGCCAGTAAGACTGTTGAACCCACAAAACTATTGCCAGGAGTTAAACTTTAAGCTTTAATCCAAAAATACCCCCAGAAGTCTGAAAACCAAACAATAGTTTAGCAGATAATGTGGGCCTTGTTTATGCTCTAATACAAATGATCTATCTCAGAACAAACTGACAATAGCAAATTGTGGTAGATACATAATCTGGTGTCAACTTGTGAAGCTGTGGAGTCTAGCCTGTCAATCAGGTCGCAGCCTGATGACCTTATTTGGAAGCTCCACAGAGATAAATAACTCACTGGAGACCAGATACACACAGACTCTCTGCTTACTCTCTGTGAGACATTCCTGTTAACAAGCTACGTGGAGCTACGCTGATGGAGCCAGAGCTTGGGAGCTGGAGGAGCCACGTGGAGACCCACACCAGCTCTGAGATGCTTCCACTGCCACTGGATCCACAGATTTTCCACCCACTGGCCTGTGATCTTCCTGCATTTGGCATCATTGCATGGCCATGTGAGTCTAAAGAAGAATTTAGAAGGACTAGTATTGACATATAGGGCAATATTGGACTTATGGACTTGATCTGAACTGGACTAGAATGTTTCCTTAATGTACAATTGCTCTTTGGTATGAAACTCTTAACAGTGTCTATGAATTTATGTCTCTAGTCAACCCAGACTCACACACAAATAAAAAAATTAAGTAGAAAATTGAGGAACACACGAGCCTATGTTAGTGGCAGAGGAACTGCTCTGAAAAAGGGAAGTAAAGGTGGTTGCACAGTTTGAAGAGTGTAGTCAATGTCATAGACTGTACATGAAGAAATTGTTCGGTTGGTGTGTGTTCTGCTGTGTATATTGTCAACACCCATAACAACAGAATCCATTAGCACTCATTACCGTGTAGGATTATACACACACAGACTGATTTTCAGAATAAAGGGGAAATGAAGTGTGGAAGATCTTTTAGATGCGATCCGGGATGTTTGTCGGGAACAGAGGTTCTAGAGAAAGTGTATGAAAGTAAACCAAAAAGGGAAAAATTCTAAACCCAAACTCTGTAATAAAACAAAGTGGCTCTGATGAGCTAGATTCAGATTATTCCAGATTTTAATCGAAATAACAGCAGGACATTTTACCAGCAGGGAAATTGTAAAGCAGAAGAAATGAGATTAATAAGCTATAATATAATCAAGAGTTCAGTTATGTTAAGTGGGTTTATAATTCTTGCGTTGCCTGAAATGAAGTTTGATTGACTGGATTTCTCGGAATCTAACACCACATTTGAGTAATTTTATTTGACCTTTTTAAGGATTATTACTTTGTGCCATTTCCTTGTTGAATTTTATCTGTAATTATGTTACTCCATGTTGTGATTGCTAAGTCTCTTGGGACACTTTCAAAACCCTATCTAATTATAGTTTACCTAAACACAATAAATTTGGTTAGCCAATTCTCTTGCATTTTCATTAAATATTAATGAGGACACTCAGATAACATGATTTTAAATACAGTAAAATCTCAATGAACAGAGATTAGATTCTTCTGGTTAATTAAATCTTATAATTAGTTGGGGGTTAATCAGACAAGCCTTTGGTTTCAATTCTTCCTGTTGATTCTCCCCCACCCCCACCCCCCCGAGTATTGTATTTTTTTTCTTTCTGATAGGCTCCAGAATGGTGAATTATAATTTTGAAGTACCCTGGGTTCAAGTAACATTTGCTAATTTATCCGTTTGTTCAAATTCATTGGGGGCCTGCCGGGGTCCCTGGGTAGTGCAATGGTTAGCTTACTCGAGCTGCTAGCTGAATGCTTGGTGGCTCAGCTTCAGCAGTGTCTCCAGACAGAGAGAGGCCTTGCAATCACCAAATCCCAAAACCAGACCCACTGCCATCGAGCCAATTTTGACTGCTAGCAACCTTACAGCAACTTACCTTACAGAGTAGAACTGCCCCTGTGGGTATCTGAGACTGTGAATCTTTACGGAAACGGAGAACCTCATCATTTGCTTAAGCAGCAGCTAGTGGTTTCGTACTGGTGACTTTGAGGTTAAAAAGCAGCCTCTGCAAAGCTTTCACAGTTCTACTCGGACACACATGGGGTCACAATGAACTGGAGCTCACTGTAACTGGTCAAATGGGAAGAGGCAATCAAAGAAACAGTCGAGAGGGACTCAGGGGCAATCTTTTGGACATGACTTTTTGAGCAGAGCCTGATATTTTAAAATAAGCATCTTCTTATGAAACATGGCTCATAAGGGGTAGGGGGAGAAGTCTTGATTGAGAGTGAGATTCTGCTGTGCTTCATATTAATTGAGTTTCTCTGTTTCCAAATTTTGAACGTCCTTATTATTCTATGATAAGGCCCTTTGCCTCATTCCACCTTGATAAAATTTCCCCAATAAGATGCGACATTCCACTTGCTACTTTTACTTAATCATAACATAGATTTTTTTTGTCCTTTTATTTCATCTTTAGAATTCCACCAAATTTGGGGGTCATGATTTCTGAAAGACTTGCTTCAATGATCTTATTGCCACTGACATGAACCCCAGAAGTCAATACAAACAGCCTGTATCCGATAGACAAACATCCACTTGTTCTGAATGCCAAGTCAATAAATTAGGGTTTTGTTCACTGCTCAGATGTGTTCAGTGACCGATCTGGGGAGTGTTGGGGTTTTTAGAGTATATGATTTCCCTGGGGGGCTCCACATTGATTTCCCCCAGTTGGCATCCAGCCTTGGCTCCAGTTTTCACTGGTTCACTTCCTCTTTGCTCTGAGGACCAGAAATTGATCGCACTACCCTGTTAATGTTTGTTCATTGTGTTTTGTTGCATCTTTTAAAGAAAACAACATAAAACCCTCTATGGGAGGTTCATTGTTCTTGACCCAAATGCTTCTGTGGAAATGAGTGTGAAAAATGAATCTATGAACGTTTCGCTGTCGACTTATGTGTTGTAAAGGAGTTTCCAATCTCAGCTACCTAAAGTTATTTTAATTCGGTATTTACGGGGAAGAATATTTAAATTTCTCACAGGTATTGGGTGTTATGCAGTGTACAGTCCCTGGGTGTCCAGGTGGTTAATGCACTCAGTTTTCAGCCTAAGAATTGAAAGTTCAAGTACACACAAAGAGGTCTCTTGCTGCACCACTGAGAGTGGCATCGCCCAGGAGCTCAACTGGGAGCCGGAAGCCAGGCATTGTTTTAAGAAAATGGCAGACAAGCCAGACAAGGGAGAAATTGCCAGCTTCGATAAGGTCACGTTGAAGAAAACAGAGACACAGGAGAAGAACACCCTGTTAACCAAAGAGACCATTGAGCAGGAGAAGCAGAGTGAACTCTCCCAATTCTGGTGATTCTGCCCCTCCCTCACCTACCAGACTGATGTGGATGAAGAGCCACCGGCAAGCCGGACACGAGTGACCAGCTGCCCTGTGACCCCACCAGCCGCCAGGTCTCCTAAAGGACTGCCAAATTCTCTGGATTATCAAATTGTTTGTATGATTAATGAAAATAAAACACACCTTGTGGCATTTAAAAAAAAAGTACAATCAGCGATACTGCAGTCCATACCTGTTTTACATGATAGCTAGAGATGCTACAGATGCGGGAGTAGAACTGCGGCTTCATCAGAAGGCTTTCCAAGACACATTTCACGAGGCTTCTGTTTTGCAGGTTCTGGTGGGTGGCTCTGGTGCTGGGTCTGCATGGCTGCACCTACCATGGATGGGCTCGCGAGGGCCCTTCGCAGCAGGGTCCCAGACAGAACGAGCATCTGACTCAGGAAGCAATTATGGCAAACGTTCCCAGCAACGCCAGTCTCCTTTTATATTCATTTCTCTGAATACTGTTTAAAATTTTAAGTCCCCTTATTAGTGGCACTGTGACCTAGCTCATTTTCGTTAAGCATCTTCTGGATTGTTTCACGGTGTTTCCCTTCTGGCTGTAAGACCGCCCTGTTCTCCAGAAGAACGTGGACCAAGACCTGGTTTTTCAAGTGAGGTCGATAGACATCACCTGAGTGCTCTGGGGGCCTTGTGGGCCAAGCACTGGGTGAGGTTGGTGGTTCAAACCCACCAACCGGTACTTAAGAGAACGAAGAGTAGGCAGTCTGAGAAACCCTACAGCGTCAGGTAAGCTGGAATAGCCTCCATGGTAGTGGGTTTGTATGTTTGTCTGTTTGTGGGCTGAGAGCTCATCAGGAATGCAGAGCTTGAGGCTTCAATCCAGATGTACTGAATCAGAATCTGCATTTTCATCCGCTTCTGAGGTGTTTTCAAGGGCCCATTGCAATTGGAGAAATACTACTTCAAGAAGCAAGTCAAGACAACACAGTGGCCTTTGTAAGGACTGTTGTGTGCCTTCAAGTGCAGTTAAACTCAGCAATCGTATAGGACAGTGGCTCTCAACCTTCCTCATGCCATGACCCTTTCATACAGTTCCTCAGGTGGGAGTGACCCCCCAACTATAACATTATTTTCCTTGCTACTTCATAACTGTCATTTTGTTACTATTATGAATCGGGTGACCCCTGAGAAAGGGTCGTTCGACCCCCAAAAGGGTCATGACCCACAGGTTGAGAACCGCTGCTACTGGACCAAGTAAAACTGCTCTATTGTGCTTTTCAAGGCTGTAAGGACCTACTACTGAGAAATACTGCTGATGATCAGCAGTCGGTGCCAGGCGCTGCCCTGAGCATTTTCAGGCACACTCTCTCTTACAAACTGCTTCAAATCTGAGGAAGATGTAGAGCACTATCCCCACTGTGCACATGAAGAATATGGAAGCTTAGGGGGCTTAAGCCCCTCGCTTACAGTAAAGCATCGAGTGAGTAATGAAATAGGGATTTGAACTATTGTCGGTCTGCTATGGCCGCTTGCCCCGGTCTACATCTGTGCACCTGAAGTGGAGGCTCGCATGGCCGTTAGATGCTGAGCAAGCTTTGTTGTGCTAGGAATAAAGGCCTGGCATCTACTTCTAAAAATTAGCCACCCAAATCCCTCTGGGTCACAATCGTTTGATCGGCAACTGCTCATGAGGACGTTGCAGCACTTGACAACACTTCATTCTGTTGTGTGATGGTGTAACCATCGGTGATGGGGGCGGGAGGCGAGGCGTTCGGTACCGGTCTAACTCCATGGCAGTGAGCAGCACACAATAAAGCTAACAGCATACTCATTGTCCCATTCCAAAATGTCGTACTCCTCCTTCACAGTGGTAAATGACACATTTTCATAAAGAGGTGACATCATGTCTTATCCACACAGGGCAGCGAACACTTCTGCACGATTTTATGTAGCTCGCTAAAGGAGGAAATTTGTAAGGTGTTGGCATCAGTGCAGCGGAGAATCCGAAGAAGAGACACGTGCACAGCTCAGGAATGATGAGATGCAAGTGCAAGTGGAGCGTTTTCCCACGGGGGTGGGGCCAGGAGCTACAGTTGTCTTCCAACCAGAATATCTTTATGCCAGAATTCTGTTTCCTTGCTACCAGTTGTCTAAGGAGGCCTGGTGGTGGAGTGGTTTTCAAGTTCGGTTGCTAACTGCCAGGTCTTCAATAGGAACCCACCGGCCACTCCGTGGGCAAAAGAGCTTTTCTGCTTCCTCCGAGATCTAAACAGAAGTCCTGGTGGTCTAGTGGTTATGTGTTGGGCTGCAGTCTGCAAAGTCAGCTGTTCAAATCTTCTCTGAGAAAGAAAGACGAGGCTTTCTATTCCAGCCTTGGAAACCCAGAGGGACAGCTCCGTCCTCTCCTACACAGTCACCATGAGATCAGAATTGACTCAGTGGCAATGAGTGTGAGTTTCTAAAGACCTAATGTCGCAGCCACCCTGAGGGACAGTTTGCTCTGTCCTCCTAGGGCCACTCTCAGTGGAAATGCATCGATGCCATGAGTCTGGTTTGGGTTTTGACTTAACATTTTTCTGCAGTTTACAGAATTGTAGAACAACTCCCACAGAATCAGATTCAGAGAACCTGGGGGAACCCCCAAAGCCTGCTGCTATCCAGTCAAGAAGTGCTCCCCAGGGTGATGGATACTATAGCTCTTTACAGAAGCAAACTGTCTCATCTTCCTCCCCAGGAGGGGCTGGTGGGTTTCAACTGCTGACCTTGAAGTTAGCATCTCATTACGTTCCCACCAAGACTCGAAGCTGGAAGCAGTAGGGTGTCATAGACAATGACTAGTCAGATGTTTCCCCGTAAGAGGGAAATAGGATAGTAGGGGCTTGGGAGTACAGATATATGGGAGGAGTTCAAAAAAATCTGGAAACATTACATTCTGTTTTATTTACTTTTTTTCTACACACTTTTTGAGACCCCCCCTTGTATTAATCTCTGCATTCAAACCTCAATTCCACTTCTAACTGGCAAAGTGACTTTGGGTATGTGATGTAGTCTGGCAGGACTTCATTTCCCCTTTGTGTGAAATGGATATAGCGTTGCTCCTGTTTATCCATTGTAGCGAGTATATAATACGACATATGGAAAAATGTTTAAAACAGTACTTGACCCCTAATAATCATCCAATATGTGCTATTATGACCTTCATTTTGTTGGTCTCACAGAAAACATTTTTCACTTTCTGCCACATCGTTGTTTGGCCTGGTTCTCTCTCTTTTTCTTTTTATTGTGAATTGGGTGACCGTTCACCGAGTAGATAATCATTTATCCACTCAATAATTCATACATGTTTTGTTTCATCTCATTGAGTGCAGTCCCCACCATGAAATATCTAGTATCCCATTTCCTCCTTGTGTTTTCTGTTTTCCTTCCTCCTTCTTTCTAAGCCTTCTGAACTTTGCCTTTAGGTGAAGGCTGACATTTTGATCCCACATGTTTGATTATTCTGAGGTCTGCATACCTGCCCAGTGTTACTGGTCCCATAGATTTGTCTGCTGTTTAGCTAAATATTGAACCATGGCGGCAAGTTGATTTGCAAACCTATCGCGTGAGTAAAGGCCAGTCTGAGGTGTTTCATTTGTATACCCGACTTCTTTTTTTATTCATGATTTTGAGTTTTGTTTTTGCTTTTTAAAATGGTCTTATTCACATATAATTCACATATCCTACAATTTAACTGCTCAGTCATTTTAAGAGGAGTTGGTGATATCACCACCACAATCAACTTCAGAAGGTTTTAGCCGCACATTCCTCCACAGCCTTCCCTGCCCTGCACCTAGATAATTATGAAGTCACTGTTTTCATAGATTTACCGGTCCTGGGTTTCATATACAGAAAACCATACACACACAACAGGAAGCAACCAAACAAAAGACAAACACAACTTCAACAACACTGACCAAACAAAATCATGAAAAATCTCCATAAAAAAGAAAGCGGGGAGTATTAAAAGCTGGACAACTTTACAATGAGTCAAAAGGGAGAGCGAAGATAAGGTGTTTGATTTTAACCTAACTACATCTGCCATAGTTGACTTTCCCATGCTCTCTGTTTAATAGCCAGGCTAGTCACGTCTGTTACCTGTGGTCCTCGGGGAGTCACCAGAGGCTTAATTGATGTGGGGACCCTGCAAATGGATTTTGGGCTTCCACTGTCATCTATAACCTCCTTCTGCAAACCTGAGATTCACAATTCAAGCTTTGATGCCCTTTCCAATTTAGATTACTTACAATCCTTGGAGCACACAGGCTGGTGTGTTTCTTCCATGTGGACTTAGTTGATGCCTCACTTAGATGGCTACTTGTTTTAAGATAAGATTTTAAGACCCTAGATGCTATTCTTTCTGATAGCCAGGCACCATCTGGTTTCTGCACGTTGCTTATAACACCCATATCTTCAGTGATCTCTTCATGTGGGTGAGTATCCAGTAAGGCCAGGTCATGAGAACTAGTTGTTCTTACATTGTGTATAGAATTAAGTGAGACCCCAAATCCATTCATATACTATGGTTTATTTATGTCTGTAGTTTACTTTGGATACATCATTATCATTTTATGATAGAGAAAATAACAAATCTTCTCCCTAGGGCATAAAGTAATTCTGTTGATAGAGTCACTAACTTAGTCAATGGTATAGAATTTAAACACCGTTGTTAAAATGAAATTATGCATATATAGACCAGTTTTCAGACTGAAACATATGAATTGTTGACTTGTACCGATTAAACGCAAAGTGACTGGATACTATTTACACAAACAATGGGGGTTGGTGATAAGGCAAAACTTTTAAGAACACTCATTTACAGAGACAGAACCATGCCTACCAGGCTATTACATAGCACACAAAAAAACAAAAAAAAATTAAAATAATAAATATACGGTAGTTCCGGGCCTCCATTGCTTAGGTACCTTCAGAGTAAGAGATCCGAAACAAATCCAGCTACTGCCAATGCCATCACCTTGGGATAGCTGTCATCTGCTTCTTCTCACACGAGGGCATTCCAGTCCAAGGGTGTATGTCCGTTCCTTAAATCTACTACAGGTGAATTTGAGGGAAAGCCCAGTTCACTCAGTGGGCTTTCCACATCACATCCTTCTGGTGTGGTCTATAAAGGATGTTGTGCTGCTCGAAAGGACAGGATCTAAAATCCCCGTTGTCTATAGCACAAGCCCTGGGTCACCCAGGCCTGGATAGAAACAAGGTAAGAAGTGTCCAATGAGGAACATAGTACTGGGCACCCTAGGGTCTCATAAGTCTTGCTAAGTGTTTGTTTTTCCCCTATAGGGCGTTGCTCCACTGGTTTAGCAACCCACAGACTTGCAGTCACCATCTCTAAGACACACATGCGCGCTTCCCTGCAGTTTGTCTTGAATTTCCAGTAAGGTTCACCCCTCACACTTGCATGAGTGTCTCTTGATTTGGGATGACTTAGCACAGTGGTTCTCAACCTCCCTAATGCCGTGACCCTTTCATACAGTTCCTCATGTGGTGGTGACCCCCAACCACAAAATTATTTTTGATGCTACTTCATCACTGTCATTTTGCTACTGGTATGAATCAGGCGACCCCTGGGAAAGGGTCTTTGGATCACCAAAGGGGTTGCAACCCACAGTTTGAAACCCACCGCCTTAGCACAATGTTGTATGGCTACGGAATGGTTGCTAAAAAAAAAGGTCTTCTTCCTCTCCTCTCATTTTGGGAAATTGACCCTTGCTGAGGTGAGGTCTCCTCCATCAAAGTGGTTTTTAAGATTTTCACATAAAGGAGTGACGTGTGGTTGAAAGGTACTGGGAAGATCTCTACCTCATTGCTTGGGAGACTGGGTTAGATATACTTCTGTCTTCACATGTTTTCTGTACCCCAAAACGTTCTTCACATATAGTCAGGGTATATTTGAATCTTAACACCCATGGGTGTGATATTAGTATTAAAAACAAATCCATTGCACCCAAGGCTTTCAACGTCAAAGCATAAAAAGGCAACATCAAAGCAATCTTGGTTGCTCAGAGTAAGAAAATCGTGTAGGTCTGGGTTAAAAAACCACGGAAATACTGCAGTGTAGACAAAAGCCACCTTGGTCCACCACTTCTTAACTGGCCTTAGCACCCAAAGGTCTTACATTCATGGAGCGGTGAAATGAGAGATAGAGGCGCCGTTTGCAGAAGAGTGAGAATCGCTTATGTCCACATTGTATGAAGGCTTCCTTTGATAGTACAGTGATGGGCAACGACGTGGTTAAAGGTCTGGGGGAAATTTGTGATTACCTCGATTGGTCCGATACCTAGATCACCCCTTTCTGCGCCCATGGGAGCTGTTTGAGAACTCTGTAAGTTCTCTGGCTGGTACAGAGGATTTGTGCCAGACCACCATTGCCTAAAGCGGTGGTACTGCCCCTTGAGAGCTGGGCTGCTCCGGCAGGGATGCCAAAACAGATAGCTAGCTACACCTTATCCTGGATTATGGGCTATCGTTCAAAATCTTTTCATTGCCATGGGATGACGAGTATTTCTTTTTTCTGACAAGGGGGTTATTAAATAAAGTTGGGAACCTGTGAGCTACACTGGTAGTGGAATGGTTGGAAGTTGGAACCCATCCGTGGCATTGTGGAAGGAAGGCCCGTAAAGATTGTAGCTAAGGAAACTGGAAGGAACATAACACAGTCCTACTCCATAACACAGGGTGTGACCGTGCGTTAAGAGTCATCAGACTTGGGTTAAGTCGTATGTAACTTAACTGAGAGCAATGCATAATATTTATTGTCTATAAGGGCAAAATTTGTCCCATATGATAGATAATCAATTGACTTCCCAGCCTTCTATGCCCAATCATTTGTTCACATTTGCACATATTCCTGATCGATAAAGTACACCTAATTCTTTTATTCTCTTTTAACTGGTTATAACATCTGTCTGGTGCTGCCTTATGAGAAAAATTAAATCTTTAACAAGTTCATTTTGCATCTGCATGAGGGTCATGATTTTAAATTTTGAAAATTATCTTTCAATAATGATTGGGGACCAGGAGTGCACGATGGGAACTGACTTAATAGGAGACTTCTAGGTAATGAATCTTTGTCAAGCATAGCCTAACGCAGATAAAAACCAAGGAAGCAGAAATTCTTCTCAGAAATTCTTGTTAAAAGTCGCCTGCAGTATTCATGGAGAAGAGGGAACTTTTACATAGTCACCTGAAAAAGTTTCCATACTTTAAAATTAAATGGCACCTACCCAAACCCAGATTGGTGGTTTATTGAAACGGATGCAACCACAGCTTTCCATCTGCAAACTTTGGCTTATTGGTGTGTTTATTTGCTGACTGACTGCTTCAACGCACCAGGGAATCTCACTGATTCACTGCCGTACCTTTAAAAAAAAAGAGTCAATGCCACGTAGGTGATCTGATTCATAATCTCGGGTGTGGCAGAGTAGACTGTGTTGCACAGGTTTTTCACTGGCAGTTTTGTTTTTTTTCTGAAAGGGGCTCTTGAAGGCACCTCCTGTCTTCTCTTAGTTAGCTACAGAGAAGCGGTGAGTGAGTGCATATTCACCTGTGCCTCTGGGGGAGGACACCGTGTCTTTAGGAACCTCCTTGCTTCCTGGTCCAGGATACGTGCTGCGCAGAGAACTACCGAATGGCTGAACAGAAGGGCAGGCTGGATCTGCCCCTCTCATCTATAGACACCGAGTCTTAATTTGGGGAGCCCTGGTGGCATAGTGGTTACATATTGGGCTGCAGACAATGAGATCAGCAGTTTGAACTCATCCACTGCTCGTCAAGAGAAAGATGAGGGCGCTTTCTGCTCCGGTAAAGGTGTACAGCCTTCGAAACCCAAATGGGGCAGTTCTACTGTGTCTTATGAGGTTGCCATGAGTCTGAATTGACTCAATGACAATGAGTTTGGGTTTGCAGAGCCTTGATTTTTTAAATTAGACGTGATTGGGCCCTGGTGGTGTAATGGTTACACATTGGGCTGTGATCTACATGGTCAGCCGTCAAAACCCTTTTTTGGTGTGTGTGATTAATTGGTATGCTTTAATTATGTTCAATTTGTAACAGTGAAAATACACCCTGCATGGCACATATTTACATTGCAACACATAACAGTAGCAAAATGACAGTTATGAAGTAGCAATGAAAATAATTTTATGACCTGATGCTAGGGGCTCAAGTGGAGAGCAAATGCCCTGAGAATGATGAGGGCAATGAATGCACAAATGCGCTCCACACAATCGATGCATGTATGGATTACGACAAGAGCTGCACAAGCTCCCAACAAAGCGATCAAAACAATAAAAAAGAAAATAATTTTACGGTTGGGGGTCACCACAACATGAGGCATTGCAATGGGTTCGTGGCATTAGGAAGGTTCAGAATCATCGCTATACATAATAGGCTCCCGTGTTTATTGGTCTTAATGCATATCCCCTTCACAAGAAAACCGAAAGCATAATCACACCCTTGCTGGCAAGTGAAAACATATGCCCTGTAGCCCATGATGTAGGATAAAGTATTACAAAAGTTTACTGCCATTGGTCGAAGCCCACTAATAGAAAGCATACAAGGTGGGAGAGTAGACTGGCCCTAAGGCCGTCAAAACTCTTAGCTGCTCGGCTGGAGGAAGGCTGGCAGTTCTATGACTGCACACGGTTACAGCCTTGGAAACCAAGAGGGAGTCACTACGAGTCAGCATCGATTCGATGGCAGCGAGTTAGAGAGAACAATAGGATTTGTCATTCAAAGGTAGACTGTTCTTAACCCAACTCACAAGAGGATGATTTATAAACCAGAATATTTATCAGTGGAAGAGAAGAATCAAACTATCCTGTGGGCTTCCAGGCTTATTTTCCTCCCTCAAAGAAACAAAAGGGATGCCTTGTACTTAGACGTTTGCCATACCAGCGTGGAGTAGGAAACCAGTGGAGAGGTCTGGGGGGGGAGGGGTGACCCCAACCCCAACTACTAAGGAGACATCTGCCCCTGCCATCAGAAAAATGTATTTCAAAGGACGGCACTGAATCTACAGCTCTGGAAGAGGGACATTTCTGATCTGAGCACACGGGAGCAGATGAAGGGGGAGGAGGAGAGAGTGGAGCACATCAATGGCCCACCAGGCCAGGAGGTCGATGTTCCCAATTAGAACAGCCAGTCGACAGAGAGGACCACATGGCCAGCCCGACTATGAGACACAACATCCCTCACTGACCCATAGCCCTACAGGCGACAACACCGGAGACACAGTGAGGGAATTGCACCCGATCGGATCCCACCACACCGAGGCAAACATTATGGGGGTGCAACAGAACTGGAAGGGAATGGAGCGGCGAGGTCCCCAGTGAATGCTGAAGGTGGACTTTGGAGCCAGGGTGTGGTGCCCAACAGACTGGACTGGAAAACACTCCTAAAAACCAACAAACAATCCTGGAACTAACTATAAGCTTTTCTTTTTTGTTGTGTTTTGTTTTGTTTTTGTCATTGGTTTGTTGTTGTTTTGTTGTATATTGTTGCTTGGTTGTGCTCTGTCTTGTTTTTGTGCATGTTACTATCTCCGTAGGTCTGTCTAAATAAGATAGGCTGGATGAACAATTGGAGGCGAAAACAACAGGACCGATAGTTCCATCAGGACATGGGAGATGGGGAGGTGGTGGGAAAGGAAGTGGTGTTAATAAACCCAGGGACAAGGGAACAACAAGCGATACAAATCAGTGGTGAGTAGGGTGTAGGAGGCCTGGTTGGGCATGATCAAGGGTAATATAACTAAGAGGAATTGCTGAAACCCTGGTAGGGACTGGGCATGATAGTGGGACAGGAGGGAAGTCAAAGGAAACCGAGGAAAGAGCTGGGAGGCAAAGGGCATTTATAGAGGTCTAGATAAAGACATGTACATATGCAAATATATTTATACATGAGGATGGGGAAATAGAGCTATGTGCATATATTTATAAGGTTAGTATTAAGGTATCAGAGGGACACTGGACCTCCACTCAAGTACTCCCTCAATGCAAGAATACTTTCTTCTATTAAATTGGCATTCTATGATACCTTCCCAACACAACCACTGAAGACAAAGTGGGTGAACAACTAAATGTGGTGAAGAAAGCTGATGGTGCCCGGCTATCAAAAGAGATAGCGTCTGGGGTCTCAAAGATTTGAAGGTAAACAAGCAGCCATCTGGCTCAGAAGCAATAAAGCCCACATGGAAGAAGCACACCAGCCTGTGTGACCATGAGGAGCTGAAGGGATCAGTTATCAGGCATCAAAGAACAACAACAACAACCAAAAAAAAAAACATATCATTTGTGCTCACCTCCCTGATACGACCGCTGAAGACAAATGGGTGCATAAGTAAATGTGGCGAGGAAAGCTGGTGGTGCCTGGTTATCAAAAGATATAGCATCTGGGTTCTTAAAGGTTTAAAGGTAAACAAGTGGCCATCTAGCTCAGAAGCAACAAAGCCCACATGGAAGAAGCACACCAGCCTGTGCAATCACAAGGTGTCAAGGTATAAGGCATCATCAGAACAAAAAAATCTTACCATAGTGAATGAGCGGAGGAGTGCGGCGTGGTGACCCAAAGCCCATTTGTAGGCCACTGGACATCCCCTTACAGAAGGGTCTTGGGAAGGAGAGGAGACAGTTAGGGTGCAATGTAGCAACGATGAAAAATACAACTTTCCTCTAGTTCCTAAATGCTTCCTCCCCCCCCCACCCCCGCCCCGACCCACTGCCATGATCAGAATCCTACCTTGCAAATCTGACTAGACCAGAGGATGTACACTGGTACAGATGGGAACTGGAAAGACAGGGAAACCAGAGAGGATGATTCCCTCAGGATCAGTGGCGTGAGTGGCGATAGTGGGAGGGTTGAGAGAGGGTGGGTTGGAAAGGGGGAACCTATTTTGGTATTTCGGGGATGTACCTGTGATCTCCTCCCTGGGGGACATACAGCAGAAAAGTGGGGGAAGGGAGATGTGGGACAGAGCAAGATATGACAAAATAATAATTTATGAATTATCAAGGGTTTGTGAGGGAGCGGGGAGTGGTAAGGGAGGGGAAAAATGAGGACCTGATGCCAGGGGCTTGGGTGGAGAGCAAAAGTTTTGAGAATGATGAGGGCAACGAATGTACAAATGTGCTTTACACAATTGATGTATGTATGGATTTTGATAGGAGATGTATGAGCCCCTAATAAAATGATTTTAAAAAATGAGGAGCTGATACCAAGGGCTCAAGTGGAAAGCAAATATTTTGAGAATGATGATGGTGACAGATATACAAATGCATTTGATACATGGATGGATGTATGGATTGTAATAAGAGTTGTACGAGCCCCCAATAAAATGATTGAAAAAAAGAAGTTTGCTGGATGAGTTTAGGTAATCCCTATGACACCTGTCTTGGAAGCATCCCAGCCAATGGTCCTCTTAAGACAGGTGTTTCTACAAGTCCTCATAACACTCTCTTGGATCATTAATCGTTTCTTCCCTGAGTGGCGGAGGAATGGAAGTTGTATGGAAAAATTCTTATTCCTTAGTCTTCCCATTTTTAGGTTCTATCCTACAAAAAAGTGCTAAAACCATTCTTCAGAGAGACTATAATTGAACTGACTGATTTTAACCTGTTCAATTATGTTCACTATCTACTTTTACTACTTTTATGCTGTGCTTTAATAGAATTTAGGTATACTTGAAACTTCCCAGATGCTAATAGATTATTAGATAGTAATCTCCAAAGGTTATGTCATCAGTTGAAGGCTGCCCTCCAAAATGGTGTGTCTCTGTCTTAATTCCCAGAACCTGGGCATGTGACATTAGAAGAGAATATTTACAGATGTCATGAAGTTAAGGAACTTGATCTGAGAGTGCCCTCAATTACCCATGTGGATGCTAAGTTCTAGGAAAAATGTCCTTACGAAGGACACACAGAGATGAAGGCAGATGAGGGCCAGGCAGTGTAACCATCGAGGCAGATAGGGAGTTTGGGGGCTACAAGTCAAGGTATACTGAGAGGCACCCAAATTGCAAGGAGCAAAGAGTGGGCCTTTCTGTAGAAGGAGAGGATTGTTCACAACGAGTGAGACATTGCCCATCTTTGATTTCAGACTTCTGGCCTCCAGAACTAGTAGATGGTTTATTTCTGTTTTATGTCTGTGTTTGTCTGTGGCAATTTCAGTGGCCCTTGGAAATGAATAAAATCATTTTCTTGCCCAGGGGCTGGGTTGCAGTTATGCTTAGGAAATAACACCATCTTTTGCGCTTTGGTATCCTGGTTGATGCCCATAAGTACTCAGGTAAGGATCTTTTGTTCCCATCGTCTTTGCGTGTCAAACTTGGTCTGTGTTGTTTTGCATAGCTGTTGTGTTTGGGAAGGTTTTTTTATACAATCTTGCCAGGTGTCCATGTAAACAAACACTTCCTTCAAGAATGACTTGGGAGGATCTTTTCTTTCTTTCTTTTAGAAAAAAAAAAAGCAGCCACATAGATAATATGAGCAGAAATGCTTGTTTTTCCATGTGTCTCACCCCAAATCTTATTAAAAATCTTTTCCCAACGTACTGAATTGATGAAAATGTGTTCTTTGCCCGAGGCTTGGTTGCGAGTCCCAAACAAATAAATTCTGTAATTAAATAATGACATCAACCAGATTCTATAACACAACACATGCAAGGAATGAAAAACAGAAGCATGCACCATTTCATGGTTAACATACTGTCAGTCCGCTCCCCCTCTGTCGATTTGTCACACTGTGATGGTTTGTATGTGGCTATGATGAGGACTTCAGGATTTCAAAGACTAGCCAGTTTCAGCAGACCTTTCAGACTGAGCCAGGCTAGGAGCAAAGGCCGGGTGATGTACTTCCGAAGTTTTATGAATTAAAGCCTTAGGGATTCGGAGAAAATGGTCTAGATAGTACTGGAAGAGTCGCTCCTAGGCCGAAAGGAACTCAAACTGCACAGCGGTCCCCACAATGCACTTGCGAATGCCCATGATGGTCAAGATGGCCCAGGGCCAGGGACCATTTCCTTCCATCGTCCTTAACTGTGGCATGAATGGAGCTGACAACAGCAACTAACCACTAAGTGTAGCAGAAAGCAGGCTGGAGACATTGGTAGGGGAGCCAGACCCTGGGTGGCCTGTGTCTTCCAGGCAATGGGATTCCAAGAAGTTTTGACGAGGTAAATGATATAACTAAAGGAGCAGGCTTGAGAAACTCCCTTGCAGAACACTGAGGTTGGATACAAAGGAAAAGGTTGCCATTCTTTAGATGAAAGAGACAGGCTGAGACGGCTAGAGCCCTGAAGACAGTCCTAGGAAATACTGGCTCTAAAGTGACAAGGCAGGAACAGAGCCCTGGGAAACACCAACTCTTCTGGATTGGTTTAGGCAACGGACCCTAAAGGGCAGGGCTGTTGTGGAAACCCAGTGAGGAACAATGGACAGGGATTCGACGTTGCTGGAATATCAAGAAAATGTTAAAGGATACGCTGGACTTAGTTATGCTTTTCCAGAATGGGTATGGTAGGTTTGTAGGTTGAAATTTTTGTGGGAGTAAGGCAATGGGTAGAGGAAACAAATGAAGTGAGTGGCTTCATTTGCGTTTGAGATGGAAGAGAATGGAGGGAGAGCAATATGGAGAGTCAGACACGAGGACAGCCAAGGGATACTCCACATCTGAGAGGAGACAGGAAGGAGAGGATGGCGGGACATGGAGAAGTTAATGTGAACGGAGAGAGACTTCTTTCTCTGAGATGGAAATTAAGGATGACTTCTAGTTAAGGATAAATTCATACCTACAAGCACTGTTGTCCTATGAATTAAAAAGGCTGGATGAAATGAGAAGTTAAGAGGGCAAGGAAGGACCGTAGAGAACAATGAGAGTATAGAGTAGCTATTAAGGGAAATAGAAGAGGGAATTGCCGGGAATAGAACTGTCAAAGTGTATAAACTGGTCTATCAGAATTGGACACTATGAATTTATCAAGGGACCAACCCACCCGCATGTCTGACTTGCCCCAGCAGCCCTCAGGAGTTGGAATAGGAATGTGATCTGCCAAGAACTGTGTTTTTGATTCTTGTAGATTTGCAAACTGGATGTGACAGAATGGCAAGGGAGCAGGGAAATGAGAAAGCTGGGAAGATGTTACAAATTCTCCAAATGGGCAGACAAGCAATCTCGCCCAGTGACAGGGGAGCAGCAGATTGTGACCTTCTAATAGGGCCATCAAAGAGGTATTGAGAGAGTCATCTCACCTTGTGGGCCCGGGAATCTTAAGTGTTGCCAGGAATCCAAGTGTCAGATGGGATGTCTGCTGTCCCTTTCATGAATTGCCTGTGCTGTTACTCGCCACAATATCGTTTACCCACTTCATGTATGGTTGTACCCTTTCCTGAGGCTCAGCTAATCCTAGTAAGAAGTTCCCCCAAAATGATGTAACTAGAAAATGTCAGTGAAGTAGACCCATTTAAACCCAAGTGGAAGGCGAATTTTGAGAATGACAAGGGCAAAGAATGTATAAGGGTGCTTTACTCAATTGATGTATGTATGGATTGTGATAAGAGTTGTATGAGCCCCAATAAAAAGATTTATTGAATTAAAAAAAAGAAAAGAAATAGACCCATTTGGGTTCTTAAATTCTGCCTGATAACCCTTTAACCAGTTCTTTTCTCTGCCAAGATTCAACTCCTTAGACCATTAACCTGAGTTTGCTCTAGAGCAAGCACACTTATATCCTGGACGCCCACTTGAACAGGAGCTGGAAGATAGTGAGTTGCAATAAACTTCACCCCTGAGTCCTCCCTGATATCCATTCCCTTGACCTTCCCTTGGGTAACGATGAATCAGACTATGTGGTCTCACCATAATCTCCACTCCACCAGATGATCTTTGACTCCGAGTCTTGACCTTGCCTGAAAGATGAAGGAGGATTTGATCTGATGTCTTCATGTGCAGGTGGGACAACCTCTCAGAAAGGATCTGCCCACCCAGCCCTATCTTGACTCAATCAGGTTTCTGCTTTTTCTCTTCCAAGAGTTAGTAATTCCATTGTGGTTCCTGTTCTCTTGATGAGCTCAGATCGAAGGAACAGCTAATTCTCAGTTATTTGCTCCACAGAGAATTCTGCTTTACCCCAATGAGCAATGTAGCCTTCTTCCTAGTAGGAGAGAGATGGAAGTCTAACTAATTGCTTCCACTTCTTTAAGGACTACTGGCATCTTTTCCTTTTGTCAGATCATCTAGCATTTAAAATTATGGCAGTTACGGTGTCAAATTTTGTCTGGTTACTTCCCATAGCGTTTACTCAATATCGTTGAAGGTAACATGAGATAGGTGTCTTCTTGTCCAGAAGTCAGTGAAAGGATTATGTTTTGCCAGATGCCTAATGGAGACGAGCACTTGAAGTGTCTGAGCAGATGGCTGGCGAGTATTTTAACACGATCCTAGGAAAGTTTTAATGATACTAAAGGGAAAGATATAAAGACTTTCTGAATGGACGGAACAGGAGAGGCACAGGAAGGAAGGAGAGCCCACGCGGGCTTCCCTTTCTGTTCCTTTCACCGTGAAGTCACGTCCTGTCGGCTGGGAGACGTTTCTGATCGCCTGGGTACCAACATCAGTTACTGCTGGGAGGAACTGATGCAACACTGAGTTTAGGAGCATACGAAGGACATAGCATTCATTTCATGCATTTTTAATGCACACGTGAGTGTTTGTATGCACTCCCCATTTCATCACTCTAATTCTTGGCAAGGATTTTTAGAAAGAGAAGCTGAGGCTCAAAAGACCGAAGTCAGAAAGGCATAGCCTCCGGGGATTCCGACTCTGCACACACTAAGCCCAGTGATCATAGTCTCTCCCTGACCTCGCGCTGCCTTCTCCGCGGCTGCTCTCCACCCCGTCACTTGCTCTCTGGGTATCTACAGGGGTTTTAGTCGGGCAAACTGATTTTGAGTTTTTCTGGCAGTTCGGTGTGGCAAAGCCATCATAATTCAGAGCACTGTTAGCTTGGCACTTTGCTTCATTAATGGTGCCGCCGGAATAAAATACATGGTGAATTAGAAATAAACAAATCCTTGAAAAGTATGATAATGCATTCAGAAGGCACAGAAAGCAATGCATGTAGACAGAATGCGAGAGAGATGAAGGACGTGGGTAGAAGGAGACATGAGGATTTGTGAGCCCGTGCAGACGCTGTATACCATGTCTTTGTGGAAGGTTTCTGAGAACTATTGAAGAATTCATTATGCATCCATCTTGTTTATAGCTTTAGAGTTATGCTTCCCGCCCTTTTACCTTCCATGTCCTACTTATCATTGGGTCCTGCCAGTTTTGCCTCCGGAATAGATCCCATACGCCTGCTTCTCATCCCTGAGCCTGGCTCCAGTGGGGCACGGTCATCCCATGCACCCCTGGACCCACATCTTTTCTCTCTGGACCCACGCAGCAGACTTGCTCTCATCGGCTGTCACTTGGCAGTGAGCAGGGCAGATGACTAGTTCAAGCCAGTGGATCTTACGTAGAAGCGATGCGTATCACTTCCAAGCTGAAGCATTCAGCTACGGGGTGGGGTGGGGAAGGGGAGCTTCCAGTATTTTCTTATTTGCTGCAGCAACCGTGGACACAGGTGTTAACGTGAAGGGCAACAGGAGTAAGGTAGTATGGGTCCCTAAAGCACACAGAACACAGCTGACCCCAAAAGTCACCCAGACACACAGGAGGCTTGTCACAAGCAAGGAGCAAACCATCGTTTTTAAAGCTACGGAGATTCTGGCGTGTGTGTGTGTGTGTGTTTATGTGTGTGTGTGTGTGTGTGGGTGTGCATGTGCATGTGTGTGTGTGTGTGTTTATAACCACATCATGGCCTCTTCCACCCTGACAAATAAAAAAAGCATTTCTACTACCTCTCTTGTGAAACCCTGTAGAAACCTGACTTTTCTGTTCCCTGTGGATATCAATGTCTGAGTGCCCCGGAGAAGCCTAACCAAAAGCACAGGGACACACACACACACACACACACTTATTTTAAGAAGTTGGTTCATGCCATTGTGGCAGCCCCAAGTCTGGCATCTGCAGGAGAGGCAGCAGGCTGGAAACGCAGGCAAGAATGTCTTAAGGTTGAAATCGAGAGCACACGCTGGCAAGCTGAAACTCAGGGGTGGGGGATATGATACTGCAGTCTTGAGGCAGAATTTCTGCTTCTTGGGGGACCTGTTTTTGTGCTTAGGCAGAGCTTTTGGTTCATTCTGGTTCAATCTCTTGTTGAGGATTTGCTCTTCCACCCCAGCTATACTGAACCAAGGAAAAAGTTGTTGATATTTTGGTATGGAATCACAATATCTAGAGAGGGAAAGCAAAGCCTCAGCTGGTTTCAAACCTAAATGCACTGGTTCCAAGCCCTGCTCGAAAGTCATCCAACGGATTGGATGAGATTCCATTATGGAGGGCAATCTCCTCGACCTGAGATCTGATTGTAGAGGTTGAGCGCCTCGATAAAACACTTTCATGGCAACACCTAGATGAGTATTTTATTAAGTAACTGGGCACTGGGCGCTACAAGACCTAACCCTGGTCTTGTAGTGGTTGCTCACTGAGCCGGAGTCCACATGGTGGGTAATTTGGTTGGCAGTTTGAAACCACCAGCAGTTCCCCAGGAGAAAGACTGGGCTTTCTATCCCCATAAACAGCTACAGTCTCAGAAACCCACATGGTGTCACCGTGAGACAACATTGACTTGAGAGCAGTGAGATTGGAGGTTGGGCTTGGTAGCCTGGTCAAGTTGGCACACAAAACACCAGCCACTGTGTCCCACCTGCTTCTTTCTCCGCCAAGCAGTCACCATGAACTTTTAGAAACCTAAATCTGGTCACTTCATTCTAATATCCATGAGCCTCTTGGGTCGTTCACTTAGTCTAGAATTCCAAATCTTTGCACTTGAGTTAGGAGGCCTACGCTTTCTGCCCGCCCCCCCCCCCCCGCCCCTTGGAGGGGTAGACAGCACATACTCATGAGCCCTCTAGTGGCATCCCCGGTGGCCATCTTTGAATGTTCTCCAAACATCTCAGGCGGCTCCCCATTTTGGAACCTCTGCGCACCCAGTCTGTGGTGCTTGGAACCCCTCCCCACTCTTTCCCAATGTTCACCTGGCTAACGTCCGTCCATTTGGAAGACGTCTGCTGAACAGACCCTCTCTGACAGCCTTCTCTGACTCACCGTGGAAGGAGGTGTCCCCGTTACGCTCTCCCATTGACCCCACTGCTTTTGGGGTTTTGATAAATGCCTGGTCACCACTCATTATGATCTAATGTCATCTATATAGCTTGTGCCTGGCTCCATGACCTATTTGAGGTTGTGTTAGACTGTTTTCCAGAGAAATAAAACCAGAGACGCTCATATATGTAAAAGAACTTTATATTAAGAAAGCTGCCTCCCTGCCACCCCCGAAAAAAAAAAAAGAAAGAAAGCCGCCCGGCCAAGTCCAACTCATGTCCATGGGTCAGATATCAGCCAGCACCTTTTTCAGACTCGTGAACCTGCAGGAAGATGGAGTGGGAAAGTCGGAGATCACAGGCCAGTGGGTGCAGAGTCCTGTGGAGCCAAGGTCCAAAGGAACATGGAACAGCACTGACAACTCCCAAGGATGATACAAGGGCCCCCGGTCCTGGCTCCAGAACCAGATGCAGAATCCCAGCAAGCAGGAAGGCGGGGAGAGAGAGAGAGAGAGAGAGAAAGAGAGAGAGACCAGTTCTCTTCAGTATCTCTCTTACAAAATAAGCTACATCCCTAAGAACCATGTCATTGGTGATGAGTCCTCATTGAGAGCTTGGACTCCACCCATATCTTCACATAGGTATATCAAGTTGACATTAAATCGAACCATCACGGAGGTCCTCCATAAATATCTTTGATTAAATAAATGTGCTAGGATGATGTACAGTTTGGGTTTCCTAGAGCTGCTGTAAGGAATTATTATAAAGGTGTGTCACTCGAGAACAGACCATTCACTTTCTCCTAGTTCCAGTGGCTGAAAACCCAAATCTGGGTCTGCCCATGTAGATTCCTTCCTTGTTGACAGTCCAAGCCGCCCATGGGTTTACGCACGATGCTCACGTGCACCTGCCTTCTCTGGTATGTGCTGCTGTCTGATCTGCTCTTTTTAATTTTTTGAACAGTTGTATTGGTGTATAATTCACATAGCACACGATTCAGCGGCTCCGTCACATTAAGAAGACTTGGACAATAATCACGGTTTTAGTACATTTCTTCTTTCTTGGACTCAATGTTATTGGCCTCTATTTTTTGCAACCTCCCCCGCCATCCCCCGCCAAGAACCTCAATTGGGAAGAAAGAAAATATTAAAAACTAGAACCAAGTGGGTCAAAGGGGAGGTCAAATAATAAAGTGTTAAAGTTTAACCCAATGGCAACTGCAATAGTCGACTGCGATCTGATCAATAGCAGGACAATGAATATCCCTGCTCTTTCGTCACAGGGAATTCTGTGGAGGCTTAATCCGCTTGTATCCCCCCTTCACTTTTTGCTTTTTTAATTGGAACCAATTTAAAATGGATCAAAAGAGCGATCAAATGATATTACGTGTTGACCTAACTACATGTGCCATAATTGAATTTATACAAGGCCATGCACATCCCTTCACCATAGTCCAGAGACGGACCAGAAGTTTAATCCATGTGTGCATCCTGCACTTGGATTTTGAGTTTCCACTATCAGCTCTCGCCTTCTGCAAGTCACATGCTCACAGGTGAAGCTCTGATGCCCTCCCTGCCTTCGTATTTGTAATTTATTATTGGCAACTTTTGCATCACACAGGATGGTTTGCTTCTTCCATGTGGACTTAGTTGATGCCTCACCGAGATGGCTGCTTGTTTAAGACAACACTTCAAGACCCAAGACACTATTCTGCCCGATAGCTGGGCACTGTCTGGTTTGTTTGCCACATTTTGCTCCAGCACCCATCTCTTTAGTGAGCTGTTCCAGCGGATGAGCATCAAGCAAGGCCGTGTAATCTTCTCTTTTTATAACTCAGAAGTAATTAGATTTGGAACCCACCCTACTGGGGCTTGATTTAATTAGCTTAAAAAGAACTCTATTTCTTTTTTTAAACAGTTTTATTGGCATTTCATCCATGTATCATATAGTTCGTTCTTATCAGGAGTTGTACAATCTTTACCACAATCAATTTTATAATTTTCTTTTCCCCATTACTCATTGTTATTCATGTAATTTTGTCAATACTGGCAAAAATATACACAACAAAACATTCTCCAATTCAACAACTTCTACATGTATTATTCAGTGCCATTGATTACACGCTTTGTGTTGTACAACCATTATTGATAGCCCTCTCCCAGAAGAAATATTTCTAAACAAGATTATATCCACACATGCAGGTGTTAGGATTACAACATATACTTGGGGGTGAGGGGAGAGGTAACTGAAAAATGTAATATACATAGTAAGTCAGAGTTATATATATTTAAAGTATAAGGGAAAATGCAGTTGCTATTTTTGAATACTAACACGACAAACATAATGTCAAGTACATTGCATTGTTTCACACAATATACCACTAACATGAGGAGGCATGTACGATTATCCATCCTTTAGAGATATGAAAATGATTAATGGAGCAGTTAGGTAACCTTATGTCCATGACGTTCATGAGGCAGACCAACCGCACAACCCATGATTTTAACTATGCTTTTTGATTTGGTTTTTTTCCCATCTCCAATTTTGCTGGTTAATTTTTCAAAACACAAACGGTCACAGCCTTTAGAATATCAAAGGCAAGACTTCCCTTGTGCACCAATTATGGAGCTGTTGTCAGGTGCTGTCCAAGTATTCCCAACTCATAGCAACTCTGTGTACAACAGAACAAAACACCGCCCCGTCCTGTGCCATCATCAAAATGTTCTTGTGGTTGAATTGACTGTTGGAGACACCATGTCAATTCAGCTCATGGAAGGCCTTCCTCTTGTCTGTTGTCCAAACCACCAGTGCGTGGGTAGCAGTTGGGCAAGTACTCACTGAGCCACCCGGGTTTCCTTCCTTGTAAACACGAAAACCTGAAAATGTGAAACCTTTCATGTAGATTCATTTTCTTTTTGACTCCATGGTGTAAACTTTTTGTTTTTTAATTTAGATCTATCTGAGGCGAAAATATCAATTTCCTTTGCCGTGGAATCTCCAATAATGGCATGAAAATAAAATTTCATTTAGGCACCCTTTATCAATTAAATCTGGGGGGGTGGTTAACAGTGTTTTATATGCTCTCGTTTCACATCAATTTCTTTTTATCTCTTTCACCAAACAGCACATATCTGAATGAAAAGTCACTCCAGCTGACGGAAAAATGCCAACATCTGCAGGATGACATTGACGCTTTATCTGATAAAATGAACGCGTAAGTTCGACTTCTGCACACTTCATTTTATTTAAAAATAACTGGTTTGCATTCAAAATCTTTTGCAGCATTTTGGGCATCGTTTGAAAAATATACTGGTACCCAGGCATATGCTTGGTAGTTGAGCTCTGAAAAGTATCTGTGGATGAGGCTGTACAGTACGAACCAAGGCTTGACCTTGACCGTAGGCTCAGCTCTCTGCCTCAGCAGTAGAATTCTAGCCTCTTATCCAGGAGATCTGGCTCTGATTCTTGGTCAACCAGTACTCCGCCTGCACAATCACCACCTGGTTTGCCAGTGGAGGCTTTTATGCTGCAGTGATGTCGAGTACGTTTTAGTGGAGCTTCCAGGCCAAGACGGACTAGGAAGAAAGACCTCACTGCCTACTTCCAAACAGCAACCGATGAAATATACCTTATGGATCGCAACAATCTGAACCGTGATCAATCAATCAGGACTAGGCACCATTTTGTTCCATTGTGTATGGGGTTGCTATGCGTCAGGTACTGACTCCATGGAAATTTTGTGCATGGGAAAGAATAGGAGCAGTCAGTTATGCCTTCTGTCTCCCTCAAAGGGTGCGATTAGAGTTTCATTCGCTGTGTATTGCATCATAAGTTAATGACTGGACAGGATAATAGATGGAGCTGATTTCCTCATGCCCCTGCAAGCATGACCCACTGACCTTCTTTCTTCCACATTTCATCATTTTCTAACTCTCCTCGTGTCTCTCTCTCTCTCTTTCCATATGCATGCAAGTATGCACACACCTCTTCCTCTTTGAATTTTGAAAATGAACGTGAGAAGAAGTTATGCAGCTGCCTACAATCTATTCATCCCCTTTCCTTGGGGAATGGGAAGACTGGGAGGAAGCCCCCAAGGAAAAGAAAGTCTCCGGAGGTGACCTAATTCAGTCTCCTGCTCAGCTGGCACTCAGGGTAGACATACTTATGGTGGTTCCCAGAAGGGAGAGATCTTGTCCAGTGAAGGTCTCTGGCAGGATGATCCCTGGCTACCTGTTACATAGAGTAAATGGAATCCAGGCTAGATGAGGCCTGACGCCCCAGAGACTGCCCCACTCTCTCGGCATAGGAGGGAGATGTTTCGTAATTTAAGATTCCCGCTATTTGAGGAGCCTCAGGGGAGCCCTCACCTATTAATCTGACTGATGCAAAAAAAAAAAAAAAAGGATGAGGGTCACACTGATGACTCCCCCAGCCTTTCTTGTTTTTTCTGAGCCTCTTGATGAATTATGTCCTTGAAATTATTAGTATCTTCATTTGGAGTAAGTTCAGCGTGCCCACCCAATTTTGTTTGTTAGCTCTGTTTATTACAAGAATGGCTCTACTACATTTTGCTTGTTTTGCTTAACTTTCAACAGAAGGGAGCTCTAGTCAGCAGCTGACCCACGAACTTGACTTGCACTGGTCTGGGCCACTTTCTTGATAAAAAAATATTCCTTGATCTAAAGTTCTTTCTTGTACATATGTGTGTGCCACTGGTTTGAGTTCTGTAGAAAAGTCAGTCTCACACAACCTTGAAAGACATGGAGCCAGGCCGAGGGTATCTAGGAGATGATATTATGTCATTATTAACAGTGATCCTTAGGCTTTTCATTGACTAATTTTTTGGGATATGACTCCCTGGACCTCTTTTCTCCTAGTCTGTGCGAGTCTGAAAACTGCTTAAATGTGTTCAGTAGCATAGCAACATTTAAGCCTCTAAGACAGACGGGTGGTGATAGTGTGTGAGGTGCATTGGCTAGAAATCAAACCCAGGTCTCCTACGTGGAGGACAAGAATTTCATAGTGGCACTACCACCGACCCCTTCCATAGCTGTTAGCAAGTGCACCCTGCAGTCAGGAGTCAAACTGACTTGATGGCAATGGGCTTTGTTACTTTGGTAATGTTGCACTCGGGTCCCTCTCGACCTTGCCAAGACCTTTGTGCATGGTCCCTTCAGCCCTCTGCAAAGGATCTGAGCTCACTGTAGATCGATTAGCATGAGCAGCTTTGAAAATGCTTCTTTCCATGCACAGTAAATCCCTTGAATTTCAGGATATATTTAAGTAAAGTCGCCGATGAATTAGAGAGGAACTGCACATCTCATTTTGATCCTGCTGATGCTGGCATTTTGCTTGCTGATGGGTGGCTCTGTAGGTGTGGTGTATTTGGTGTGAATGGGGCTTTTTATGAAGCTTTACCTGAAGACCCCGACTCTTGAAGTACCTTTTATCTCAGACATCTGGCACAATGATGCCAGAGCTTGGAAAAATCAGCCTTTGCTCTACTGTCCTTGTGAAATGCTGGTTGTGCTCCTTGGTGGGTAATTAATTCCTAGAGCTGCCAAAGCAAAGCACCAGAAACACGTTGACTTAAAACAATGTTATTCTCGCTCAGATCTTCAGGTTGAAAGTCTGCCATCCGGATGCTCTCTGCGCAGGCCCTAAGAAAAGTAAGCTTCCTGTCGCATGTAGTGTCTGGTGGTCCTAGGAGTTCCTTAGGTTGAGGCATCCTGCCCTCAACCTCTACCCCCTTGTTCACTTAGCCATTTATTTCCTCTCTGTTAGTCTGAATCTGTGTCTCTTCTATTCTTCCTTTCTTTTTTATTTTATCTCTTCTTCTTTCAAAGACACACAGCCTCCTCTATTAGGATCCACCCTATGTCAGTATGACCTCATATTAACGAAAGGCATCGACAAAGATCTTATTTTCAAGCAAGGTCACATTGACCGGTACTTGGAAGTTGGGACTGCAGCACATCTCTTTAGCTGACACTATCTACCCCCATCTGTAACACCTGGCAGGTGAATCAGTGTGTGAAACGTACACGGACTCCCTCCTGCTCTCACATGAACAGCATTTGCTCCCCAACGTGACAAAAATCCTTGACAAGAATGCAAGGATCTATACATGGTAGCAAAGGACTTGAATCCACATCACAGGAACATCCTTGAATCATAGAATTTACTTTTTTGAAGGCAGAGAATTTTCCAACTCTTTCTGTGCAGCCGTCAAAGTGGTTAACTGCAGTATGCTAATTGAGATGCCTGGGCATATGCTCTCAGGTTTGTGGTCTCTTCTTTCTTTTCTGTTGTCTCAGATTTTATGCTAAGACCTTTCCTCGGCTGTTCTTTTGGGGGATGCCTTTCCATTAAGCACACAATTTTCAGCTAGCTCAGGTAATTAGCCTCTACTGGTATTCTGTTCAGCAAAGGTCTACAGAGAGCAGGCACGAATCGCCCATTGTTATGAAAAGTGTTATTTTGCACACAGGAGACTAATTTTTCCCCTCACTGTATTGTCTGTTGTGAGGAATTGTTCTTTCTGCAGCCAGGGCTATTAGAGGCACAGTACACAATGGGGAAAGCTGTTCAGTGTATGCTGATAAAAAGTAATTCCATTTTCTTACAAATAATTATTTAGCCCTATTTTTTTGTCATGGTCTGCTGAAGACCTAGCATTTTCTTGTTCTTCAGCCAATTTATTCCTTCCCCAGTTGCTCGGATAGAATTTAGGAAGACGAGTTATGGTAGGAGGGAAACCATGCTCATTCCTTCCACTATATTTTTAATGTAAAGAAAATAAAATAGTTGGCTTTTGGGAAAACAAGCAAGAGAGGGCACTGCGTATTACAATTTGCCGTAGTCTCAGTCAGACCGTGAGCCCAGGTGAAGGTCAGAACAGTGTCCGGGTCCCAGGTCTGTCCCCAGCGTCTGTCACAGAGTCAGAACACAGTCGGTGCTCTGTCAGTAGGTACCGAATGAACAGATGACTGAATGGACACAGTTATTCTGCCTTCAGAAGATTCTCACCACCCCTGGTTTCCATGTCCTAAGAAGGTTATCCCCAAATTCACACATGTCGTCAACGTCTTTTTGAAACCAAAGTTAATGTCGGATTCCCTTTGTGGTCTGCAGCTTTCCTCCTGTTATTGTTGCTGCTGCTGTTCTTTCCCCACTCATCCTTTTCCCCCTGAAATTTTCTCTCTGCTTTTGCCCCAACCCAGTCCTTCTGAGCACGTTACCTTCCAGACAAAATATTACACTGTGCAAAAAAAACCCCTCTGTCTCTATCTGTCTATCTATCTATCTATCTATCTATCTATCTATCTATCTATCTATCAGTCATCAATCATATTTTATATATCTAGAAAAATACAGGGCTTTCTACTCTGGTAGAGAGTTATAGTCTTGGACGCTCACAGGGGCAGTTCTATCCTGCTCTGTAGGGTCAAGACAGGGTGGCTCTGTGCCAGCATCCACTCGACAGCAGTGAGATTGATTTTTGGTTTATGAAATAGGAGACTGCTCCCCTAAATACTTAGAAAGCCTCTAAAATTCTCCACAAGATTGCTATGAGCTGTAATACACACATAAGCCCACACGTACATACATGTGGGGCTTCAAAACATTTTTTGTGGTAAGAAAGGAATGAAAAGGTAATGTTTCTGTTATCCCTTCTTTCAATTTTCCACTTCTGTGTGGTAGGGTGTGGGTTTGTATGTTGCCAGCTTACACTGATTACTTGCTCATGATTTCATTACAACGAACTTATGGTCGTTAAATGCTATTTGCTGCTTATAAAAATGTTTGTACGGATTACTAATTTGGAGGACTTAGTCCTCCTTGTTGAAGAGGACGCGTTCTGTTTCCCGAGAGCACATGCTACAGAGCTACGGACACAGGAGAAATTCATTTCCCCACTCTGGGAGATTCTGCCCTGGTTGCTGTGTTGTTTTGTCTCTGTGAGAAGAGGATCTTGGGCCACAAGCACATGAACATTTCTGTTTGTTCAGTGTCTACTGTTTGGCCAGCCACGACAAACTGCAAAATCTCCCCAACCTCACTGTCTACGTAAAATAGTTCACACAGTGTTTCCTAGGATACTTCCTCATGGTCAGGCAGCTCTCTTAGTTTTTCCATCTTCGCTTGTCACTGTCTTTAGTCGGCGATGCCAGATTTGCTGCTGGAAAACAAAGCCAAAATGAGTCTGTTGAGTTGATCCTGACTCCTGTCATTCTGACCCGTGTGTGTGTTAGGAAGTAGAACTTCTTCACAGGGCTTTCTGGCCTGTGCTCTTTACAGGAATAGTTCAAGTTCACTAAGCCTTCCCCCCGCAGTACTATTGGGTCGATTCTAAAGGCAACTTCTGGTGCGTTGTTAAAATGCAAACTTTTGTGCCGCCCAGGGACCTTCTTGCTGCTGGAAGGGAAGCTAATATGAAGAAAACACCCTGAATGCTCAGCCTGAAGCTGTAGACTTCAGAGACATCTCTTCTGCCATGTTCTGTTGGCCGGCTATAGCTGACTTAGAGGGTTTTGGTCATGTGACTTATTTGGGCCAATAGAATGCAAGCGGCTGTCATACATGGTTGGGAACACAGTGCCTACTGGGCAGTTGCTTCCAGCAACAGTTTTATACAATGAAGAGAGTGCCGCCATCCATCTCTGACACCTACACGAGTATATACGGTATGTATTAAATACCTCCTGAGAGTCCTGCTAGTGTAGTGGATTATTCCCTGGGCTGCCAACCACACAGTTCGAACTCCTGAGTGGTCTGTGGGAGAAAGATGAGCTCTGTAGGTGTAAGAGTCCCAGCCTCAGAAACCCAGAGGAGCGAGTCTGCCCGATCCTTATGGAGTTGATATGTGCCAGAATTGATTCAATGGCAGTGGGTGTGGTTTTGGGGTGGCATCAATAGTTAAGTGCTCCACTACTAGCTAGAAGGTTGGCATTTTAAATCCACCCACATGTGTCTCAGGAGGCAGGCCTAGAAATCTGTATTTGAAAGTTTCCAGCCTCCACAACCTTATGGAGAAGTTCTGCTCTGCACAAATGGAATCACCGGGAGTTAGATTAACTCAATGCAACTAACAATAATCATAAAAGCAGCCACCAGGGCAGATCAGTCTGTACCTATCGCTCCCTAGAGTGTCTCTTAAAGGTGCAAGAAATGTTTTCTTTCAAAAACAGCAGTCTCTTTGGGAGCACGAGAGATTGCTACCTCACATCTTTTGAGAAGTCGAACGATTAAGTCGTATTTTTGGTGGAATGCTAAGTTTAGAGGTCTTCTTGAGAACAAGGTGGAGGCTACTGTCTTGTAACTTTCTGCATAATCACGAAGGCATGGAAAGTCCACTTTCCTTCTGAGACTATTTTTTGGTTTTGGTAAGATAAAAAAAATGCTCAGAATTACAAGTTAAAACACTGGCCTTGCAGAAAGTGTAGCTTGAACCATTCACTCTCTGATGGATATGTATATTAGGTGAGTTGTTTTTATGCAGTGCTATTTAAAATTACTTGTCCATCACATGTCTGTCCATTTGTCAAACTGTGGGGCCTGGTGTGTTACTGTGTTGCTGGAAGCTGTGTCACTGGAATTTCAAATGGCAGCTGGGTCACCCTAAGTGAACAGGGTATAGCGGAATTTCCAGACTAATAAGAGACTACTAATTCCTTCAGAGGAATTAGTCACTGTCAACCCTATGGATAACCTTGAATCATGGTCAGTGACTGAAAACCTAATAAACAGAAGCACAACATTGTCAGAGAAAGTGCCAGAACAGGAGGTCTTTACGTCAGAAGGCATTCAAAATATGACTGAGGAAAGCAGATTATTCAGACTAGACTGGACCATAAGGATGCAGCTGGAGCATGACCCCAAAATGAAAGAAGCTACAAACATCAATTAATAATTGTAACTTTATGAATTATGGACCTAGAAATATTGGACTTCATTAAAAATGTAATGGAACACATAAGTATCTATATTCTAGGTCTTATTATTGAGTGGTTATAGACTGGTATTGGCCATTTTGAATCAGAAAATCATATGGTGTACTATGCCAGGAATAAGAAAATCATGAGGACTGGTGATGCATTAACTGCCAAAAAGGACCTTTCAAGGTCAATCTTGACAAAGAAATTTATGCACCAAACACTGAAGCTAGTGACACAAAAATTGTGACAAATTATGATAACCCTTTTTTGCGTGAAATTGATAACATTCAATCAAGATGCAGTGAGAACTGGTGTTTGGAATGCAAAACAAGGGAAGGACAAGTAGTTGGAAATATGGTCTTGATGATAGAAATGAAGCCAGAGGTGTCAGACAGAATTCTACAAGACTGAGTATGACTTCATAGTGAATGCCTTTCTGCAACAACACAACACACGTGGACTTCTCCAGATGGGATACGCAGAAATCAAATAGACTGTATTTGTAGAAGGAGGTGATGGAGAAGCCCAATATCAGACGCTAAATGCAGGCCACGGGTGGACTATGGAATAGTTCATCGATTGCTCACATGGAAGTTCAGGTTGAAACTGAAGAAAATTAAAGCAAGTCCGTGATAACCAAAATACAACCTTGAGTATCTCCCGCCCACATTTTGAGAATATCTCAAAAACAGATTTGACACATTGAAAGCTAATGACAGTAGATCTGACGAACACTGGGAGAACATCAACATTAAGAAAGTAAAAGGTCATTAAAAAGACAGGAAAGAAAGAAAAGATCAAAGTGGATATTGGAAGAGACACTTAAACTTGCTCTTAAATTTGGAGTAGCTAAGGCAAATGGAAGAAACGATGACATCAAGAGCTGAACAGATCATCTCAAAGGGCGGCTCCAAAAGACAAAGTCAAACATCACAATGCAATGTGCACAGCCCTAGAGTTAGAAAACTGAAAACGAAGAGCATGCTCAGCATATCTTCAACTGAAAGAACTAGAGAACACACCCATGCCTCGAGTTGTCATATTGAAAACTTCTATGGGCAAAATATTGAGTGATGCAGAAAGCATCCACAGGGTCACTGTACCCAAGAGAACCAGTCACCTTTCCACCATTTCAGAAGCTAACATAGGGTCAAGAACCAATGGGACTGAAGGAAGATGTCAACGCTGCACTCAAAGCTTAGCCACAAACAAGGTTCTAGGAATCAATGGATGACCAATAAAAATGTCTCAACATTCAGTGGAAGCACTCTCTCATTTGTGCCAAGAAATTTACTGAGCCAGCTGACTGATAGGGACCCATAAGTGTACCCATTCTGAAGGAAAATGTCCTGATAGAATGCTTAAAGTGTAGAATAGTATCAATGCTATGACCCACGTAAGATGTTGCTGAAGATCGTTCTGTAATGGCTGCAGCCATACACTGACAGGGAGCGGTCAGAGGACAGGCCGGATGCAGAGGAGGATGTGGACCACGGCTGATGTCAGATGGATCTTGGCTGAAAGCAGAGCATACCAGAAAGATGTTTCTTTGTGTTTCATTGACTAGGTCAAGGCACTCGACTATGTGGACCACCACAAAGTATGGATTGCCTTGAGGAGAATGGTAATCTCAGAAAACTACATTGTGCTCTAGGGAGCCTGTGCTTGGATCAGGAGGAAAAGAACCAGGGAATACTGCATATTTTAAATTCAGGAAAGTTGGACAACATGTGTCCTTTCACCATACTTCTTCAATCAGAGTATGTGGATTCTATAAAGAAGACTTTTCCATTAGGATTGGGGGAAGGCTTACTAACAACCTGAGATACACAGACGACACAACCTTTATTGATAAAAATGAGAAGGACTTGAGGCACTTGCTAATGAAGATCAGATATTTCAACCTTCGGTATGGATCAAAACTCAATGAAAGTAAACCAAAACACTCACATCTGGAGCAACAGGTTAATATCATGCTAAATGGAGAAAAGGTTGAACCTGTTAAAGGTTTTGTCTTCCTTGACTCCATAATCAATGTTCATGGAAGTAGCATTCAAGAGATCAAGGGACACATTGCATTGGGTAAATCTGCTGCACAAGACCTCTTTAGCATATTGAAAAGCAAGGATGTTGCTTTGAGGATTCAGGTGTGCCTGACGAAAGCCACAGTGTTTTTACCAGCCTCCTATGCATGTGATGTGAAAGTTGGACGTTGCATAAGGAAGACCAAAGAAGAATTGATGCATTGTAACTATGACGGCGGTGCAGAATATTGGAAGTACCATGAACTGCCAAAAAGAACAAGTCGATCCGGTTTTGAACAAACAAATCCAGGGTCTGGGGATACTTTGCCTCGTGTACTTTGGACATGTGATTAGGAGAGACCAGTCCCTGGAAAAGGGCATCGTGCTTGGTAAAGGGGCTGCGCCGTGTTTTGCTATGTTGTACACTGGCTTGCTGTGAGTCGGAACCGACAGGGAAGGACCTAGCAACAACAACAACTGTTAAAATGAAAACTTTGGACCTGCTCTCAGGAGGGACCCCTCTCTGGAGAAAGATACCATGCTTGGTAAAGCAGAGGGGTATCAGATAAATGGAAGGTCCTCAATGAGATGGATCGACACAGCGGCTGCAATAAGGGACTTTTCATTACAATTGTGAAGACAGGGCAGGTCTCAATCTACTGCATCGTTCGGTCATTGTTAGTTGGAATCAACTCTGGCACCTCACAACGACATAGTTAAATTAACTGAGAACAATAGATTTTTCCAGAAGGTACCTTCTAATTGAGTATCACAAAGATATTAGTTATAAGTTATATTAGTTATAAGGAAGAAGGGCAAAATGAATTGGATTGGTCCTAGATGTACTTCGCTACTAACTTGGAGAGTACATGATCTGAACTGCTGCTTGATAAGAGGAAGTATAAATTACGATAAGTCAGCCTTCAAAAACCCGAATGTGAGCTTTTACTTGACAGCCTGCTATCAAAGCAAGTATTCCTAAGTTTCAGGCTGTCTATCAAGAAAAGAGAGTTTGGGTCACATGTTCTTGGCATGGAATGATATATGACTTGTTTCTATTCAGCTTTAAGTCTGTGCTGCTTTAATTGCGTTTAAGCAGCACAGATTTAAAGACCCATGTCCCCCCTGGAACCTTGGGTCCTGTTGTTTTCCCCTCCAGATTGTTTATCCCACCTGTCTTATCTAGATAGACCGGCAGAGATAATAATATGCACAAAAAACAAAACAGAGCAAAATAAAGAAAACAAAACAAAACAGCAACAACAAACCAATGACCAAAAAGAAAAGAAAAACCTGTAAATAGTTCAAGGTTTCTTTGTTGACCTTTAGGAATATTTCCGGTCAAGTCTGATGGGGTGCCACACTCTGGTCCCAAAGTCTATTTTTGGTATTCCCTCGGGACTTCCTTGCTCTGCTCCCCAGGCTGTTCTGCTGCGTGCCCTTAGTGTTTTGCCTCAGTATGGTGGAGTCTCATTGGGCTCAATTCTCACACTGTGTCTCCAGTGTTGTCCCCTGTAGGGCTATGGGTCAGTAAGGGATGTCATGTCTCATAGTGGGGCCAACCATATGGTCCTTCCTGTGCATTGGTTGCTCTGAGCGTGGATATCGTCCTCAAGGCTTGGTGGACCAGGATGTGCTCCACTCTCTCTCCCTCCCCCATGTCCCTCTCCCTAAGCAGTAACTTCAGTGATGTCCTCTGAAGTAAATTCTTCGGGAGTGGGGGGGGGGGGAGTGTAGCCATCGTTTTCATCCCTAGCGTGTAGATGTTTAGGGGTTCCATTTCATTTTTTACAACTTCCAATTTTTCTAGATTCATACTTGGTGCATTAGAATTTCTGCTTATGAATTAATATTTACAGCTGTTTCTTATTTTGCGTCATGCCCCATCAGCAAACGATGGTCCTGAAGGCTTTGCTCCCACAGGCCTTACTCGATCGTGATGGTCAACTCGGCTTTGAGCAGGCAGCTCTTCTTTGGTTATATTTTGAGTGCTTTCTGAACTGAGTGGCTCATCTAAGATTCCTCCTGACTCTCTTCTGATTCTTTTCAGGAGGCTTTTGGTAGCTGATAATGTTTCAGGTTTATGCACAAGTGTTTCAGTGGGTAATTCCAGCCATATTCCTGGCAATTAAAGTGCACTATTTATAATCTTTGAAAACTTCCTTAGAGTAGGTTTTATTGAACGACTTCCACAGGTAAACACAATGCGCGTAGGGGTTTTTATGACTCACAGACTGCCGTGCAGTGACAAAGGGTAGAACCAGGATTTGGGTGAAACTGGCTGTTCTCTTTCACTGCACTTTTGATGGTCACCAAGTTACCCATCACCCAAATAAGAAGAGAAACTCATTTGATTTTAGAGCGTGAAACTGCACAAACGTGACCCATTAAGAAAATAATATAAACTTTTCTCACTTTTTATTACATAGCTTATTTAAGCCTTTATAGTGTCAATAGCATTTGCTCATTTGCTTTATTTTTCACAGCAGTTAATGGATCCAAGGTGACTTTTCTTGGTAAGATATTGGCTGATGACGCATTGTTGTCACAGTTCAAAATGGACCTCTGGAACCTTTGACTGTTTTCATATTCTTGCCCTATATTAAATTTCAATTTCCTGGAGACGTACAGAGGAACTACTATTTGTGGCTCCTAGGACTGGCATGGGCACTTGTTCTCAACCTGGAGGTACACGTCAGATTCACTGGGTGCCTTTTCTGAGTACACATGGGTGACCAGATGGAAAACTTTTGTATAAAGGAATTTAGAAATTACTTCTACTTTTTAGCCACTCACAATGAATTTAAGGAGTCGGCTATTCAAGCAAATAGGCCCAGGACACTGGCTCCTCCTTGTCATCTTTGCAGTTGTCTCCTTCTTTCTTCCCAACTTTGACATTAGGTGTTCGAGAGCTCAACCCTTGTTCCTCGTTTCCCTTTGTTCTGTTTTCAGGGAGCTCATGAATTTAAACAATATCCACATACTGAAGATTTCCAAATGTATTTCCTGTCCCTGAACCTCTTCCCCGAATTTCAAGTTTCTATGGATTCTGCCTCATCATCATTTCCATGGGGTGTCTGTAAGGGACCTCAACATTGGCATGTCTCCCACTGGTCCAGGCCTGCCCTCTAATCTACTCCGCATTCTTTACCATGATGGTTGATGCCAACTCTGTCCTTCCAGTAGACCAGGCCTAAAACCTTTGATTTATCCTCGACCCTATCTTTTTATGTATCCTGTCTCTCATGGTTAACTTTTTGTGTCTACTTGGCTTAACTGTGGTTCCCAGTTGTTTGGCCAATCACTAATTGCTGTTATGAAGTAATTAAATCAGTTGGCCTTAAGTGAAGCAGATTTTTTTTCCTCCCAGAATGTGGGTGGACTTCACAATTGATCAACTGACCCTCATG
Source organism: Tenrec ecaudatus (assembly GCF_050624435.1). Classification (NCBI taxonomy): domain Eukaryota; kingdom Metazoa; phylum Chordata; class Mammalia; order Afrosoricida; family Tenrecidae; genus Tenrec; species Tenrec ecaudatus. Next base: position 163,526,900 of record NC_134535.1, on the reverse strand, counting down.
GAACCAATGTGGTTTTTATGAGCAAAAAAAAAAAAGGAATTTCCTTACGGTGTGCTTTACCTCAACAGTATAAATAGAAAATTTGGGCAGAATTCCTTTTTACTCTTGTCATCACCTGATCTATGGATTTGGGGGTACAGGTCTGCAGAAGTCTCCAGCCTGTCACTTGACCTATGGGGTTTAGATTTGCCAGACCCCGCCTCTATACGAGCCAGTTTCTTGGAATATGTCTGTATCTCTAAATCTCTGGTTTTTTCCCCCTCTCTACTTGTGTTTCTTGCAGTCTAATCTGTTGCTAAATCTTATTAGCTCCCTTCAAATTACATTTAGAAGCTGATAATCTCTTAGTATCTCTACCACTCTCTTCTGATCCAAGCCACTGCCATCCCTCTTCTGGAATCTGGCAAGCATCCCTTAACGGGTTGCTAGACTTTCATTCCTGCTCTCATAGAGATGATTTTCAACAAAGTAGGTAGAGGAGTCCTTTAAAATGTAAATCCGTCAGGGCACTTCTTGGCTCTCTACCTTACCACTTCACTCCAAATAAACGACAAAGTTCTTACAGTGACCTACCAAACTCAGAGAAGAGCTGGCAAGATTTAGTGAGCATGCAAATCATGTGGCAATCTTGGTAAAGTGATTATGATTCCCTAGACCAGGGGTTGGAACGATGAGTGGGTATTTCTAACAAGTTAGGACAATGTCAAGTCCCTAGGTCCTGGATGAATCAACATATTACGTAGCGGGACCTGTGGCATCAGTCGACTTGATACCTTCTTGTGACCTGTAGCATCGGCCAACTTGTTACCTTCTTGACCTCATCTCCTAACACTTGCATGATTTATTCATGGGTGGATGCCACCCTGCTTCCACCTCCAGCCTTTTGCTTGCTATTCCTTTTGCCTAAAACACTCTTCCTCCAGCTCCACCGACTATATGTGCATAGCTTGTTCATTCCCTCTCTTCCTAAATCTGCTCAATCATCACCTCCCAGAAAGGGCTTCTCTGTCACTCTTGCTAAACTGCAAACCTAGTTCATAGACTTTCTTTCTCATTTTGTTTCCCTGCATAGAAGACGGTAGTATTTTTTAACTCTCTAAAATCTCACTGCCATCGAGTCACTTCTGACTTAGCCACCCTACAAGACAGAGACCTGCCTCCTGTGGGAATCCAAGATCATAAATCTTCCCTGGAGCAGAAAGCTTCATCTTTCTCCTGTGGAGCAGCTGCTGGTTTTGAACTGGTGACCCACGATGCCATCAGGGCTCCATATTAATTTAACATAGTATTCATGCATGCATTCGTTGGATTATTGTCCACCATCCTTACTATAATGTAAACGCCATCATAGCCTGGGGTTTTAGCTATGTTGTTTACTGGTGTGTTTTGGGTGACTAGATCAAGTGGCCTCCCCCTGCAGTCCAGGGGTCAGCCCACTGTGCCCCAGGGCTCCTTTGCCTCACCTCTATTGGGTACATAATGAATATTCATTAAGTGAATACAGGAAGCCAAAGGGTATGTGTTGTAGACCCATGTCCACCATAGTACACTATTCACAGGAGAAATAAGGTAGAAATAGTCCAAGTGCCTATCAATAGATGAATAAGTAAAATGTGTACAGACACACAATGGAATGTTGTTCAGCCATAAGGAGAAAGGGGGTTTTGATACATGCTACAACATGGTGACTAAAATAAGTCAGACACAAAAGATATCATATAATCCTATATTTTGAATTATCCAGGATGGGAGAATGCATACAGACCAAAGTTTAGGCTGCCTGGTATGGACAGAGGACAGGAGAGATCTTGTTTAAGGGATACTAAATTTCTATTAAGATTGATGAAAAACATTGCCAACAGTGGGGCTTGTTGCACAGAATGGTAATATAATTAATGTCACTGAATTGCACATATAGTAATGACTGTATAAAATCTTTAAATTGTCCTTTAATTTCTAATAAATTCTGATAGATCTATAGATTTCTTTATATAAACCTGAAAAGTAAGTCATCAGTTTAAATGCCCAGGAAGGTAATAGTGATCATATCGTAAGAGGAAGTATGAAAATTTAAAATAGTGGCTCATTCTTTGGTTTTTCACTATTTCTTTCCTGGTGATATGTTAACATGTTGCAGTTATTTATGAAGAAGAAGCTTCAAGATAATGAGAATTATGTATTTTTAATTTTTTTCTATGAGTTACTAATTGGCTACAGAATTTTTAAACAAACTTGTCCAATTAGTATGTTTAATTATTGAGAAATAATTCTGGGAAATTATATCATGAATAGGTTTCTGGCTGTGATATATATGTGTGTATATATATATATGTGTATGTGTAATCATTTTTGAGGCATAATCCACATACCATATAATTCAGTAGTCAATTATATCAAGAAGAATTATATAATCATTACCATAATCAATTGTAGATCATTTTCTTCTTTTTTTGCACTCCTTGTTATCAGCTCCTCATTTTCCCAAAAATTCCCCTGCCATAACCCCAAGAAACCATTATATAATTACTGTTTCTAGATCCACCCATCCTGGACTTTATATACTGAAAATCACACAAAGACAAAGCAAAAAAACAAAAGAGCTAACAGCAGTGACAAAATTTTTTCAAAAATTAAATTTCAATAGAAAGTAGAAGGCAGGAAATATTAAAAAACTAGAACAACTTTAAAATGGGTCAAAAGTGAGATCAAATGATATTGTTAAATTTTAACGTAACTTCCCAATAAATATTGGCCCAAAAATACCATATACTTACTATTTTAATGGCCTCCTTACTTCATTATGACTTGTGTTGAAATGGTGGAAGTGGCTCTGGTGCTGTCAATGAATATTATTGGAAGATTTTCCCTATCACCAACCACCATTGTTTGTGTAAACAGTGTCCAGTCCCTTTAGTGTTTACTCTGTACAAGTCAACAATTCAGGTACTCATATCATCTCCTTTTCTCAACAGTATTTTAAATTCTAGATCATTAGCTAAACTAATGACATTAACAATGCATTAGTGCTTATGCATTGGGCTGCTGGCCTCATAGTTAGCATCCAGCTCTAAGAGGGAAGGATAAGACTTTCTACTCCTGTGATGATTTGCAAGCTCGGAGACTCACAGGGGTAGTTCTATCTAGCCCTATACGATTACTGTGAGTCATCATTGGCTTGATGGCAATGGAAGTAATGCCCAAGAGGATGGTTGATATTGTTATTTAACATAAAATGACAGTGATGTCTCTAAGGTGAACTAATGATCTAAATAAACCGTTGATGAAGTGTAGGTTTTGGACCTACACTTAATTCTAGCCCAAATCTAAGAACAAGTAGTTTTTATGACATGGCCCTACTTCTGCTTGACCTCATGAAGCGGTCACTGAAAGATATGGGTGCTAAAGCAAAGTGTGGTGAAGAAACTGGATTGTGCCAACTTTCAGAAAAAGTAGTGCCTGGGGTCTTAAAGGCTTGTTTTTAAACAGGCAGCCATCTAAGTGAAGCATCAACTCAGTTCACATGGAAGTGACCCATCAGCCTGTGTGATCCAAGGATTGTAAGTCATATCATCCAGATCTAAAGGAGAGAATGGGATCAGAGTTTAAATTGTGAACATCAAGTTCGCAGAAGGCTGTGAATCACAGAACAAATTCCATCTGCAGGGTCCACACATACATTACTCGCCAGTGAATCCCCTCAGATCAGCGTTGAGGAGTGTGAATAACCCTGTTGCCAGACAGAGAGCATTGTAAAATCAATTATGGGAGATGTAGTTAAGTCAAAAGGTAATGTCTTATCATTTGACCTTCCTTTTGACCCATTTAAAAGCTGTCTCAGCTTTTTAAATGAAGGCCCAATACCTAAGGTGAATCCCTTCTGAACATGGACCAGGGATGTGAGCAGCCTTGTTATCATGCTGAATGCATTGGATAGTGGATTGTTGAAGAAGCGTTTGAGCTTCATGATCATTTAAATTGTGTTAGTGTGTAATATTCTTTGCTTTCTCTTCCATTGAGGTTTCTATATGTTTTACTTTTCAATTGAGATTTTTATGTTTTACTTTGATACTCTCATTCACTTGTGTTTGTTTGTCTTTTAATGTTTGTCTGTATCTGAAATCGGGATAAGTAAACCTATAGAGACGGTATCTGGATTAATGGTTCCTTGGGGATACGGTCCCTGGTGCTGTAGTGCAATCTGCAAGGTCAGAAACCACCAGCCAGCTCCGAGGGAGAAACTATTTTCTAATCCCAGAGTTTCAGTCTCAAACTCACAGGGGCAGTTCTACACTGCCCGATGGAATCCCTATGAGTGGCATCAAATTGATGGCCATGAATTTTTTTTTCTAGTTGCTTGGAGTGGAATGTTATTTTGGGGACCATGGTGTGGTTGACCCAAACCATGAGACTTTCCATTGCTTCATATGCATGTGAAAGTTGGACATTGAATAAAGAAGGATGGAGAAGAAGCCATGCATTTGAACTGTTATGGGTGCTGGAGAATAATCTTGACTCTTCAAAGTACCATGGACTGCTAAAAGGGCAAACCGATCTGTCCTGGAAGAAGTGCTCCTTGGAGGCAAGGATGACAAGACTTTGTCTTACATACTTTGGATGTATTGTCAGGAGAGAGAGTCCATGGGAAAGGACATTATGCTTGCTGAAGTGCAGGGACAGTGAGGAGAGAAAAGATGGGTTGACACCCTGGCTGTACCAATGGAATCAGGCACAGGAAGAATTGTAAAGAGGGTGCAGGACCAGGCCGTGTTTAGTTTGTTCGTGTGTCGGCTTGCTATACGCCGTAGCAGACTCAATGGCACCTAACATGGCAGGGGTGGGTGGGTGGGGAGACCATGGGGAAATGGGGAGCTAATAACCATGAGAACAAGAATGAAGAAAATGCTCTAAAATGGATTGAGGTGATGATTGTACAGTTCTTCTTGATGTGATCGAGCTATTGAATTGTATGATGTGTGAATTATATACCAATATAACTGTTGGGGGGAAATTTAACCTAATGACATCCTACCATAATCCACCTACCAATGCAGTATGCACAATGACAAGGTTAGTCACATCTCTGGACACTGTTCAGATGGAATTCACCAGAGGTTTGATCCCCATGTATTTCCCCTTCGCTTAAACAAAACAAAACAAAAAAACTGATATAACTATTATAAGGATCAAAAGGGAGGGTCAAAGAAGATGTTACATTTTAACCTAACTATACAATAATTGTCTCTACAGTAGTCTCTGGCTGATAACAGGCTATGCAGCTTTCAGGAAACTCTTAGAGTAGCCCTACGGGGATCGAACCCATGTTTATGCTGTGTATCTGTAACCATCCAGATGAACTATTCTTTCTTTTTCTCCTTGAACATAATTGCTTGCACTCCCGTACTCTGGCTTCTGGCTGGACTTAACCTATAGGAGTTATTGATGGAGGAGTAGAAGGTGGGAAGATGGAGCATTTGGGAAGTTTGCAGATCCTTGCCTATGGGCTGGGGGTGGTGATATCTGAATTTTCAGCAAAGGTCAGTGGTCCTCTGCTTCAGCTGCGACAACAGCCTTTTCTGAGCTTAGGTGTCCTCGAGGCCTCGGGGTGATCTCAGCTCTCTTCCAGCACCCCAGATACTCGCCCGGTTTGCTTCACCCAACTCTAGCAAATTCCAATCCGTCGTACCTGGACACGCCATTCCTTCTTGGTTGGTAAGATGAGTCAACAAGTGTCTTATTTCCCAGCACGTGTGTTTAAAATATTAATACCAAGACCCCAGTGCAGGAATTCATTTTCATGGGCAGAACAAGTGTTCTGTTTCTCCTTTTTTGGATCAACATCTGACTTTTGCGAATATGGCTTTGGAGATGGTACTGGGGCTGTGGACACTGGCGCCTTCGGGGTTCAACCCCAAAGCTGCTTGTTCTCACAGAGAACTTGTCTGCAGGACACTAGATGGGGTGGGAAGAACAAAAGGTAGAGATCCTTTTCTTCTATGTCAGCTGACAACACTCAGAGTATTCTAATTTGAAGTCACCGTCTTGCAGAGCTGAAGTAATGTAAATGAAAATCTTCTGGTAGTGGATGAAATATTCAGCACCACTCTATAGCCCACCCCCAGCCTCCATTTGTAACTCTCATACCCTTACCAGCCATTATTTTTTAAAGTCTTACCCAGAGGAAACTGTGTAGCACTGCATTCATTTGCTGGATGAACTTTCATGTACACTTGAGCTCTTTGGAGGTTTGGTGGAAACTAGCTGCAAAAAGCTCTTTATTTATCTGGCCTTTATGTATATATAACAAAACATTGACTATTTCCATATTTTTTCACATGTACAGTTCAAGTACATTGATTATGTTAATCATGTTGTGCAACCATTTCTACATTTGTTTCCAGATTTTTCCATCCTCCCTCTTTTCTCCCCCCCACCCCCTTCCTAACTACTAATAACTTTCTTTTCTATATGTCTGCCTCTTCTGGATATCCCATATAGGCAAAGTCATGCCATATTTATAATTTTGTGACTGACTTATTTCAGACAACATAATGGCTTCAAGATTCATCTGTGGTGTAGTGTGTATCAGAATCTATTTGTTTATTAAAATGTGAAGAACTCAAAATCATTTAAAAGGGAGATAAGTCTTCCATTTACTTAGAGACTGGTGGACACCTTAATCACTGTCGTCCTTAGTCACCTTTTCAGCCTATAATGGATTCCCTCCCATTTTCAGCCAAACAAAAAGTATGTCTGTAAAGGAGATACTAACACTGGAAGGCAGACACGCTTCAAGCTAATGGGCCCTGTGAGATCGGAAGGGCAACATTTGCTCAAATACAAAGTTCAGAAGAAGAGACGGGATTAGGAAAGAAAGGGGCATGGAAATGGGAAACTGGGAGAAAGTGGGCCATGTGATGTTACATTGTGGAGACTGCAATCAATGACATGAAACAAAATGCGTATGAATTGTTGAGTGGTAAAATGATTTGTTCTGTAAATTTTGACCTGGTCACAATAAAGAAAAATATTTTTTTCTCTTTATATTGTATGCCTGCCTCCTTAAGGCTTTTTGACCCATGTAGAACATCACTTAGAAACCGACAGCCTTGTTATGACTTACTCCACAGGAGAAAGATGAGGCTTTCTACCCCTGTAAAGGGTCATTAGAGACCCACTGGGGCATTTCCACCCTTTCCTGTGGCGTTGCTGGGAGCTGGAATCAACTCAGAGGCAGTTAGTTTGAGTCGTATAGTTTCTGAGACTGTAAGTCTTTAAAGGAGAAAAAAGCCTCATCTTTCTCCAGTGGAGCGGCTGTGGGGTTTGAACCGCCAACCTGGTTGTTAACAATCCAGTGCTTATCACACTGTCACCCAGGGCTCCTCCTATGAAGATAGGTTATAAAAAACTAAGTTTGTTTCTCAGCTGCTTAAAGAGGACTGACAAATGAATATCCTCAAGATAAATTCAAGGCACTAAAAAAGTACCCAATAAATATTTAATGATTCAATTAATTAACCATAAAATGATAGTATTTAAAAAGTCCTGCTTATGCCTTAATTGAGATAAGCCTAGTCACAGCATGTGAGTCTTCATCTCTGAAATGAAATTTCTAGACAAAATATTTAAACTTTTCATATGATATTTATTTAGTGTGCCATCTATAAATTGTGACTTGCTTTGAGTATTAATAATGTTTTGATAAATATTCTTTATTCTTTTGAAAATAATTTGGTGCATTAGTTAGTGTGATTTATTGATGTCCTGGTATAAGAAAATGTTTCTGATAGAATTAATTTTCGGTTGCATTATGAAAATAGATGAGATGCAGCATGATATATGGGAAAGCGAGCCAGACTGAATCAAAAGACCTGAGCTTAATTCTTAGCTCTTCCACTTAGAATGCTTTATCGAGCAAGCTATTTATCTTGTCAGAATTTTCGTTTTGCCACCCATAAAAATGGGGGTGATGCAAAAGAGGTAGCAGCTGCCTCTTAAGACTGCGGGGTCTGGTCTACGCTTTGCAAGTTGCAAAATTCCCGAGTGCACATTTGCAGCAAGTTTGATGCGATTTACAATTTCTCACTAAAGAGCCATCCTTTATAGAGACACATTTCTTCCACGAATTGGGACACACTTGGAGTTTTCGTGTCTGAAGATTTTCTACTTCAGTCCTGCTCTCATCTTACCAACAGTGTTAGGGTTCTCCAGAAAACCAAACCAGTGATGTGTACATATGTAGAGAGACATTTATCCCCAGAGATTGCTCACACAGTTGTAGAAGGGGGTCAGCCCAGTCTGCTTCAAGTCCATAAGTCAGCTATTAAGCTGGAGGGGATTCCTGAGCATGTATTTGTCGGGGAGCTGTCGGACCAAGTAGGAAAATGAAATAAAAACAGGAAGACTACAGATGGATGGAGGCAAAGTCAAACAAATCCAAAGTCAGGAGCCTGCTGATGGCTCCTGGGATCGGCAGACGACTTGCCGAAAGTTGTCGAACCAGATGCAAGATCCAGATCCAGCAGAAGTGACAAGTGCCCCAGAGCCTCTACTTCAAAAGGAGCAGGCCCCATCCCACCCAGAGTCATTCTTCCCATTGCACCAAGGGGGCTGCCCTCCACCCTAACTGCTAGATGCTCACAAAGTTTCTCACATTATCTCTGATCCCATCATGGAGTTGATTGCATTGAGTTAAATCATACGGGGGGGGGGGGGGGATTACTGCCAAACTACTGGGAACCCTGGTCCAGCCGAGTTGACACAAAACCTGACACACCATCTTGATTGTTCTGTGGCAGTCTCAATTTTCCAAATAAAGTTGGTAAGTGATTTACTTTTCAGGAGAAAAAAGACAAACGTGGAGAATAAGCTCCTTATCCTTGGATTCTTCCTTTTGATAGTATCAGGGAGTAATGCATCATTTTTATATGGCACATAAAAAAAGATTTTTTTTGGAACATAGTAACCTCTGTCTCCCTATTGCAAAATTGACAGGGCTATTCTTTTAAAATAGATAAGTTTGCTATATTGTGTAGTCTTGGTTTTAAATATCAGTGATAGTAAAGTCAAAAGCTACCATGTGTGGCTGATTTACAAGAAGTCTCCCATGAGTTTTGCTCCTATGCCTGTCTTTTAGCTGAATTAGTGTGTAATTTGGAATCGTTTGGTAAAGTTCATGTCTAATGTTAGCCCAACATTTATCATAGTACATGGTGTCCCTTTTGATGCATAAAAAAAAACAACATGTAAAAACACTTCCAGGTACACTAAAACACCCTTAGCCTAACAACATAATAAATATAATGTTCTGATGCATGCCACAAAGGAATGGCAGTTTATTATTATGAACCGTTGTATGCACCTTGAACCCTTAACATCCTGGGCTTTATGTATGCTCTCAGGAGGGGAAGTGCGTCAGAACTTTGTAACCTGGTGACTTCTTGGTACATTATAATTAGCAACTTCAGATATGATTATTTTTTCCCTAAAACACAATGAGTACTTGGTCTCTCAAATCTCACTTCATAGCGACCCCGTAGAACAGGCTTGACCTGCCCCAGTGGATTTCCAGGACCTCAGCTATTGGTGGGAGCAGAAAGCGTCATTCTGGAGGAGCTGGTGGTTTGAAACAGTTGACTGTAGAGTTAGCAGCCCAGTGTTTAACCACTACACCAAGGCACCCTGATATACTTGACCGACCTCACCTATTTCACAGTGCGAATGTGTTCTAATTGGCAATCGATAGTATTATTTAAAACCAAGCTTGATATAGAAGCAAGAGTAATTTTTAAATGACCCCAAATCTCTGCTCTTCTGTAAGCCAGAGTAAAAGTACGGATGTGCATTTTCACAAAATCTTACCAGAAATAAAATTACATGTCATTTCCCAAGGTCATAGTTGCTGGAGAAGCTTACATAATGTTGTCTAACCAAGGCTTTGTGGATCAGCCGTGCCTCAGAAGGTCAAAGGTATCGCAAAGTCAGACCTGACCATGTGGCTAGGCCTCATTAGCGTCACTTGAATGGCCATGTCAAAGGTGGTGAGTCGAAAAAGATAGGATCGTGGTGCACCAGTGCATTTTTCACGATCAGATGTGGAGGAAGGGGGAAGCAGAGAGCACCAATTTGTTATAGTTGAAGATTTCTGTGATGTAAACATACGCGCCATAGGAAATTTCAAATGAGCAGTGGTTTGAAAACTCGCTCACAACATGACTTAAAAGGGCCAACTCCTAAATGCCAGTATCAGTAGGCTTCAGAACCTGACTAGGAGAAAGCATTGAAGAAGGGAACAAAGAATCCCCAAATTCAGTCTAGTCTAACAAAAAGGATTGAGGCAGAAGGTTATGCTAAAGCTAAACCGCAGGGCCTTCGGCGAGGGATTCATTGTATGCTTTGCTTTAAGATTGTGGAAGATTCAGTCTCTCATGTCAAGCCACATAATCCGTTTCCTGCATTTTCTGTTTGAAATCATCAGTAAATTCTACATGAATTACTATTGAAGCACCTGGAGACGGAGGACGGGGACAGTGGACCTTTGGGTCACCCGTGAAAAGGAAAGCAGGGAGATAAGAATTTAATGAGCTGATCCTGCACATATGCTCTCAGCTGAAAAGCCTTTGGTCACACAGTGAAGCCTAGACCCTACCACAGGGTCATTTGTGGGTAGGCAAAGTGAGGGAAGTCCAGCACTATAGAAAATTATAACAAGAAGACCTCAATCCCATGGAAGACAGGGATGCTACTATGAACTTATTTACAGCAGTCTACGCTCTCATTCCATTTCATGTTTTTATTTAAAAATTATGTTACCAAGTTAACAAGGAATTCCTCTTGGGATTGTGCTAGCCTACACATGGTCAGTCCTTGAGATCCTGTGGGGAAGAGACAGGCAGGAAGGTAAACTACCTTGTAAACACGTGATGAATTCACTTCATAAGCTGGATGGACATGGAGAACATTATGCTGAGTTAAATCAGTCACTTACAAAAGGACAAATAGTGTATGTGACTGCAGATATTAGACGTCAAATACAGGCCAATTCACAGAAAAAAACCCACATCCTGTATAAACCACCAAGGGTAGGAGGGAAAAGAGGGTAAATCACTAACGGGAGGGTAAACCAAATCCCCTGCCATTGTATATATTCCAACTCTTAGTGACCCTATAGGACAGAGTAGAACTACTCCTTAGGGTTTCTGAAACTATGAATCTTTAGGGGAGCAGGCAGCCTTGTCTGTTGGGTTTGAACCACAGACCTTGTTGTTAGCAGCCCAATGCACAGGCCATCGCACCAACTGGAGACTAGACACACATTTCTTTCGGTCAAAGAAAAGGCACTATGCAATAAGGGGACTATCAGCACAAAATAGTCAAGGCAAAGGAAGACACTTAGAAGAACACATGAATTAAAGGCAACAAAGGTGAATACAAGCACACACACAAACCTGCAGTCAGAGTAATAACAATAACCCACGAGTGGCCTTTTGACAGACATGCCAACTGAAAATGAGTGGGAGGTAAATGGAACTACCTCTGGGACTATTTATAGATTTGATAGAGGATATTTTTCCACCTGCTATTTATATGAGCTACAAATAAATCCATGACTATAGCTGAGCATTCAGGAGGCAAAATCATGAAAACTTCTTAGCCGTAAACAAATGCCTTGAGAGTGGCTTGCTGGGCCTGAGGGCCAGGACAACACTCTTAGCACCATCAAGGTCAATTGGCATCACAGGTCACCAGGACAAGGTTCTGTGTCCTAGCTGGGTGAGAAACAACTGGAGTCTTAAAAGCTTAAGAGTGGCCAAGTACGGTGAAACTATTGGTCTCTTCTCACCTGGAGCATAGAAGAGTAAAGAAAATCAAAGATTCAAGGAAACAATTTGTCCATAGGACTGACTGATGGAGCACTGGAACCACAGCTTCCATGACAATTGAGACCAGAAGAACTAGATGGTGCCTTGCGTCCACTATCAACTCGAAAAGGAATCACAATAGGAGGCCCTGGATAAGGTGGGAGAAACATGTGGAATAGAACTAAAGACGGTAAAAAAAAACTAGGATTATTGGTTCTGTCTATGGCCCTTAGGTACCCTTCTACCCTAGAACCAGGCGCACACTTGTGGACACACTCAGGTAAACACTAGACCGGCCTACAAGGTGAGCAGTGACACTGGATGATACATACTATTAGGAAAACCAACTGGAGGAGAGCAAAGGGGAATCCATTGACCAGAGTAAAGCTCAGAAGCAGAAAGGTAGAGAAAGGAGGGGTCAGAGGAAATGGTAAAACATGGAGGAACTGGATATTGCTTAAATGTCATGAATCAAAATGTGTATCAGTTGTTTAATAGCAAAACAATTTTCTTTGTAAAGTTTTACTCAAATCACGAGGAAAGTGGTCACTAAACGGAGCGCATTGGTGAGTTTAGTACAGAAGGTCAAAGGCAGAAGCCTGACTTGAACAGTTAGAACTTGTCAGCAGAACCCCCCTAGGCGTCATGCTGCACCTGATGTGGTTTCCAAAATTTTATGTATTGGGGGGAGGGGTTGTATTTTTTTTATTTAATTGGACATATTAGGGGTTTTATGTCATTGAATGTTTTTTTTTATTTTGGGGCTATGAAAATCAGGACTAATGAACCTATAGAGGCAGCAAGTGGAATAAGGATTTTGTGGGGAGGGAGACACAGAGCTGGTGGTGTGCTGAAGGGGTGATGACATCGAGGGGTCCATAGAAGAAGAATGCTTGGCAACTGATGTGATATCAAATTTACAATTCTGCTGGACGTGATTGAACAATGGAGTAACTTGATACATGTATTAATACCAATTGATGAAATAAAAAAAATTTTAATATGTGAGAGCTTTATGAAGCAACAAATACAACACTATTGTTAGGTTTGTAACAAAATACAAATGAAAGAATCCATCTATCAACACAATCTGGCTTTTAAATGTATTGCTCAGAATAAATCTGTGAGATTGTTGTTGTTAGGTGCATTGAGCTGGCCTAGTGACCGATGCACAACATCGGTCCTACGCTTGAGCCCATTGGTGTGGCCACTGTGTCAACCCATCTCCTTGAGAGCTGCCTCTTTTTTGCTGCCCCTCTACTTTACCAAGCAAGATGACCTTCTCCAGGGACTGGTCTCTCCTGACAACATGTCCAAAATATGTTAAGAGGGAATCTCATCATCTTCGCCTCTAAGGACCACTCTGGCTATACTTCTTCCAAGACAGACCTGTCTGTCTTTTTAGGAGTCTGTGGTACTGTCAGTAGTATTCTCCAGGACCACCATTCAACTGCATGGATTCTTCTTTGGTCTTCCTATTCAAGACCCAACTTTGAATACTCTTTAAGATTATTCTGTGGGAAAATTTGTCTGTAAGTCACAAGATAACTACCAATTTGGACTCTGAAAAAGAGGATAATCCATTCATTTCTGGTAAGTATAAAGCATGTGTTTTTCAGGAAGTTAAAGCTAAAGTTGAACAATCTTAAGATCTGTATATAAGAAGGCTATGTTATTATAGTTTGTAGTATTAGATTTGATTACTTTGTAGATGTGAGTATGTTGTGTTGTTTTATTTGTAGTAATGAATTGGGTTTATAATATGTACAAATTACAAATTCCTCAACTAACAACACGATGGTTTAAAAAGTTTATGATCCTAGAGTTTCATATGATATTTACTTATTTCTACTTCATCTTATTTCAGAAAAGGGTTAGAGGGCTAAAATGAGTAAGTTATAAAAGTTACCTCCAAGAGGGACTTACATGTTTGATTCGCCATTTGTGAGAACTTTATATTCTAATTTCATTGGCATTAACTTTTAGGTATTCAGAGGATGACTACATTCGACTTGTCGCAGATATTCAGAGCTGTCCATGGAAACAACAAACAGAAGAATATGAAAAATTTAGGTAAAACAAGAACCATAAGTAAAAGGAGACCAAAATGTTTTGTGCATCTGCTTTATAGGGCAAAGAGGCATCGTATTGTTTAGAGGAAAGTAGAAGGGGTCACCCCCTTCTATGAGGATGATTTCTTGGCATCTTGGACTTTTAATACAATTAAATATGTCCAACTCCCCCATTCCTTTGCCATCACTGTTGTAGAAATTGGTATTATGTTATTAGAATTAAATTTTCAAACTCTAAATTCAAAAGATAATTTTATTGGATGGTTTGTGGATGTGTTTTTAATTTCTTGTACCCTTTATATTCGGGATGCATACATGTGAGAGATCTGGCCATGTCCCGTTAGGTGTTCTGCTGGCCCAAGGGGCTGATGGTGGAGGAATGTGAATATTGCAGAGCGGATTTTAGCAGCTGCAGTTAGGCTGAAATGTGACGCCTTAAGTCTCCCTTCCACCCACTTTAAATGTATTCGATTAAGTAATTAATTAATTGCCACTTACTTTTTTATTGAAGTTGCACTCCTGTTTTATTTGGTCAATGTTGCTGGATCCTGTTTTTTGTCTTGTTTTGTATGCTTTTCTGTACTGGAAAGTGAGCATGGCTGGATCTGTGAAGGCAGCAACCAGGGGGATGGAAGAGTGGGGGTGGGGCATGAGGAGTCAGCGGCAATGGGGACAAGAGGAAGAAAAGGTTTCAAGGGTGATTGTGGTGATGACTGCACCACCCTTCTTAATATGACTGAAATATTGCATTGCACGATAGGCTCATTATAGCTCAGTACAATGGCTTTCTAACAAGAGGTTGATGATCAAATCCATCCATTGGCTCTGTGGGGACAAAGGGCTTGGTGTTCTGCAGCCTTACTACTGGGGGCAGTTGTACTTTGTCAAACGGAGTTGCTAAGATCCAGAATAGACTAGAGGACATCTAACAACACGTATATGCATGTGTATGAGTTTATGTATGTAGATATTATTGTCAATAACATGTAATAGTGTTAGGGAATATTTGGAAAACATTGAAGAAAAATTGATAATCTCATCACTAGAAAAGAATCCATTTTTATTTCTACATCGTCTCTTCCATATATTCTCATTACCAAAAAAAAAAAATCACTGCTATCAAGACAATGCTTCCTCACAGTGACCCTATAGGCCAGGGTAGAACTGCCCCTGTGAGTTTCCAAGATTGTAACTCTTTATGGGAGTGAAAAGCCCCATCTTTCTGCTGTGGAGTGACTGATGGTTTCGAACTGCTGACCTTGTGGATAGCAGCCCAATACGTAATCCACTATACCACCAGGGTTCCTGTGTCTTCGCATTAGGTTTTGAAAATTGGTATCATTAAGGAGCTGGAGTTGCTCATGGTAGTAACTTGGTACAGATCCTTCAAACTGACAAAACCAGCTTATTGGCTGTTAATGAAAGATCTCTTGGTGCACTTGAGTGACTTGAAGTCCACCTGACAAAAGTAGATTTTGTTAAGGAGATATATACTGTGCAGTGTAAGCATTGTTACCAATCTGGTACCTATCCAGTGGTGGGATTCAAATAATTGAACAATTGGTTTGCTGCCCTAATGATGATTTTAAGTATGTGTATATATATATATATATATATATATATATATATATATATATATATATATAAAGGTAGTTTATTATTTCCTACAGTTAATACTTAAATAAGAACAATAAAAGTGGTACACAAAACTAGATTGCTATAAGAAAGCATTTTCAAATATTAAATTTTGTCAGGTAAGTAATACCTGACAAAACAATAAAACTGTTCAGACATTTCAGCATTGCTCCTTTTTTGGTTTGGGGCATATAAGGGAAATTCTGTACACATATGATGCTTTGATATAATTTTGACCTGGATGAGAGATCAATTGTCAAGAAAAGTTAGTATCATTTATTTTTTTAATAATCAGCAAGGCAATATATTCTTAATTAACTGACAAGAGACATATGTTCCAGAATAAAACTCATGAAAGATAAATGCTCTTATAAACTCATAGGCTTAAAAATATAGCCAGTAACAACACCATAGACAGGGGAACAGCTAGAGAATTAAACCAACAACGAGGAGGACATAGAGATCCTGGGGGTGTTTGAGCAACAGCAAGCTGGCTGAGAGGAATCATTAAGAGGAAGAAGAAGGGCGAGCATGATGGTGGGGCTGCAGGAAAGTAAAAGGAAGCAGAGGAATGGTCTAGGAAGCAAAGCTATGGATAGATGCATGAACACAGGTTTACGTGGCAATATACTGAGGTAGTGGTGGACTTTGGGCCACTGCTCAAGCCCAGCCTCAACGCAAGAACACTTTGTTCTAACAGCCTGGTATTCTGTGATGCTCACCCTCCCGCATGATCACTGAAGACAAAGCGGGTGCATAAGCAAATGTGGTGAAAAAAGCAGATGGTGCCAGGCTATCAAAAGATACAGCGTCTGGAGTCTTAAAGACTTGAAGTTAAGCAAATGGCCATCTAGCAGAGAAGCAACAAGTTCACATGGGAGAAGCACACTAGCCTGTGGCATCATGAGGTATAGATGGGATCGAGTAACAAGCATCAGAAGACACAAAACAAACAAAAACCATATTGTTGAGAATGAGAGGGTCAGAGCAGAGACCCAAAACCCGTCTGTAGACAATTGGACATCCCCTCACAGAAGGGTCACGGGAAGGGATGAGTCAACCAGGTCACAGTGTCGCCAGATGAAACACCCAATATTCCTCTGGTTGCTTGAAGCTTCCTTCCCCTCCACTCTCATTACCCCAGTCCTGCTTTTACTGCAGCTAGACCAGATCATGTACACAGGTACAGACAAGCAAAGATAAAAGCTCACGACA
The DNA here is from genome assembly GCF_050624435.1 of Tenrec ecaudatus. Classification (NCBI taxonomy): domain Eukaryota; kingdom Metazoa; phylum Chordata; class Mammalia; order Afrosoricida; family Tenrecidae; genus Tenrec; species Tenrec ecaudatus. The sequence goes on along the minus strand of NC_134535.1, from coordinate 163,510,120 downwards.
CGCAAAATCCAGGAACAGGAATGGGAGTAGCGATACCAGGAGGTTAGGGGAAGGTGGGGAGAGGAAGGGACTGCAATGATCGCCACATAACCACCACTACCCCACCCACCCACCCCAGAGGATGAACAACAGAACCCGTGGGAGAAGGGAGACAGTGGTTGGTGTAAGCTATGAAAATAGTAATAATTTATCATTTATCAAGGGTCACAGTGGGGGGAGGGGAAAAACAGGAGCTGATTCAAAGTGATCAAATAGAAAGTAAATGTTTAGAAAATGATGGTGGCAACAAATGTATAAATATGCTTGATACAATTAGTGTATGAATTGTTATAAGAGCTGTAAGAGCCTCCAATAAAATGATCTTTTAATAAAAAATAACCCAACTCATCATACATATATATGCATTTATAATACATATTTATAGCCGATGTGTTAAATGCATGTCTTAGCAATGAATAAGAAAAAGGTAGCACAATTTTTGTCCTTTTCACAACATAATTAACTTTAAACTAATTGTATTTCTCCCAAGGTGTGTTGAATTCTAAGGCTATCTGATCCTGTTTTCAATTTTATGTTTTGTTCTTTTAAAAAATTTTATTATTTTTAAATCATTTTATTGGGGGCTCTCATAGTTCTTATAACAACAATCCATACATCAATTGTATCAAGCACACATACATATATTGCCATCATTTTCTAAACATTTGCTTTCTATTTGAGCCCTTGGTATCAGGTCCTCTTTTTCCCCTCCCCTCCCCTTGTAACTACTTGATAAATTATAAATTTTTATTATGCTTGTATCTTAAGCCAACTGCTGTCTTCTTTCACCCACATTTCTGTTGTTTGTCCCCGGGGTTGGGTGGCAGCAGTATGTGTCTATCATTGTAATTGGTTCCCCCTACCTCCCCTCCTCCACCCACCTTCCTCCTACCCTCCTGGTATCACTACTCCCTTTTCTTTTCCAAAGGGAGTTATCTGATCTGGATTCCATAAGCTTTTATCTGTACCAGTGTACATGCTCCAGTCTAGTCAGAAATGAAAGGCCGGTTGGGGGTCATGATAGTGGGGGGAGGGAAAGCCTCAAAGAACCAGAGGCATATTGTGTTTCATCTGTGCTATACTGCACCCTGGTTGACTCATCCCTTCCTTGAGGGATGTCCTATTGTCTACAGATGGATTTTGGGTCTGTGCTCAGACTCCCCATCATTCTCAACAATCTGGTTTGTTTGTTTGTTTGTTTTGGGTCTTCTGGTGCCTGTTCCCTGATTCTGTTGACACTTCATGATCGCACAGATTGATGTGCTTCTTCCATGTCGGCTTATGGCTTCTCTGCTAGATGGCCACTTGTTTAACTTCAAGCATTTAAGACCCCAGACGATATATCTTTTGATAGCTAGGCACCGTCAGCTTTCTTCACCACATTTGCTTATGCATCCATTTTGTCTTTAGCATTCATGTTGGGAGGGTGAGCGTCACAGAGTGCCAGGTTGTTAGAACAAAGTGTTCTTGTGTTGAGGGAAGGCTTGAGCTGAGGTCCATATATGTCCATAGACCAATATCTCTATTTTTATGAATTAATATATTTACATATGTACACACCTATGTTTATGCTTCTATCCATAGCTTTGCTTTCTAAATCTTTCCTCTCAACGTTGCTTCTTGATTGACATTCTCACTTGTAATATCATTGCTGCTATCTCAACATCATCAGCCGTGTTCTGACCAACTATTCACTGAAAGAATAAGATCCTGTTCTTTTAGAGGGAGGCTAATTAAACCATAGTCATTGTATTTGATATATTAAAAACAGATAACTTCTCCTCTCTGAACCTTATACAATGTTCATCTTGAAAAACCCCATTCCTCTTCTGCTGAACTCATAGTAAATTTTCTAACAATATTCTTAGCTTTTTGAACACTTTCAGGAATTGCATAATTCACTCATAATGTCTCTTGAAATGAATGACAGCGTGTCACCCACTGGTTGCTTGGCAGTTTTTCTCTTAACATTTTATGTTTGTTTATTGAAGTAAAAACACAAGGGGATAAAAATGTAGTGTTTCATCAAAAGTATAGCGAGTGTTGAGAAATGAATACATCAGTCTTACAAGTATAGTTCTGTCTGATTTTTTTGTGCCTATGGATGGAAATCTGGTTGCTTAGATTATGCTGCTGTGCAGACATACATTTAAAAAGGGTACGGAATATAAAGTTGTGGTTTCCACATTGGGTCTCTGCCCAGTCTCCCACTTTAGAGAGAACCCTGATTACAAGAGCCGTTTTAACAAACAGCACACCAACCTCAACAGATGAACTAATGGGAACCAGATGACTCCCACCACTGTACCTATCCCCGCGCCCCGCACATCATTTGTGACCTTACTTGGTTGAGATGGCTCTGCTGTTTGTTAGCCCATATTCTGATTCTCCTTGTTACTATGCATCCCATGCAGATTTTACTCTGCCAGATTAGTTTATTGCTCTCCAGATACTTATCTTTACCTGTTTGTGTTTGCAAAGTTCACTTGAAGGGTCAAAATCCTATTAAAAAGGACTTTCACTCCTAGGCAGGGTCACTATGAGTCTGACTCCTCTGGATGGGAGTGGGATTGGTTTGTTTTGTTTCCGTGGTTTCAATGCCTGAAGAAACAAAAGTCAATTATCTTCTGCAAAAGGTAAGTTCATAATTTATCTTTTGCAAAAAATTATCTCTGGTTTGTTTATATATATATATATGGTTGCTATCAAGTGGATTTTCTTGGCTGTAATATTTACAGAAACAGATAATCAGGTATTGTCTTCTGCAGTGTCACTGAGCAGGTTTGACCCACCAACCTCTAGTAAGCAGTTGAGGGCAAGTCATTTGTGTGTGTGCGTGTGTGTATAGATATATACTTTCTATATACATATCTATATATACTAAAGCATATATATAGAACATATATATATACTAGCTCTCTACATATATATACTGTTATATGTTTTTCTTCACTCTTTCCATCTTCTTTTCTTTCTTTCGTTCCTTGTTAAAACAAAAATCAGGAGTCTCTTCATATCAAAAGCTGTCTCTGTCACTGCTGCTGACCATGATGGAGAGAAATGCATAGATGGAGTGCATCCAGACAGTACAGCCATTTTTACCTTAGGACCATCTCAGTATAAAAAGTGCATCAGTAACCATGACGATTACCAAAGTGCTATTCATCTTTTCTGGGCCAATTTAAGTAAACATCTGGGGCTATAATACTTACTATTTATTGTCATTCAGAAGGACAGCCATGGTGACATTTATTTACTTAAATATTTATTATATTGTAATGTTTTTATGGATATAGTTTTAAATGAAGTTATATAAACTCACAACAGAAATCTATACAATTAAATCATAACAAACAATCCACTTTCCTAAATATTTACTGACATAGCTAAATCAGAGGAGTTTCTGGCTTATTTATAAATCTGGCATTATAAAAACGTCCCCTATTATTATAGTTGTCAAGTAGCTAAATAGTTTTCTGTTTCATTTATTTGTAACATTTTATCAAAACTGAAGTGAAATGCAGTCCTTTAAAAGGTGGTCGTATTCTTCTAGCAGCAATTACAAAACTTACATTAAATTCTAAAGAAACACAGGCAAGTGGATCTAGTCTAAGCATCTGCAACCTAGTTGTTGAAGCTTCCTACAGTTGAAACCTAGGGGCTATTTGAAAATAATTGAAAACAGCTGAAACCTAGGAGGAAGTCTGAGACTTCTGGGGTCACATGAACTCTAAGTAACTCTTTAAAAAGTGATTTTTCTTAAATACTCGCTAGCAAAGGGGGTAAAATGCGTTCATTAGAAATTACCCACTGAGGGGATTTCTTTGTCAAAGTACTGTAGTCCCTCTGTGTCTCGTCCAGTGCCCAGCACAAAGTAGTTCCTCAATAAATATGTATTCAATCCATGGATGTAGGGAAAGAGACAAGAGAAATGCAAGGTTTGGTTATTGACCTAGAAGTCAGGATGGAAAAACCAGAAACAAAAATATGAATACTTATAAGTGAGTGTCAGCGTGAATGATTTAGACAAATATTGCCAGGTCACGTTGGACATTATTTCTTGAAATGCTTTGTGGAGAGAGGCATGATGTAGATATCAGGAACCCCAGAGAGATTCAGTGCAAGAGAGCAACGTGATGAATTTCCTTTCTAGGGAAAATGTTGCTACTGGCAACTTCATTGTGCAGCCCCACACACAATGGAATCAAATGCCGCCTGATCCGACACCCCAAGATCAGTTGACATCATGATCAATGGGCTGATTCAGATCTAGGAGTGTTTATTCCTACAGAAGGTATATTGCCCACATAATGTTAGTGACTTGAGGGGTTAGCAGGGAATGAGGAGGCTGAAGGCCAGCAGAGCAGTTGTAGAGTGGCACTAGACTGTGATGAAGACAGTACATCAATGGTATCGAGGAGAGACATCTGATTGTGAGCTCCATGGGGCCACAGTATACGTACCGTCTGTTGTCTAGAGGTCATGGAAGATGGTCCCCAATAAACAGATGTGGCATGCATCATGGAAGAATTGACAGAGTAAGTTGCTTATTATCTCCTGGTTTTCCAGTTGAATGAGATGAATAATAAAGAATCAAAGACAAATGAGAAATATTGAGTCTGATTGACTGAGGTAATAGTGGTGCTCCTGATGAATGGAGAGATTTCTTTTCTTTAATCATTTTATTAGGAGCTCATACAACTCTTATCACAATCCATACATACATCAACTGTGTAAAGCACATTTGTACATTCATTGCCCTCATCATTCTTAAAACATTTGCTCTCCATTTAAGCCCCTGGCATCAGCTCCTCATTTTTCCCCTCCCTCTCACAGAGAACCTAGTGGAATGGATAGAACTGCCCCTGTGAGTTTCTTAGACTCTTACTGTTTCCAGTAGAATCCTTCATCTTTCTCTCTCACAGCAGCTGGTGGTTTTGAACCGCTGACCTGTGATTAGGAGAGTAATTCATAGCCACTACACCACCTTCTTGGACAGGATTAGGGTGGGGTTAAGACCTGGTGGCTTAGTTCATTATCATTGTATGATAACATGGAATTATTGCATGCCAGTAAAATCTTGCTGAAGATCATCCATCAACAGTTGCAGCAGTACATTGACAGGGAGCTGCCAGAGGTTCAGGCTGGATTCAGATGAGAACAGGGAACAAGTTATATCCTGCAGTAGCCCCTTATACTTCCAAATGACTACCTCTCCGTCTATATTCAGGCTCTTCATACGTACAGTTTAGTGTCTGGAATTCTTAGGCTTTTGCAGAATTACCTCTAAATGTGCAAATGACCCGCACCGATGGTTGCCTTTGCATAGTCAGTAAACCAGGTAGACGTCTTTCTGGTATTCACTACTTTCAAATCAGATCTACCTAACATCAGCAGTGCTGTTCCTTATTCCAGGTCTCAGTTCTCCCCCCAAAGACTAGCATGTCCCTAAGAACTCTTCCTCTATGAGGCTGGGTGCACTCGGGGATTTGACTGCAGTTTTCCCCCTTCCATGTACGCACGGTTCTCGCAGCCCTGACTGCTACCTGAAAGGTTGGGAGTTTGGGACCCCCCAGAGGTGCCTTGGAAGAAAGGTCTGGTGACCTGCTGTGGAAAAGCCAGCCCTTGAACACCCTGTGGTGCACAGTTCTACTCTGACACCCATGGAGCCTCCAGGAGATGGAGTCTACTCTCATCATTGCTTTATGTCAAGCTCAGGAGGGGGCCCGGCTCAGATGTGTCCCTTCGTGGCATCCAGGCATTCCAAGTGAGAGTTATGCACCGGTGTCTGTGTGACTGCCTTTTTGAGCCTGGGTAAAGAGCGCTTCAAGTACAAGTTGAAGATGCTCAAACTCCCGCGCTTGTTTTCTTCCTTGCATCCAATTTCATTGACAGCTGTGCAGGCCCAAGGAGATTGAGACCGCTGCAATGTGCTTTTCAAATAACTTTTGTTCTCATACTACCATTTCCCCGCCAAGCACAAGCCACGACACACATAATAACTTATGCAAAATCCACGGCATTTGAGTCTGAGAAATTACTGTTGTCACTCCTAGAAACTGAGAGATAATCATTGGCTTACGCATGATACAAAACTGTTTAAGCGCAACACCGATATGCTTAAATTTGTATTAACCGTGGTAGGAAATGTCCCCTGCTTCTCCCTCCCTGTTTCCTTGTTTCATCCTTTAAGGCTCTGAAAACTTCTGGTAAGCAGGTTTTATCCCAAGCAGAGATCTTTGAGCGTCAGTAATTAGCCTTAGAGTCCCTAGGTAACTTGCATGTTAATTACGGCATTAGTTTTCTTGAATGGTTTGCTAACGTAGAAGAACTGCATTCATTTGTGTAAACAATTACGGAAAACCAATAGGCACACAAGCAACAGGGCTTAATTTTCCCCTTTCTTCTCAGAAATATCCTCACAATTATTTCGTCTTCCAGTTTCCTTTGGATCCATTTATGGCATTTGATTTCATAGATGGGGTTGGAATGTAAAATAACTGAGCCCTATCGATGGTACATTTACTGAAGACTTAGCGGCAGAAAACAACACAGTTGTGCAAAAAGACACATTTATGATAGGACTCACGCAAATGAGATGCCTATCAAATTACCTGTAAAAGCAGGTATTTTGTGCTTGATTACCTTGTTATAGACAACTACTACATGGAAGCAATTTTATTAAATCTTAAATTATCCCCACAGGTTTGATTTCATTAAACTTGCTTGAAAGTTGTTCCTTTGTTTGCCTTCTGTGCTCGATAGATGAGGGGGCTGTTCAAAATGTTCAAATAAAACTTCCGTAATCTTTCCACTCTCCTTTTCCATGACGATAAACAAATAAGCATAAGTGAAATCCTCCTATATAGGACTATATCAATAAAATTCTAATCTGTTTGAATAGATTCATTGGTATTTATAAATAACAATAATCTCTAATATATTGCTTTCCTTGTATTTGAACTCCCTGGGGACATAGGGTTACACAAAAAAAATTTACAGCCCTTATCACTGGTGTGAACTTTGATTACATGACACATTAAAATAGTTTAGTTGTTTAGCTTTGAGAAAAGAAACATTCTATAAATACATACACAGAGAAGTGAACATTTTGTGAGGAAGCATAACATTGGCAACCAAACTTAATTTAGCCAATAAAACTTTCAGCTATCTTCTGAAATATTTCTCCAAAAGCAATAGCTATGGTTTGATTTAGGTAAGCATTCTGCAAGCTTACACTTTACCACTACTGCCCCCCACCCCCTCACCATTTTATGATCTTACACACACACACACACACACTCACACTCACACACACACACACTCACACTCACACACACTCACACACAAACCAGCACTTAAGAGCATTATTAGATTCAGGACATTTTGTTCTGCAGCACAGATTTCTTACAGAGAAGCAACAGTCGTCTCTATTAGGAACTTACTTTGACTGTGTACGATGACAATTCCCCTCTTCCCCAACCCCTTTCTGTGTTTACTGATCAGGATTCATACCAGGTGACTCTGAGGATGGCTCTGGGCTGTAGATGCACACATATACTAATTTAAGAAGATGTGTGTACTGTAGGATCGGCGTTTGGGGTCAATTGTCAGGTTGGAAAGGGGACCATTTTTCACTGTTAATATCCTGTTGGGCCGTGTTCTACTTTTCTGGCTGGTGCACTCAGGGAAGCGGCAGAGGCCACACCCTGTTGTTATTATTATGTCTGCCCGACTTAATAATAAAATCGACCTTTTGTACATTTCGGTTCTATTATCCTCCTTAGTCCTTAGCATATGAAGCTCACCATTAAAAAATATCAATCTCCTGTCACTTGCGGATTCATTGGTTCTCAATTTTATCTCAATGTGTCTCTCGCAAGTGGGATTCAATATTCATTCCATTGCTCTGAGCGGCCCTGTCGGATCCGCCTCCTGCGGAACTGCCCTGCCTTTTAACGTCTCTGCTCCTTATCCCACACATGCCTTTATCAGCATATGTCTTTGCTTCCACACTGGTGCCGTTTCCAAATCTATTGATTTTTCTTCACTGTTTCAACAGTGCCCCTTCACTTCCGAGTTTCTGTTTCAATTGACTTCCTTTCTTCTGCTCTGGCAATCATATTCCTTTACATTTCATTTTATCTCACGGTGGTTCTCTGTTCTACTCAAACAGAAGAGCTGGTCATTACATATTTAAAATGAAATCAATGCTCACAGTGTCTCTGGGGGGCGGGTGGGGTGGTGGGTGAGCCGTCTTGAGTTGCTGGCTGAATTTGGCCTTGTTCTGCGTCCACATGGAACACAGGACACTTGGACACTTTCACAGCTTCCAGGTTATAAAGCAGACTTTTGAGTGGCATGCGAGCTAGAGCTAGGATCAATCCTCAGCAAAATTTCACAGTATGCCGAGAGTTCATGTGTTTCCTTTATATTTTAAAACGTATTGAGTAGCTGCTCCCTGGAGAAGACTGGGTACGCTCCCACCTTCCTCTCCTCATCTTCTGTACCTGCCTCAGCTCCTCTTCCCTGCTGGCTTGCCTGGGGGCCTGGGAAAGCCAGGTCAGGTCCCCATGGTCCCACACGCTCTCCCTGACGCTTCTTTTACCCCCAGATCTCAGCTGACATGTGATGGAGTAATTCCTGTGAACATGTAAGTGAAATGAACGACCCCTGGAGGGAAAGGAAGGAAGCAAAAACGTAATGAGTGTCCACCACATGCCAAACACAATGCTTAACGTTACAAAACAAAATCATCTCCTGTAGTCTGCAGAGCAACTCGGGAGTTAAGCGCTGTACTCCCCCATTTTATTGATGAATAAGCTCTGTTCCCTGACTTGGCCAAAGTCTCAGGTCTATACAATTATCTGCACCTGAAACCTGAACGCCATCATTGATTCTAGGCTCTCCCTCCAATGCCCCGTCCAGTCATTCCGTGCATCTGTTCTGCTTCACTAGAATCGATGCATTTGCATTGGAGAACACTGGAAGAAACGAGGACTGCCAGAAGGACAAACAAATCTGCCTTGGAAGAAGAACAGCCAGAGTGCCCCTCGGAGACACAGATAGCAAGCCTTGGCTTACATGCTTTGGGCGAATTATAAGGAGAGACCAGTCCCTGGAGAAGGGCATCATGGGTAATAAAGTAGAGGGGCAGCAAAAAAGAGGAAGGTCTCCAAGGAGATTGATTGACACCTGACTGCAACCAGGGACTTGGCATGGGAACAATTGTGAGGACGGCACAGGACCACGCGGTGCTTCCATCTGTTGTGCACTGGGTTACCGTGGGCCTGAACTGACTCAATGGCACCTCACAAAAGGAACAGGATCTGCCTTCCCCTAAGCTCTGCTGACATGATCTGTCTGCTGGGTCACAGTGTCCTTCCTTTCGGTCCCCCTCCCTTCAGTGCTGCTTTCCTCCAGGACAGTTTTCCATGATAACGGAAATGACCACACTACAACGCTCAATCCCATGAACTGCCCCCCAGCACCCCTCCTCAACTCCCAGATCACCTACCACCATGAGAACAAGGCCTCCATGGTCTGCCCTTTGTGAATCTCTTCAACCAACTCCTTCGCCACAACTGCCGCTGTTCCTGGTGCTCTAGCCAGGTGGATTACTTGAACTTTCCTCAAGGCACCACGTTCTTTCTTAGAGAAGGCTGATCCTTTGGTGTGCAATGCTTTTCACCACCATCACCTGACCTGGCATTACCGGGCAGTCTCCCGGGCATCCTTCACTTTTGGATGATACTTTTGGGGAGCAACCCCATAGTATGAGCCAAGTGTCCCTTGATTCGCATTGCCATGCAGTATTACCCACGCTGACCCGTTAGTGCCCTGTAGATGCACAAAAACTCGGTTCTTGATGTTCTCTTTCCCCGGAACCTTAAGAGGAGGAACTATTTCTTAGTCATAAGCTTAAAATAATTTCAGTTAGTCAGCAAAGGATTGAAGCAGGATAGAGGAACAAAAGTAGAGAGGAGGAAAACACACACACACACACACACACACACACACACACGTGAGGGGGTATCAAAAAAGGGGAAAAGCTCCACTGGGCAGAGCTGTCATAGTACACATTTTTCCCACTAGGTGAGCACCAAGCAACTCGCTCTCTGAGTTAGTGCACCCAGTGGCATCGCCTGGGAAGGTTCTCTCTGGCCACGGTGAATTTTTTCACAGTGAAAAGCAGTTTCACTTGAACCTTGGTTTTTGTGATAGACAGTTTAAGAGTGGTGTGCAGCTGTGAAATTTTGTTTCCTGCTCAGGAAAAATGCTGCAGAAATGGTTGTGATGCTGAACACAGCTTTCAAGGACCGCACTATGGGAAATCCTCAAGTGTATGAGTACCCTATTATGTATTGCCATAACATTAATAAATAACACAATAAATATAGCCATGGAGCTAATTCTGACTCATAACAACCCTCTATGGCAGTGGTTCTCAACCTGTGGGTCATGACCCCTTTGGGGATCGAACAACCCTTTTACTGTGATCACCAGATTCACACCAGTAGCAAAATGACAATTATGAAGTAGCAACGAAAATAATTTTATGGTGTGCGGGGGTCACCACAATATGAGAAAGTGTATTAAAGGGTCACGACATTAGGAAGGTTGAGAACCACTGCTTTATAGGATTTCTGAGCCTGTAATTATTTATGGAAGCAGATAACCTGAATTTTCTCTCACTGAATTGTTGGAGGAATTGAACTGCCAACCTGGTAGCTAGCAGACTAACATTTACCCCACAGCAACATGGTGGTAGTGCTGAAAAACATCTTTACTCTGATCTGTAGGGTATTTGACTATTTTTAATTTTCACCATTTAGTACATGAGGATGCAGAAGCTCAGAGAGTTTGGCTGAATTTCCATGTTCTCATTGATGATAAATGTGGGAACTAGATTTTGAATCAAGGAATTCTGCCGCTTAGTCCACTATCCACGCTGTCACAGCTTGGTAATAATCTTCTCTAGGCTCAGATGGTCTTTCCCAGAATGGGCTGGGCAGAGGGCTATACTTGGCCAGCAGCAGCTTGAGGGAGGCTTGCATGGAGGTACCTAATCAAGCAACCAAGACACGCGAGACTGTGTGGGTGGTGGTAGGAACACTGAGCAGTTCAAGGGACCAGAAACATGATATGATAATCACCTGTGGCTTCTGCAATTGCTGTCATCTGATCATCTTCTTGGTTTTTCTTTCTTTCTTCTTCTTGGCTTTTCTGAATGCCATTCCTTCCCTTCTGTATCAAGCCAGATCCCTTAAGCACCACCCCTAATGTCTGACTCGCTACATGCATAGGCCATCCCACATTCCCAACTATATGAGAGGATCAGAAATTTGAAGATAACACGGGGTGTTCCCCTGATTAGTTATCATGGATAACCCGGAAGCAGGAATGGCTACCAGTTTCTTATCCTACTCTGTGGTGTGATGCCAGCTTGGTAATTACACACACTGACCACAGACCCCCTTCCCCGACCCCTGCAGTTGCTGGAATTCCTCATCATGGTTAGAGGGACTAGTGTGATCAACACTATTTTAGGTGAGCATAGGCATGTTGCTAAAAAGAGCTGGTACCGACATGAAAGAACTAAAAATCATATCAATGGGTGCCCACCTCCCTGATACGATCAATGAAGACAAACGTGTGCATAAGCAAATGCGGTGAAGAAAGCTGGTGGTGCCCAGCTATCAAAAGATATAGCGTCTGGGGTCTTAAAGGCTCGAAGATAAACAAGTAGCCATCTAGCTCAGAAGCAACAAAGCCCACATGGAAGAAACACACCAGCATGTGTGACCACGAGCTGTCGAAGGGATCAGGTATCAAGCATCAAGGGGAAAAAAAATCATATCATTGAAAATATGGGAGAGTGCAGAGTGGAGACTCAAAGGCCATTGGTAGCTAACCGGACACCCCTTACTGAAGGGTTGTGGGGAAGAGATGAACCAGTCATGGTGAAGGGTAGCAATGATGAAACATATAACTTTCCTCTAGTTCTTAAATGCTTCCTCCCCCTACTATCATGATTCCAATTCTACCTTACAAATCTGGCTAGACCAGAGGATGTACATAGGTACAGAGAGCAACACAGGGGATCCAGGATAGAAGACTCCTCCAGGACCAGTGGTGAGAGTGGTGATGCCTGGAGGGTGGAGAGAATGTGGGGTAGAAAGGGGGAACTGATTACAAGAATCTACGTATAGCCTCTTCCCTGGGGGCGGGACAGCAGAGAAGAAGGCTGGGGGAGACATCAGACAGTGTAATATATGACAAAATAATGATAATTTATGCATGATGAAGCATTCATGAGGGAGGGGGGAGTGGGGAGGGAGGGGGAAAATGAGCAGCAGATATTAAGGGCTCAAGTAGAAGGCAACTGTTTTGAGAATGATGATGGCAACAAATGTACATATGTTCTTGACACAATAGATGTATGTATGGATTGTGATAAGAATTATATGAGCCCCCAATAAAATTATTAAATTAAAATAAATAAAAAGAGCTGGTACCTATTTGAAGTCCTAATTCTTCTACTCTCTTTGGGGCTGAAACCAAATGTCCTTAATGACTTTGATAAATCATCTAGGATTCTTAGATCAATGCATTCTAAATCATCTAGAATTCTTAGATCAATGCTTAGCAGCTGTTCCTCTAACTTGAAATACACACCTATTATGAAGCAATTGATTGTAAAGCCACTGTGTTCTCTCATACCATCATTGTCTCATTTTTCATGTCAATACTCTCGCTCTAAGGATCCTTTTTCTTCCATGCACAGCCAGACCCTGGGAAGTGTTGTCTATATAAACTCACTGTCTCCTCCCGCCTTCTTCCTGTTTATTCCTCTTCTTGGAGACACTGGGGGTTGGGGGGGCAGTAAATGGTAAACCCCAAAAGTGGATGGTTCAAATCCATCCAGAGGGGCCTCAGAAGGTAGGCCTGCCAGTCTGCTTTGGAAAGGCCTGCAATCAAACTCGTGCCCAGCACAGTTCAACTCTGACATCTCTTGGGCTGCCATGAGTTGGCATTGACTCTATGGTGCCTGGTATGGGGTTGTTATTTCTCCACTCACTTCAGGCTGTCTTTCTCCAACAACCCTACATGCAACATCTCACCACAGGAGAGAGCTTCAAAAAGTTCATGGGAAAATGGAATTAAAAAATAATGGAATTTTCCTTTGAGCGGTGACTCCACATTGCTAAGGCCAGCAGACCCACTCTACTTCATTTTGCTTCAACTCTCACCTCTGCCCAGTACTTACAAATGACAGATTTGAGAAGCTTTCCTTGAAAGCTTCCCTACTTGTGTCAGAGACACTTCTAGCCTGCATGCTGCCTTCTCCCCTGAGATAGTTAAAATTTATTGTGCCAACCTGGCCAATAAACACAGGTGGGGTTAATTGAAGAGCAGAGCGATAAATGGCTCAGTGAGCCACGCCTTTCTAGTTCCTCGGGTCTCTTGCTTTGTGATGGTCGGACCAGGGTGCAGCTGCCTTAGCAGTTCCCTGCTTCAGCTGGCAAGGCTCAGTTCCTGCAAGACATCCCCAAGGAAAAGCCACATGGATCTACCCTGATGCAGCCCTGGGTGCTAGAGCACCCATGTAGAGACCCCTGTCAGCACTGAGATACTTACACATTCACTGATTCGGCTTTCCTCCTGCAGTCGGCATCATACTGTGTGTTTTGTGAGATGGAGGAGGACTTTGTGGATTGGTGTCAGACGTATGGGTTAATATTGGACTTGTGGGCTTGGGCAGCACTGGGTTGGGATGTTTTCTTGATGTGCACTTACCCTTTATATAAAACTCTCACTTATGAAACTCACATGAGTTTCTGTGGATTTGTTTCTCTGAAGTACCCCGACTAACACACCCCTCATTTTCATATCACTCCTTGCCCAAACATCCTGTTTTGGAATCGTAGGAGATTTCTCTCTATAGAATGTGAGAATCTCTGCTAGCACATAACAGGCCTCCTCCACAAATGACGGCAGGGCTGGTGAAACCGTATTGCTGCATCTCCCCAGCCCCTTGGCCACTGGCACTGTGTTGATCTCCTCCTCATTCTTTTTCTACTGAACAACATATGGTCCCTGACCACAACCCATTTCTCATTCCTGCCACTCGCCCTCATACTCGTACAGTGTGAAATTATTTTCAAGGATCAGAATCTGAGGATGAAGCTCAAATCCCACAAGACCCAGTGCTGTTGGTCCATTACTTACTTGTCCAGTCTCAGTACACACCACACCCCGCCAGGTGCTGGTTGCTCCTGTTTTCTTGGGTCTTTGAAAGAGTGCAGATGACTCAATGGTGAAAGGCTCATCTGCTCATTGAAAAGTTGGCTGTTTGAACCCACTGCGCAGCAATAGAGGAGAAAGTCTTGTAGGTCCACTCCCATGAAGATTACAGCCAAGAAAATTCTATGGGACAGTTCCACTCTGGAGTTACTATAAGAATTACCTCCGTGGCACCTAGTAACTGTCACAACCACATGTAGCTATTTTATTTTGCTTTATCAGATGTGCCGTACACATGTTGTTTCTTACGCTTCTCCCATCTTCCTGATTCAATATGTACTAATCCACCTTGCAGGTGCAACATTCGGTCTCCTTTCCTCCCTGAACCACCTGGTCGGCCATTGTTATTGTGCTCCCATGAGATGGCCTCCCATTGAGATGAATCACAAGGATCCGTTTGCCATTTGGGGTTTATACGCTATCAGAACTATCTTACTCACTGTCAGCACGTCAATCTTGAATCATAGCTTCCTGGTAGTACAGAGGAGAACGGCCCCTGTAGGTTTCAGACACAGCCGATCCTTGTGGGAGTAGAAAGCCTCATGTGTCTCCCCGTTTTGATTTCAATCTGTGAGACCCCGGGGCCACTGTTGGGTAAGTGTTATCCCATTTAGAAACCAAAGAGTTAGTCTCCTAAACCCAGTGGGGCAGCTCTCCTCTTCCGTAGAGGGTCACTTTGAGTCAACATCAACTTACTGGTCCTGAGTTTCATTTGGGAATATTTGATATGCATTTTATTGAGTGGAAAATTTTTCTATAAGGAGGAACCACAAATCTTTCTTTCTGTGGTTTAAAGGTGAGTTGAGGCTGAATGTGGAGGGAGAAGAGGGAAAGTTTCTATGGGTCTTTGGATTGTCCCCTTCAGGCTGACTCCATGAAGCTGAGTAACTTGTAACTTTCTATGTTTGTTATCCCTCCTCTTTGATTTGATTTTAAATTAGATCTGCCATGCGTGGGCTAAGTTCTCCTTGAAGCCTTCCAAAGGTGCGGGGCGTGGGGGACTTTGTTGTTTTTGCTTTAATCTAACAAATAGTACGTGGCAGTCGGTTGTTGGTAACATCATTACTATTATTAACTTCAATCACTTCTCCCAGCCAGCGTCTTTCTTGGTAAAGTGGCAATAATGCCTGCTTCCATGAGTCTATGAATATTTACCGTGTAAGCTGCTCAGTCCAGAGTGTGCTGTATATTAACGTCTCAACCTCAGTATCTGTTGTTCCTTTTGCTTTGCTATTTTGCTAACTTACAATTAATGTTTTACTAAAAATAATTTAAACTCTTGGCAGCTGAAATAAGTACAGCAAGTCTATGACGTAGGAGTAAATCAGCACCCGTGTGTCCGTTCCCATGTGCTGCCCAGAGAGAAGCGGGGGCTTTCATAAGCCCTGATTCTGTTTTTGCGATGCGCTTGAGATGGACGATGTCCTACGATTAGTAAGGCCCCGCACTTCCTCTTTGGTTTGTTCTGTTTGATGCTCTCCTGAAGGGGAAATAGGTCCCACGCAGCTCCCAGCACTGAGCTCCAACCTCGGAGGCTACCATCTCCCGATGCATTCGTTTCCATAGACAAGGACGTGTGTTATAGGAAGCCTTTGTGGCTTTTTCCATCCCTTCCAACATGGCTAATCCGGCTATTATTCGGAAAGGTGCTCCCAAGACTAACTGGGACCGACTGAGTTGCCTGGAAGTGAATCTAGGCAGGGGAGCGTGTGGCACACCCACAGCCCTGTTCTCAGAGACTCCCTGCCATCGGGTTGATTCCGACTCAGTACAACCCAATAGGACGGAGTAGAACTGCCCATGGGGGCCTCAGAGACTGTAATTCTCTACAGGTGTAGGAAGCCTCATTTTTCGCCCAAGGAAGTTTAAAACTGGTGGTTTAGAACAGGTGATGCTGTCGTTAGCAGCCTAACTGCTCCCGTAACCCAGCTGGTCCTAAATAAGGACAGGTGAGTCCAGTGGTCCAAAGGAACTGCTGTTGAGTAGGTTCTGGCACGTGGCGGTCCCAGGTGTGTCCGAGTAGAACTGGGCTCCAAGCGCGTTTCAATGGCTGGCTTTTCAGTAGATCACCAGACCTTTTTTCCAGGTGTGTCGGGCAGAACGTGAACTGCCAGCCTTTCAGTTAGCAGCCACCTGTATTGACCATATAAAGACTCTGAGCCCTGGGTGAGGGCAGGTCATTCTTGTCTGAGACTCTGTCAAAAGGAGAAGATGAAAGGTGAGGACCTAAGAGGAAAAGAGGAGCCACAGGCATGAAATTATGTGCATAATTCCCAGAAGCCAGGTAAAAATAGAAGCCGAGTGTATGTTTGAAGACAATCTTAAGTTATAAGTATATAATTTATAAAAGAAAGTGTGACATAAACACAAAATATGTTGGGAAAACATCCCTTAGGAGATGCTTCGTAGAGTAGCATGGTAGTGTAATTTCACATAAAATTGGCTCAGCCCTATAATTATAAAACTGTTTTCATAGAATTCAGGGTGTTAATTTAGGATTTCAAAAATGTATCCAGACAATGTCTGCTCTTCTCTTTTCTTCCTCAATAATACAGCTGCTTAAATGGAAGTCTAACTCAGTGCATGCATGCTTGGTAGAAAAGCATTCTTTACATTCTCTGCACACAATGAACAATATACCAGTGACCTAGTTTGTTTGGGTTTGTTTTGGGTGTTTTTTGGTCTGCAAATGAAATATATTCCAAAATCTTAACATTCATCTTCACAGTTGATTTTGTATTTTTAGAGTGTGTTTTTCCCACACTTATGCAATTTGCAATTGACATGAGCTTGGGAGTTTTAAAGAGGCCAGGACAATCCTACAACCAGAGCATGAAGCAAATCCAAGAGAGGTCAATTCAATCAGACCTTTGTGATCAGTCAACAAGGTCTAAAAGCAGCGGTTCCCAACTTGTGGGTCGTGACCCCTTTGGGGCTCGAATGACCCTTTCACAGGGGTCGCCCAATTCATAACAGTAGCAAAATTACAGTTATGAAGTAGCAACGAAAATAATTTTATGATGGGGGCGTCACCACAACATGAGGAACTATATTAAAGAGTCCGCAGCACTAGGAAAGTTAAGAACCACTGGTCTAAAGGCAACCTGATTGTCCAGTGTTTCACCTCTTCTCAAGACTACTGTGGTAGTTACATGATCTGTTGTCAATTTGAAAGGATTAAGAATAAAGAGTTGATGACCTAATTTGGAGGCACTAAGGAGATAAATAGCTCACTGGAGGTGGGACACATGCTCAGTCCTTGTGAGACATTCTTGTTGACAAGCCTCCTGGAGACAGGCGGATAGCCGCCAGACCCTCAGAGCTGGAGAAGCCATATGGAGACCCCTGCCAGCGCTGAGATGCTTATACCATCACTAGATCCACAAGACTTTCCACCCACTGGCCTGTGAGCTTCCTGCATCTGGTGTCATTGCATATATTGCATGAGTCTAAAGAGGAATTTATAGATTGGTATCAGACATATGGACTAATATCAGGCTTATGGACTTGATTTGGACTGTGCTGGGATGTTTTCTCAATATTCAATTGCTCTTGTATATAAAGCTCTTTCTCATACACATATAAGTGTCTACTGGATTTGTTTCCCTGGTCTACCCAGACTTACACAACTACAACCTAACTTTCAGTTCTGCTTCTGAAATGTGATACCATCCCCACTCCCTACTCCCAAGCCTTGGTAAGCATTAAACCCACACAGGTCAACCAGCACTTCCTTATTAAAAGGCTATTACCTTCTCAGAGATGCCTGAATGAGGAAAGACACCACGCACCCACCAGTTTTCCAAATCAGAAACCTAGGTATTATGTAGTTACACTTTCTTCTCAATCACTATGTCTAGTGACTGTCAGACCCACTTTCATTGAGTCCACTCCAACCCAAAGTGACTCTGTATAAGACTCCCAAGCCTGTACATCTTTAAGGGGGGCGGATAACCTTGTCTCTCTCCTGTGGAAGGGCTGGTGTGTTTGAACTGCCAACCTTGCTGGTAACAGTTCTATGCCTATCCAACAGTGCCTAACTATGTTTAGAATCTATCTTTCTCGTTCCCCCATTAACACTATGGTGTGTTTTTATTAGGTGCCATCAAGTCAATTCCAACGTATTGCAACCCAATATTTGGGGTACACCATCTGGCTTCGCTAGACTGTGGTCTGTTAAGAAGTTTCACATACTGTGAGGATTACTAAAATGTGACGAGAAATGAGCACATGGAGGTTGGAAAACTGGTGCTTCTGATTTGTCTGATGCAGGATCGCGACAAACCTTCAATTGAAAAAGAAAATCCAAAAAAACATGTGTTAGGCTGGGTTGACCAGAAAAACAAAACCAGAGCCACTCTTGTATGTATGAAACAGAGCTTTATATCAAGAAGTGATTATGTGCAAGGAAACATCCCAGCCCAATCCAGATCAAGTCCATAAATTCTTCAGACTACACAGCCACATGCAATGAAGCAAAACGCAGAAAAAAAACGCAGGCTGGTGGATGAAAAGTCTTGTGGAGCCAATAGCAGTGGAGATGTTGCAGCACTCTGGCAGGTCTCAGGGGGCTCTCCAACAGGAAGGTAAAAGTAGAGAGTGGGTGAGGGGAGAGGTTCCCAGGAGCCTCCTTATGAGAAGACCACACCCACAGGGCGACACCACCAGGTTGTGATCTGATTGGCAGGCTAGACTCCACCCCTACACTTTCATTTATCAAGTTGACAAATTATGGAACTACTACAAACCACCACCACCACAACAAAAAAAAGTGTCTGCAAACTCTGTGAACACAATAAAAACAAAACACAATAAAACTTAGGGTGCACGTAATTTCTTTCTTGTCTCTCAGGAGGCTACCAGCTCACCAAAAGCACACACTTTTCGCCCCTGTTCTATCTGTGAACTGAGAACGGTAGTCAGAGCTTGATTTGCCAACTAAATGTAGGAAGGAGGGTACGTGATATCTTGCCGCAAAACTTAAACCTAAATCACATTCAACAAAACATCAAAATGTGAAGCTATCGATCCTTGACATCGTCTGCATGGAGAGCTGTATGCTTCTGAAGGTGTTTCCAGCTTGTTAATCTATCTGTACCGAAGAATTCAAGGCTTTTCGATGGACACTGCTAACCTCGAGAGACTCAACTCCTCAAGGGACTCACATTAGGTGCTTTTGAAATGTTCTTTGAATTTGAGGGACCAAACTCATTATGACCTTCTAAGCTGATTTGTATCTAATTGACTCAACAGATCTCCTGGGAAATGACTGGGTTGGGCCTTTTATTTATTTTGATGGCTTCCTAATGAGACTGAGGCAAATGTGTTATAGAGAATAGGATTCTGTAGCCATTAGCAGATCTCAAGGACATAACATACTTAAATGCTTTGTGTTTGGAATAAATCCATGCATGTATGAGCTAGAATCTGTGGTAGCAGTACTTTTTGACTTATGAATGAATGAAATCTGCAATGTACTCTGTTCCATGCCCCTGAACTTGTTCCTTGAGTCTGCCTATTCACCCATGTTCTCTTTTGTGGTTAAGTTGCCACTGAATCCATTCTGACTTAATGGTGACCCCGTGGGTCAGAATAGAACTGTGCTCCTGGCAGTTTTAATGGCTGATTTTCCTAAGCAAAGCCCCAGGCCTTTCTCCCAAGGCATCTCTGAGTGCACTTGAACCTCCCACTTTTGGGTCAGCAGCTAAATGTGTTAACTACCTTTTTGTACTCTCCTCTTGGTATTTAGATTCTGTCCTTCTTCCCATCTATGATTCGGTTCTCCCAACCCAAAGACATTTCTATTGCTTGGGAAAGAAGTTCCCAACCTTAGCATCTGTGATAGGAAAGTTTAGCATCTCTAGAGAACCCAGCCTAACACAGCATCTTACTCTTTTCTAGAGCTGAGCCTTCCCTGAAGGAAATAATGGGACATGGTAACTCAGTCCCTAGATGACTAGACACCCTTATACATATCGTCATGAAAATTCATCCCCGTTTAAGATTATGTCATTGTAATTTCCAAAAGGTTTCAAGGTACAGATAGTCTCCCATGAAGGTCAGTTTATCTGTGTGTCTTGTGACACATTGGCTGTGTGGACTGTGTCTGGGATTCTCCCAGCCCCCGCCCCCTCCCGGCATTTATGGTTTCTTTGTGTGTGCACACACACACACATACATGAGACGTATTTAGAGTATAGGGATGTGATTAAGAGTATACAGACATTAAGACTAGACTTCCTGGCTTCAAATCTCAGGTATACCATTAACTAACTGTGTGGTGTTAAATCAGTCAGTCAGAGCTAAGAGACTGGATATCAGTAATCTGGATGGAGATCTTGGTGCCCAGCCTTTGGATAATCATGGTCTCTCCCTCCTACAGTGTTGTGAGGGTTTCAATAAATCAAAATGCAAGATGCTAAAAACAATGCACATTTCTGTGATAGGAAAAGACGAATCATCAGTGTTTTAAATACCAGAAGGGTTGCCATATTGGCAGAGTGCTCATACTAAGATCGAGAGGAAGAAAACTCTGGAGAACTACTTCTGAAAATTAGCCAGTCCACACCTCCTTGTTCATTGTGATGCTGGAAGATGCGCTTGCTAGGTTGGAAGGAACTGCCTAATAGCCACCGCAATAAGCTCAAAGGCACCGATGATGATGGCAACATTGTATTTTGCTTTAGACAAGGTTGCCGTGAGGCTGAGCCCCCCTCGTTGACCAATAAGAACCACCACCACAGTCTGGGACCCATCACCATCTCTCTTTCCAGCCCCCTTTCTGGCAAATGTCTTGCCTGTACAAATCAGTGTGGTCGTGCGATCATGTGGATTTCTCTTTCTCAGGAGTCTCTCTATCCGGGCTGTTTGTGGGTGACTATCTTTTACTGTCAGAAGAGCCAGAGTCGTAGTGGTGCAGTGGTTACCTGTCGGGCTGCCCCCTGCAACATTGGTAGTTTGAAACCACCAGCTGCTCAGCAGTAGAAAGATACAGCTTTTTATTCCCATCAAGATCACAGACTCAGAAAGTCACAGGAGCAGAGAGTTCTACCCTGCCCTCCAGGGTCGCTGTGAGTCAGCATTGGTGGCAGTGAGTGTGGGTTTGGATTTGGGGATCTTCAACCTTCTGTCTTTTTTCTCTTCTGATTTTCTTGGGGTGGGCTTTCTCCTTGCTGCACTTTTGTGTGTGTGGCTCTTTCTTTTCTATTTCTTCTTGTTTCTGTACAGTTTCAGTGGAACCTTTCAATCGCTCTTCTGCAGCTTGGCCATATAATAAAATTGAAATTTAAAAAATAGTTCCCTGGGTTCATGAGATAGTTTTTCTACTGCCTCTTCAAAAACATAGAAGCTTACGAACAGAATATTTTCTCTTGCCCTCTGGGGAAGGAACCTAATGTTCTTTGCTTATACAACTTTCTATTGATTTTCTTTCTGTAGTTCAGTGACCCTGTATAGAAACAAGAAGGAAAGAAAGAAAAGATCCCCCGTCTTTTGCTGACCTCTCCTTTTAGACCCTATTTAACAAACCTTCACTTACCCTGATTGCTCTCCACTGAAGCCTTCCTCAATTCTCTCCTTCACTCGTAGACTGTGCTGCCCCTGGTACTAGACCAGGGAAGGATCAGGGTCTCTCTTGTTCATGTCATATTCCTATGGCATAGTACCCACTCACTGCCATCTCGTTGATCCCAATCAAAGTGGCCCTGTAGGACAGAGCAGAACGTCCCGGGTGCATCTCAGACCTTTATGGGAACAGAAAGCATGCTCCTCTGTCTCCCATGGAGCAGTTGGTGTTTTGAACTGCAGACCTCGTGGTCAGCAGCCCAACCTGGAGCCCACTACACCGCCAGGGCTCCCAGGACCTAGCAGATTGCTTCTTTATGAGCAAGGATGGGGAAGCTTTGACTCACATACTTTGGGCATGTTATCAGGAAAGACCTGTCATGTATAACACGCTTGCTAGAAAGAAAGCAAAACAAAATCAGGAAGACCCTCGATGCAATGGAAGGACAGTGGCTACAAGAAGAGGCTCAGACATAATGATTGGGGAGGATGGTGCGGGAGCAGGTGGTGTTTCCTTCCGTTGTTCACAAGGTCAGTGTGAGTCAGAGCCAACTCAATGGCACCAACACCTACCAAGCACGGTGCCTGGAACATGGGTATTCTTCATTTCTGTTAGGAGGTGAATGGATTCCAGGTGGGCAGGGGTTGGGGGTTAGGAAAAGAGCAGGAAACGCATCCATGCTGTGGAAACAGACCAAAAAATAGACAAAAGAAGGTTATTTATTCAGAGCTTCAGGAAGGCTGTCATCTTTACTTTCTCTTGGTGGAGATCCACAGGCAGGCAGGCAGGGAGAGAGGAAGGTCTATTAGCACACAAAAGGAGGGGCATCACTTGTGCCCTGAATGGAGGCTGTGGGCACAGGGAAGCTGGAGATGGCTAACTGAAAAAGAGGGCTTTGTAGGTGCTTGGTTTCAGACGCATTGCTGTTGAATTGATTTCTACTCTTGGTGATGCTGTGTGTGGCACAGGAGATCTGTGCTCCACTGGATAGCGATACATGTTAGCCTCTCTCTTCCGAAGTTGGTAGCAGGGATGGGAATTATTAACAAGTTGTGTTAGTCAGGGTACATTAGAAACAAATCCACAGAAACTCATGTATAAGAGAGAGTTTTATATAAAGGTTAAGTGGACATCAAGAAAACATCCCAACCCAGTGCTGCCCAAGACCACAAGTCAAACATTAACCCATATGTCCGACTCCAATCCACAAAGTCCTCCTCCATCTCACAGAACACACACTGTGATGCTGATTGCAGGAGGAAAGTCGAATCAGTGAAGGTGCAAGTATCTCAACACTGACAGGGGTCTCCACACGGCTGCTCCAGCACCCAGGGCTGCATTGGGGTAGGTCCATGAGGCTTTTCCTTGGGGATGTCTTGCAGGAAGTGAGCCTTGCCAGCTCAAGCAAGGAACTGACTGAGGCAGCTGCACCCTGGTCTGACCATCACAAAGCAGGACCCGAGAACTAGAAAGACGAGGCTCACTGAGCTATATATCTCTCTGCACTTCAATTAACCCCACATCCATTTACCCGCCAGGTTGGCACAATCAACTTTAACTATCTCACAAGTCCTGGCCATTTGGGGCCCATTGTTGTAGGGGATGCTGCCTATTCCTGCACTGGGCAGCTGCAGAAAATGGTTTTGACATCCAGAGAGAAGTTGCCATGGATGAGGTTACATCCTGCCCTGGATGCTGCCGAGATGGGTCCGATTTGGATTTACGTGGCATGGCCGTTGTCCATTTCTTCATTTCGTCTCCCAAATGGATGAGTCCTGTGCCATCTTCTAGCAGCCTTTGCTGATCCTTGACTCTTGCACCTCCTGCATGTACCCCAAATCTCTCCTCCCATTTTTACCCGAAAACCTCTTGCTCAATCGTCTAAGGCCTTTCACCAAGAATTAAATGTGTGCTGGGAGCTGTTCAAGGAGCCCTGCGTGTGCAGTGATTAAGGGTTTCACTGTTAACCGAATGGTGGCATTCCGAACCACCTCCGCAGCTTCCGGGGAGAAAGACCTGGAAATCTGCTCCCACAAAGATGGAGGCCTACTCAATCTTGTGGGGGTCTTCTCCTGCCACCTGGGGTCACTGTGAGTGCAAATGACTGTTTCATCATCCAACAGTCTCCGGAGCAAGCTCCCAGTGATTTCCCAGCAGACTGCCCTCTCCAACCTTGTCCCACTACAGCCCATCCTCTGTTACCAGAAATGATCACTTCAAAACAGGTTGATGGAGCAAATTCACCTACTGCTCACTTATCACCCATCTCAGGATCCAACATTTTACGTTTGCAAGCGTAGTAAAAAATGACCTGGATCGGCTAACTGCTCATCCTTGCCCCCAGTTTGGATCTTAAGAAAGGTCAAAGGGTGGACAAAAAAGCATGTCAGGACCTGGAGCCTCGGGGCTCCACTCCTCCTTAAGTCCTGGCTGGCCTGTAGTGTGGGGCTGTTCCACCATCTGAGAAGCTTTGGGCTGCAAGTCTGCAAGAAGGCTGAGGGGGTGCAGGTGAGGATGCATAGTGGGCACATCACTGAAGACCCTGAGATACACAGTCTGTGTCCTGGGGGACACTGAGTCTAGTGGGCAGGGGTCCAGGCTGAGTGGGAGAACCAGAACTCCATGTGGGTCAGAGTAGAGTCCTAATCTGGCTGCCAATCTGCCCCAGTCACCTTTTTCTATGGTTTGAAATGGCACAAACTGCCCAGGCCTGTCCCCCCACTTCCCCTCACCCTCCTCACCCCCCCGCTCAAACAGGAGTCACAGAAGAAGCAAGCAAGCTGAAAGTGGGGGCTGCAGGGAGGAAGCACCCTCACAGAGCTGCCCAGAAGGACTGCTAGAGCCTGAGGAGCGTGCCTGAAGTTTTGCCCAACGTCGATGTTCATGTAACAACCTGAGCGCTTTTTGTGTGCTGGATGCTGTACTGATATCACCTCCAAGAATCTTGCCCCAACCCCCAGGTTAGGTTAAGGGCCTCTGCCTTGTGCTGCCAGAGTTACCACAGTTAAATGATTTGGAAATTCCAGCGCCCACTTCTGTTACCATATATACTCATGTGTAAGCTGAGTTTATCAGCACATTTTTAATGCAGTTTTTGTGGTAAAATTAGGTGCCTCGGCTGATAATCGGGTTGGCTAATACTTGAGTATATAAGGTAATAGCATTTGAATAAGTTACCCAAGGACATGCCCACAGTGTCTGATTCCTTTTTGTAATTCTCATGACCTTGGGCCAAGATAGGACCTGATAGGTTCTCAGGCAACCTGTGGTGAGCCGTTCTATGCACTGTGCCTGTTTTCTTAATATTGAAGTGACGTGAGTTAAATCTAATTACTCCTTTCACATGATAAAACACAAAACCAAACTCACCCCCACAGGCCAGAATGGAACTGCCCCTTTGAGTTTCCAAGACTATAGCTCTACAGTTGTAGAAAGCCTTGTCTTTCTCCTGAGGAGCATCTGGTGGTTTTGAACTGCAAACCTTGTGGTTCACAGCCCAGTTCATAACCACTATACCACCAGGGCTCCTAGTTAAAAATACTTGAAGCTGGCTACTGAATTCCATTGAAACCAATTGGAGCTGGATGTTATTGCTTCTTCCTCGATCATGGATTTCAACCTATTTTCAAGCACCGCTGCTCCCTCTCCGATCCATTTGTCAAAACGATCTTAAATTTCTACAAGACTCAAGTGCACCAAGCATGGCTTGTCCATTACAGAGTGGAGTGTATTTCTGCTCTCTCAGGCTAAGCCTGCTGCATTCATTATGTACATGTTGGTTACATTGCAATTATGGTGAGCCAGTGCACAGCGGGGATTTAAAATCTGCATCTTAACTCATTGGTTACATGGCCAATGTCCAGACCTACGGCTATAGGCACATTGTCGTTTGGGTAAGAGAAAAGGACTTAGGTTGCTTTACCAATAGTTAGGATGGTAAATAGTTCCCTAAATTTCTCTAAGGCTTATATTTTAAAAACCCAATCTCTAACATTAATTTACACATTCAGGTTCGTCTCCCTCCCACCCCCATCCCCTATAGCTACATACAAATTCCCACACAAAACACAAAGCGAAGGCTCACGCAGAGTTTTGCACAGGTTGAGGCATGACTGCAAGCTGGCTGCTAGGCATCTCCCGCATGATGTCACATGAAAGATACTGCCAAGGCCCTTTGAGTTCAGAGTGAGTTCTCCAGGTTTATTGTGCAGAAGGAGCTTCCAATTATGAACTCAAGGATTTTAGAAAAATATCTCAGGTAGTCAGCTATAGGTGTTCAGACCAGATGATTTCCTTATCTTAATCTCTTCCAAATCCCTCGTAGGGAGCATTGCATAGCATGGTATTTAGTAGGGCACGGTGTGAGAGCCTGGGCTATAACAGAAAGACCACAGAGTTCGAATCTAGGCTTTGCCATTTGTTGTTGTTGGGTGTCATCGAGTCAGTTCCAGCTCCTAGGGACCCTGGGTACAACAGAGGCAAACACTGCCCAGTTTGTGCCAGCCTTGCAATTGCAAATCCATCTCATCCAGGGACTCCGCCTCTCATATTGCCTTTCTACTTTACCAAGCATGATGTCCTCGTCCAGGGACTAGTACATGACACAAAGCCTTGCCATCCTCACGGCTAAAGTGTTCTGGCTGTACTTTTTTTTAATCCAGACAGATCTTTTGGTTCTTCTGATAGTCCACGGTACTTCCAATATTCTTCACCGGCATCAATTCTCCTTTGATCTTCCGTGTTTGGTGTCCCGCTTGCAGAGGTATCTGAGGCTAATGGAAATACCATGGCCTGGATCCAGCATGCCTTCGTCCTCAAAGTACCAACTTTGCTCTTCGGCCCTTTAAAGAGTTTTTGTGCAGCTTCCATGCCCAGTGCGATGCACCAATTGGTTTCTTGACTGCTGCTTCCTTGAGCATTGATGGTGGATCCAAGCGAGATGAAATCCTTGAGAGCGTCCCATCTTTTTCACGTATCCCAGTGTTATCTGTTGGTCTAGTTGTGAAGATGCTCGTTTTCTTTACATTGGTTTGTCGTCTTTATTGAAGGCTCCAATCTGTGTTCTTTATCACCAAGTGCTTCCATTTTGCCTTATTTGCAGCAAGCAAGGTTGTACCATCTGCATATCACAGCTTGGGAGTAAGTCTCCCGCCAAAGCTGATTCCTCATTCTTCTGCATATGGTTCAACTAATAGAATTATTTTTTCAACCTACATAGTGAATGCATATGGTGAAAGAATACAACTCTGACACAC
Source organism: Tenrec ecaudatus (assembly GCF_050624435.1). Lineage (NCBI taxonomy): Eukaryota > Metazoa > Chordata > Mammalia > Afrosoricida > Tenrecidae > Tenrec > Tenrec ecaudatus. The sequence goes on along the minus strand of NC_134535.1, from coordinate 163,482,955 downwards.
ACATATTTCCTGCTTTTACATCAGGCAGTATTCCCTTTTTCTGTTACAAACATTGCCTCTTGGTTCATGCACAGGAGCTTCAAGAGCACAATGCAGTGTCTTGGAATTCCCATTCTTCTCAAGGCTGTCCATAGTGGGATGTGGTCGACCCCGCTGAATGCTTTGCATAGTCAATGAAATCCAATTAAACATTTCTCTCGTATTCCCTGCTTTTAACCAAGATCCATCTGAAATCAGAAACAATAGCCTTCCTTCAAGGTCGCTTCTGGATTCATCTTGAATTTTCTGGCAGCATCCTGTGGGTGCACTACTGCAACTGCTAGTGAATGGTCGTCAGCAAAATTTCACATGCATGTGGTATTAGTGATACTGTGTGAAATTTCCGCACTCTGTTGGGTCACCTTTCTTTGGAATGGATACAGATATATATCCCTCTTCCAATCAGTTGGCCAGGGAGCTCTCTCCTGTATTTATTGGCGTACACAAGAGAGTGCTGCTGGTGCTTTATCAGCTTCTTGAAACATTTTCATTGGTGTTCCATCAATTCCTGGAACCTTAATTTTCATGAATTCTTTCAGTACCGCTTGGATTTCTTCCTTTAGTACCATCAGTTCTCCATAAGATGCTACCTCTTGAAATGATTCGATGCCAACCTGTTCTTTTTAGTAGAGTAACTGTGTATTGCTTCCATCCTCTTTTGATACTTCCTGCATCCTTCAATATCTTGCCCATAGGATCCTTAAATATTGCATGTCAAGGATTGAGTTTTTCCTTCAGTCGTTTTAGTGTAAGGTATACTGAGTGCATTGTTCATTTTATTTTCTAACGCCAGGTCTGTGCACATTTCATCATAGTACTTTACCTTCTCTACCTGTCCCTTGAGACATCTTGTTCAGCTCTCTCGCTTCCTCTTTTCTTCCATGTCCTACCCTACATGCAAGAACCTGTTTCAAGGTCTGTTCTCACGTCCACTTTGTTCTTTTCTTTCTTTCCGATCTTTTTAATGACTTTTGTCTTCTTCTTGATACGATCCCACAGCTGGTGCGGCCTTCTGTCGTCAGTGTTCAGTGATGCAAAGCTCCCCCTAAGATGCTGTCAAAATTCAGGTGGGAGATACTCACGGTGGTATTTTTCCTCTTGTGGATTTGTTTTAATTTTCTTTGACTTCAACCTGTACTTACATATGAGCAATTGATGGACTATTCTTTACTCAGCACGTAGCCTAGAACAGTCTACGGATCCAGAGCCTTTGCATCATTACCCTCCACAAATACCATCCATTTGATTGCTGTGTAATCCGTCTGACAAAGTCAGTATGTATCATTGCCATTCATGTTGCTGGAAAACAGCATTTGCGATGAAAAGTTGTCGGCCTCCCAAAATTCTCTCATGTGATTTCCAGCTTCATTTGTATCACCAAGGCCATGTGTTCAACTATTTTTCCTTCTTTTCTGTTTTCAACTTTCCCATTCCAATTGCCAGTAATTACCAATCTTACTCACTTGTGTGTTTGACCAATTTCACACCGAAGAACATAGCAGCATTTTACAGTCTCAGCATCACCAGCTTCAGTGTTTGGTGAGTCGGATTGAATAACAGTGACAGTAACGGAATTTCCTTGTAGATGCATATACATCCTACCCCGGACAGCATTGTACTCCGAGATAGATGTTGAAATGTTCTTTTTGATGACAAATGTGGCTCCTGCCATTTCTCTTAAATCTGTCGTTCTGATCATCATAAACCATAAGTTTGCTGGTTAAAATACCCAATGCGAATCCATGTCAGCTCACAAAACTTTACTCCGTCCCTGTCTTTAGAGTTGACTCTCCTTTGAGAAGGCAGCTCTCAGCCGGTCAGATTTTGAGTGCCTTCCAACTTGCCGAATGGCTCACCTTCGGGCACCGTGTCTGACAATGTCCCATTTCTACTCCTAAGGCTTTACGTAGATCATCTGACACTGTTCTGCCACTATTCATAAAGGTTTCTGTGCCTAATGCCTCCAAAGTGGACAGCCTATTGCTTCTTCTTTGCCTGTTTTTAGTCTGGAAGCTCTGCTGACACCTGTGTACCTTGGCTGATCCTGCTAGAATCTGCACGGTTTATAGCTTCACCATAATATGCAAGCTGCCGCAGTATGACAAAGGGGCAGACTGCCTTACAGACATTGACAGACTACCTTGTAAAAAGTTTATCTTGTAAACTTTTCATTTTTGTCCTTTCTAACCATAAACCAATACTTCAGAGGCAATGCTTATTTTATTTGCCAGTGGGTGACTAAAGCCCCCCTGCGGTGTTCAATATTAAATAAACAAGAGTGCATGAATCCCTGTTAAATATGAACTAATGCATTAATATGTGACTTTGGACAAACTACTTAACTTTTTCGAACCTGAGGTATCCTCACCTATAAAATGAGAGTGTTGATTGTACCTACCGTATATACTCGAATATAAGCCAACCCGAGTATAAGCCGAGGTACTTAATTATTACCTGGGAAACCAGAAAAACTGATTGACTCGAGTATAAGCCTAGGGTGGAAAATGCAGAAGCTATTGGCGAGTTTCAATAATCAAAACAAATGAAAATAAAATTACTAAAATTTGAGACATCAGTGGGGTAATGTATTTAAATATTTATTTTAAATAAAATAAATAAATAAAAGGACAAGAAGTCATTTAACATTAGTAAACCAGCACAGTAAGTGGAAAATAGGTTCAACAAAAACAATAAGGTGTCAACAATGATACCTTAAGAGTACTATTCCCTGAGCTCAATCAGCAACCAAGCTAAAATGTAGAGTTAAAATCCTTCAAAACTGGGTTCCTCATCATCATCCGTATCCCAGTGCAGAGCTTCAGCTGGTGTGAGGTCATCATAGACGCTGTCCTCACTGAGATCGCCGTCATCACCATCACTGCTGTCATTTTCATACAAAGCGCAGTCTTCACTGCCATCCATAGCATTACTAATACTACATTTCTGGAAGGCATGTCTGTTGCACCATGTCTTCTGGAATGTCTTCCCATGCATCTCGAACCCACTTTGCTATTAACTCTATGTCAGGCTTCATGAGATTTCCTCCTTTTGTTAGTTGGGTTTGACCAGATGACATCCATTCATGACACATCCTTTGCACACGGTCTTTAAAAGGTTTATTCAAAGATACGCGTCATAGGACGGCTCTGATTGGTTAGATGTGAGTGAACAATCATTCAAAGGCCTGCAGTGTCAGCGGGGCTTTGAATGAACAATGGAGAAACGGCAATCACCCGTGAGATAACAGGCGCTCGTCCCGTTACCTGGTTGGGGAGCGGGCAGCAAGATGCTACACCTCGCTGGGGTAACACTGACCCATGTATAAGCTGAACCCCATGCTGAAAGACTTGGCTTATACACAAGTATATACAGTATTGTGTACAGTTATTATTGCAGGGCTTAAATGAAATATCTGTAGAATATTTTGCTTGTGGTGAGAATTCACTGTTACTGTGATCAGTCAATAAATAAATGTCGCCATACACTGTGTTAACATTTCTGTTCTTATCAGGTACTGTCAAGTTGACTTCAATGCACAGTGACCCCAGGTGACAAAGTATAAGTGCCCCATAGAAAATATAAGTGCCCCATAGTGTTTTCCAGGGTGTGATCTTTATAGAAGGAAGAGCTGGGCCCCTGGGTGGGTTAGACCTACCAACCGTTCAGTTAACAAGTGAGAGGACCACTACTGAGCCACCAAGTCTCACATATGACAGACAAAAAGAAAAGACGATGAGCCAGGGACTTATCAGCAATTAGAATAAGAGGTTTTAGGGGTGAGTTTTAGGGGTGTAGGAGGGGTAAAAGGGAGCCAATGTCAAGGAGTCCATGCAGAAAAAGACTGTTTGGAAACTGATTGTGGTAACAGGTGTACATTCTACTTGATGTGATGGAAACTTGGAATGACAGGATATATGTATTAAATCCCAAATAATAATAAAATATTGAAATATATACTGCGGTTTTGATGAAGCAAAGGAAATGTAGTTCTTTTAGAAATGGTTGGGATGGTAAGCATGTCTCTTGAATTTCTGCAGGCACAGAAAAGAAAACTCTTTCCCCAGTATCCTTACTAGAATCACAAGATGATGAGTTAAGGGAAGGTACCTCTTTATTAACACATAGAAAGGGCCTGCAGCTTCTCCCTTTCCTTAACCGGCCCTCATCTCATTAGGGAATCTTGGAAAGTTTAACCAACTGAAGAGATACCTTTGAGCATTGGGCTCAGGCATTTGCATGCTTAGTATTCAGGACGTCCTGTAGTAGCCTGCGGACTGCCAACCTTAAGATGTCATTTACATTTCATGGAAATCCAGGAAGGGTTCCTTCTCAACCGGAAGAATTCTGACTGGAGATTTAAATTTTAAAAGAAACACACAGGCAATATGCAGACTCTAAATGCAAAAGAAAAGGGAACTTACTCAACGTTGACAAAAATCTCTCTTAAAAGTATGATTCGGTCTTATGTCACATGAATTTGATTTTCCAATTTTATAGATCAAGGAATACCCATTGAAATATCGATTGAAATGTCTCCAGAAGCTGATGAAGCCCTGTAAGCACTCACTTATATATGCCAGGAAATTTGGAAGATAGCTACTTGACCAAGATTCATATATTTATATTTTTTCCAAAGAGAGGTGACCCCACAGAAGGTTTGTCTTATAGAACAAGATCGTTGGTGTTGCATGCAAGTAAGTTTTGCTGAAGACCCTCCAACAATGGAACTGCTGCGGCAGCACATTGACTAGGAGTCGCCAGAGGGTCGGGCCCAATTCAGAAACGGATATGGAAGAAGGGATATATGTCATTGCTGAGATCAGATGGATCTTGGCTAAAAGCAGAGACTACCAGTAATATGTTCACTTGTGTTCGATAGAGTATGTCAAGGCATTTGACTGTGTGGATCAGAAGAGGCACACCCTTCTGTTGTGCTCGTGTGGAACTTGTACATGGATCCAGAGGCAGTTGTACACATTGAACAAGGGAATGCTACATGGTTTAAAATCAGAAAAAGTTTGCATTCTCCCCTTACTTGTTCAATCTGTTTGCTGGGAAAATCATCAGAGAGTGGGGCATCCGTATTGGAAGAAGAATTATTAACAATCTGAGATAGGCAGATGGCGAAACCTTGCCTGCTGGGAGCGAGGAGGACTTGAAGCACTTGCCGATGAGATCAAGGATCGCAGTCCTTAGTCTGGACTGCAGCTCAATGTAAACAATACCCAGATCCTCGCAACTGGACTAACACTAATATCAGGGTAAGTGGAGAAAAAGTTGGAGTTGTCACGGATTTTGTCTCGTTTGGATCCATAATCAGCACTCCTGGGAGCAGCAGACAGAAGATTAAATGACACATTGCAATGGGTATTTCTCACAAGACCTCTGAAAAGTGTTGGAAGGCAAGGACACAGTGGGCCTGCACAAGACATGGTATTTTCCATTGCCTCATATGCATGTGAAAGTTGTATATTGAATAAGGGAGACTGAAGAAAAATCTATGCATTTTCATTGTGGTGCTAGGGAAAAATATGGGACATACCAGGGACAGCCTAAAGGACCGACAGACCTGTTTTCTAAGAAGTATGATCACAGTGTTCCTTAGAGGCCCCAAAATGGAGGATTTCATCTCCTTATTTGGGGCATGTTGTCAGGAGAGTCCAGTCCCTGGAGAAGGGCATCATGCTGGGTAAGGTAGGGTGGAGCTTCCCAAACAGAGAAAGGCCCTCAAGAAGGCGGATGGACATCGTTTTGACAACATGGGGCAAGTATAAGAACCTTGTGAGGATGGCTCAGGCCCATGCAGTGTTCCGTTCTGCTGTACATCGGGTCCCTATTGAGTGAAACCCACTTGATGATCCCACCACCACCACAGATCAAGACCAGACATGATGAGCCAGATTGTCTCACAAGCAACTCATTTTCGGAAAGTTAAGTCCGGTTGAAAGGTACAGGCTGAACTCGCTGCCACTGAGTTCACGCTGACTCATAATGACCCTGAGCCACAGAGTAGAATGTGCTCCTATGGTTTGCCTAGACTATAACTCTTACGAGAGCAGAAAGCCTGCTCTTTCTTCCGCATGGCGTCGGGTGCCTGTGAACTGGAATACCATTCCATTGTTTGGATGTGTCACAATTGGTTACAGGCCTCTCCACCACACAGAATACTTGGGACGTTTTAAAGAATACAAATCTGTCACTCTGCTGCTGAATATATAGACTTAACACATTCTGCTAGCCTTTAGCTAAGCACAGGTGACAGAAGTGACATTTTGGGTAATTATTCTTTTATTTTATGTGGAAAATCAGTATTTGAGTTTAACACTGGCATTTGTAGTGATCTCTCACAAAAGGCAAGGCAAGGGGATGGCTAAGCCTATTCTGACACATCCAAACCATGGAATGGTATTCCAGCAATACTAAGGAACAAATCCCAGATAGGCAGAGACGGATTCCCAAATCACATATGCTGAATGAAAGAAGTCTTACATAGACCTCTGTGATTCTGTTTATAAGATTTCTAGGATGGGCAAAACCAATCTGTAGTTTTAGAAGCATTGAAGGAAGTTATCTGGAGTGAAAGTAAATTCTAAACCCTGATAATGGTTTGTGTTACAGAAATGTATTTGTTTAAACTCATAAAATGATCTCACTATGACTTCTGCATTTTATGGTGGGCCAGTTTTTACCAAATATTGTGAACAGAGTAAGAATCTAGCTTTTAGAGGTAATGCATCCTGACAGCTGCAGTTTCATTTAAATTCAAACAAGGAGAAGATGAATTGATGAATAAATACACAATCCATGCAAAGGTAAGTCAGAAAAGAATTGCTACAACATCATGAAAACCTTTATCAAACAGAACCATCAAACTGTGAAGCTATTGTTTCTCAGTAGATCTTCCATCTAGGGTTATACGTGTCTGAGGATCGTGTTTCCATCTCCCTAACACTTTCTTGAAGGTTCTGCTGTTTTAGCATCCATGAGAAACACACACTGGTTTCCTTTTCAATGTGCTATGAGTTTGGGGGGGTGGGGAAGAGGCCTGAAGGGGCATGATCAGAGTTGTAGTGGGGCTGGAGTAAGGTTTCCCAATGAAATTCTCATAGCACACCCTGGCTAGCCTCAAAGTACAAGCAAGCATCTAGATGTATTGTCATGATGGGGGAAAAAATTCTCCAGTGCAATTTTCCTAACCTTTTAAAAATTTTTTCCACCAAGGCAATTTTCAATTTTCTTCTTCATAAGCCCCGGCGATCATCTGGGTCTTTGGAGAGACTTTATCTTTGACTTTGGAATTGCAAAAATTCGTCTCCCTAATCTTCTAAGCTGAATTTAGCTGCCTTGACTTTAACCAGCCTAACACATTTCCTTAGAAGCCACTGTTTTCACAGAGTCTTTCTTCTTTAAATCTCCCAAGCGAGACTAAGAGGCGTGTATTCCTAGCTTGTTGGCAGTCACCTTTCAGCGTGTTTTGTTTGGAATGACTTGTGAATGTCTGAGCTGGAACCCTGGTAGCGATACCTTGTTACTTGCTCTCATGTACCAGACACTCAACAGTCAATACAGCAGAGGCAAAATCTCACTGCAGAATCTACCAGGTGGTTTTTCAAATTTTCAATGTACAATTCTTTCCACGCTTCGTTCTGTTTGAAAACTTGTGTTTTTAACATGCCGACATGGAGTAGGGAACCAGTGGAGACGTCTGGGGGGCCGGCCCCAATCCCAACTACTAAGTGGATGCCTGCCCCTCCCCACCAGAATAATTTATTTCAAAGGACAGCATTCAATCTGCCACTCCAGGAGAGGGACATAACTGATCGGAGCACACGGGAGCAGATGAAGGGGGAGGAGGAGAGAGTGGAGCATAGCCTGGCCCACCAGGCCTTGAGGACAATGTTCCCAATTAGAGAAGCCAGTCGACAGAGAGGACCACATGGCCGGCCTCACTATGACATAACGCCCTTCACTGACCCATAGCCCTACAGGGGACAACACCAAAGACACAGTGTGGGAATTGCACCCACTCTGATCCTGCCACACCAAGGCAAAACACTAAGGGGGTGCAACAGAACAGCAAGGGAATGGAGCGGCGGGGTCCCCAGTGAATGTTGAAGGTGGACTTTGGGGTCAGGACATGGTGCCCCAACAGACTGGACTGGAAAACACTCCTAAAGGCCAGCAAAAAATCCTTGAACTAATACAAGCTTTTCTTTCTTGTTATGTTTTGTTTTTGTCATTGTTTTGTTGTTGTTATTTTTGTTGTATATTGTTGCTTGGTTTTGCTCTGTCTTGTTTTTGTGCATGTTATTATCTCTGCAGGTCTGTCTAAATAAGATAGGTTGGATGAACAATCTGGAGGTGGAAACAATGGATCGACAGTTCTGGGGGGACATGAGAGAGGGGGAGGTGGAGGGAAATGGACAAGGGAACAACAAGTGACCCAAATTGGTGGTGAGGAGGGTGTGGGAGGCCTGGTAGGGCATGATCAAGGGTAATGTAACCAAGAGGAATTGCTGAAACCCTAGTGGGGACTGAGCATGATAGTGGGGCAGGAGGAAAGTCAAAGGAAATAGAGGAAAGAGCTGAAAGGCAAAGGGCATTTATAGAGGTCTAGATAAAGACATGTACTTATGTAAATACATTTATATATTAGGATAGGGAAATATATCTATGTGCATATATTTATAGGTTTGGTATTAAGGTAGAAGGACATTGAGCCTCCACTCAAGTACTCCCTCAATGCAAGAATACTGTCTTCTATTAAATTGGCATTCTGTCATGCTAACCTTCCCGACAAAACCGCTGAAGATAAAGCGGGTGAATAAGCAAATGTGATGAAGAAAGCTGATGGTGCCTGGCTACCAAAAGACATAGTGTCTGGGGTCTTAAAGGTTTGAAGGTAAACAAGTGGCCATTTAACTCAGAAGCAACAAAGCCCACATGGAAGAAACATCCAGCCTGTGTGATCACGAGGTGCTGAAGGGATCAGTTATCAGGCATCAAAGATCAAAATAGCATATCATTGTGTGCTCACCTCCATGATATGATCGCTGAAAACCAATGGGTGCATAAGCAAATGTGGCGAAGAAAGCTGATGGTGCCCAGCTATCAAAAGATAAAGTGTCTAGGGTCTTAAAGGCTTAAAGGTAAACAAGCAACTATCTAGCTCAGAAGCAACAAAGCCCACATGGAAGAAGCACACCAGCCTGTGCGATCACGAGATGTCAAAAGAATCAGGTATCAGGCATCATCAGAACAAAAAATCTTACCATAGCGAATGAGGCGGGGAGTGCAGAGTGGAGACGCAAAGCCCATTTGTAGGGCACTGGACATCCCGTTACAAAAGGGTCTTGGGGAGGAGAGGAGCCAGTCAGGGTGCAATGCAACAACGATCAAAAATACAGTTTTCCTTTAGTTCCTAAATTCTTCCCCCACCCCCCAACTATCACAATCCGAATTCTACCGTCCAAGTCTGGCTAGACCAGAGGATGTACACTGGTGCAGATAGGAGCTGGGAGCCAAGGGAGTCTGGGTCGGATGGTCCCTTTGGGACCAGTGGTGTGAGTGGCGATACTGGGAGGGTGGGTTGGAAAGGGGGAACCGATTACAAGAATCTACATGTGACCTGCTCCCCGGGGGACAGACAACAAGGAAGTGGGTGAAGGGAGATGTCGGACAGGGCAAGATATGACACAATAATAATAATAATTTATAAATTATCAAGGGTTCATGAGGGAGCGGGGAGTAGGGAGGGAGGGGAAAAATGAGGACCTGATGCCAAGGGCGTAAGTGGAGAGCAGATGTTTTGAGAATGATGAGGGCAATGAACGTACAAATGTGCTTTACACAATTGATGTATGTATGGATTGTGATGAGTTGTATGAGTCCCTAATAAAAGAGTTTAAAAGATAAAAAAAGGAGAAAACCCGTGTTTTTGGATTAATAGATATGCTGAAATTGAATCTTTGTTTCATGATAAATTATACAAAATATCATTTTAGAAAATCTATTTGTGTAAAATGGCACAAGGGATGCTCTGCTAGTGTTTTTGATGATGTAATGTTCCTTTAAGAAGTGAGTATACTTGAATGCTAAACTAAATACAGGATGACTTTAAAATGATAAACTTGGATACAAAATAATAACAATGTATAATTGATCAAGGATTCACCAGGGTGGGAGGCGGGGGAAGGGAGGAGAAAAGAGAGGAGCTTATACCAAGGGCTCCCGTAGAAAATGTTTAGGAAATGATGATGGCAACATATGTATAAATATGCTTGATACAATTGATGTACGGAATGTTATAAGAGCTGTAAGAGTACCCAATAAAATGATTTTTTAAAGGATAAACTTATTTCTGATTCTACAATACTATCACTTGAGTAGCCATTAAATGGAATTTATCATAGGAACTATAGCATCTTTTAACTAAACATCATTTCTTTTTCATTTTTGCTTTTGCTAATCTTCATGAACTCTGTTAGAAATTTTGGTTCTGAAACACAGAAAGGAATAATAGGCAGGTGATACAATTCAATTAAGAAGAATGTACTTAGTGGAATGAAATAAATTCGCAGGTAAAAATGATTTAAACCCTTGCCTTTGGAATGCAGGTAGTATGCCAATATATCCTGATAATTTCTGAACTTCAGTAAGAGTAGGCTATAATTCAAAATGACCATAACAAATTGGAGCACTATCGTAGTTTGCAATTGAGTGGAAACATGTACTAAAGTATACCCTTCGGAACTCCGAACGAATAAATGTATGGAATGAGGTAGAATCACCTATGGCTCTAGTGAGTCTGTCAGCACTGACCGCCACAGTCTCAGACCACCACACCTCGCTCTACGAGTTGAGTAAAGATGCCTGATGGCAGAATAGTTTTTAGTTGAGCTGCTAGCAGCAAAGTTAACGGTTTGAGACCACCAACCTCTCTGTGGGAGAAAGATGAGACATTTCACTTCCATAAATGTTTATATTCTCGGAACCCCACAGGGGCAGTTCTGCCCTGCCTCATCAGGCGATCGGGTCGTTGTAAGTCAGCATCCACTTGACGTCAGTAGATATTGAGTACGTGCTGAGAGTACTTACTGCCCTTTGCACTGATTAGATCCAGATTTGATACTTCTTTTCAAGTGAAATGGAGCAATTAGTAAAAATGGAAAGATAAAATAAGATGACTAAACTAAATGGAAAACTGGTCCTGGGACTGTTGTGGAGGAAAAAGGGGTTTCTCTAAACCCTTCAAGATGAAAAGGTCAAAGGTGGTGTTTAAGGACTAGACTCAATTACCTGGGATAGTTTTAGAGCAGATTCTCCGGAAATCTAACAGGAAAATGGATTTAATTAAGAAATATGTCAGTTGTGCAGATGGATGACTAATTTGACTGCAAGGCTGACTTTACCTGTGTCAGAAGAGCCTCTGGAATCTGCTACCCTCGAGAAAAACATAAACAAAATATAATTGCTATATTTGCTTACTTGAGATTGAGGGCTAACTCACATGATCTCTGGAAGGACCTTCCCGGGTCTACATTCTAATGTTTCAGCCCACAGTATGGTATTAGTTTTGAAGAACTGCTTGGGGCTGAGTTACTATATTATTGGCCAATGTATAGGCATAACAACTTTAAATTTTCTTCACTTAAAAACTCACTGTACTAAATGCTTCCCTTTCAACTGGACTTTTCACATCATATATGATTGAATATTGCTTTGATGATTATGTTAAATAATAGTCTTAATTTAGTTTCTATATTGAGTAATTAATACAAAGTATTCACTGTGTGGTATGTCATCTTTTTACGTTAATGTTAAACTGTATTACTGGAAGGGAATTGAAAGCTATTAGTACTTTCCCACAAGTTGGGGGGCCTTCCCTGCTCCCTGAGTATATATTTGAACATTCTTTACCATTTTGCTCTTCCAAGTCACCATTCTGCCATCAAGGGCTAGTAAGGATTGAATGGGACAAAAATGGCACCTTTCAGAATGATTTATCTTCTTTCGGAAAGCCCATGGGGCCAGATCCTCTTTAGCATGATCCATGGTTGGCTCTATTTTTAGGTTTCGTAATCCTGCTTCTTGGCTCATGTTTGTTCTCATTCTGCACAGGGCAGAGCTTACTTCCTGTTGTGATGCCGTCCACAACTTCGTCATGTCTCAAAATAACACTCCAGTTGGGAGTCAAATGAGTTACGAGGTGGACAATAAGAAAATTATCCAGATTGGAGAATACATCTTTAATATGCTTCCCGTGGTGAGTGGAGAGTTGGTGTGGGTGCTTTGTGTCACCATCCTTGGTAAATCTTCTCACTCTGAGTTGCTACTTGACACTTGACATAGGCTTTAATGAATTAATGAAAGCTCCATACTCCGTAATGGTCTTTAAAAATGTGAATTACAGGCCACGTGGAAGAAATCATTTGGAAGGTAGGAGTCTCGCCAGGGAATGATATTTGTAACATAAGTCATGGTTGGCCTGAGTGCTCAAGTTCTTCTGACTCACTGTTGAATGAGATGAGGTACTTGGGATCTCTGCATAGTCATTGCCAGACTTGTGAAGATGACAACTTTTCACCTGAAATGAGAATCTTCCTGTTGTGCATTTCAGTTGCTAAATCAATTCCTTCACAAAGATGTGACACATCTTTTGGAAAGAAATATGTAAGCATCTGTGGAGAATAAATGTAACTTCCTTAAGAGAGAGATTTTGTTTGATATGCTGACCAATAGATCTCAAGTTTCTAGAACATCCCTGGGAACAGATTTATGTGTATACTCAGTACATATTGGTTGACTAGGCAAATAGGTGCATGACACAGTGTGTTATCATTTCACAAAGTGAGAAGAGATAAATACCTTAGGATAAACCCAAATCTGGAAACGATTTTCATAAGGACCATGACATTGCTTAACTTATTCTCTCTGGTATCTTTTCATAACTTGATGAAAAATACTTTCCCCAAGTCAATATGATAAAAAAAAAACCCTAGATAAGTGGTTTAAGAGAAGCTACAAAAAAACACATGGAAGCATATCCCCCACCAGCTTGCAATGATGCTCTTGGCTAGGTGACATGTGGAAACTTGCTCCGTAAGACTTGGTTGTCAAGTGACTTGAGAAGAAAAACAACAAAATTGGCTTTCCAACTAGCCTGACTCTAAGCTTTCTGGTGAGCTGTTGCACATTTACAGTTTTTAGAAGGCTTAGCTTAGGGGAAGGTCTTTGTACAGATTTATTGAGACTCTTACTGAACATAAGATCCCAAGGCATATGGATGTATTTACCCTCGACTGACCAAGGAACCACAGAAGAGTGCTCATTAATTTGAGTGCTTAATTTGAAATATGTTTCCCTCCATAAGCTTCTCTGTTGTACCATAAAGAGCGTATTTGCATTTTTACATCCTACCTTATCTGCAACGTTCAGAATTTATTGTAGTACCATTTAGTAAACACTGCCTGAAGACATCTTTAGCTAGAAGTAGCCTGAAGTAACTGGGTACCATTCATTTAAGAGGTAAGCATTATGCTAGGCATTGCGGAGCTATAGGAAAATAAGTCACCTAATGAAGTGAGCATTTTAGTCTTTGAAGTAGGGAGAAGCTTTGTGACGTGTCGTGGTTCACAGCGTTGGACTCTGGAGGAGCCTCTGGGTTATGCACATAGTTAAATACTTGACCACTGGTCGATACATGGGTGGTTCAATCCACCCAGATGTGCCTTGGGAAATAGGACGGGTGATGTGTTCCTGAAAAACTCTAGGCAACAGTTCTACTTTGCACACATCAAGTCGTTACGAATTAGAATGGATTTGATGGCACCTGGCAAGTCTAGAGCAGACTGCCTAAGTTCAAATCCCAGCTGGGCTACTTTCTCGTGGTTACACCAACTCTTGCCTCCATATTCCAATCTGTAAAATGCTCACAAAGTTATTATGTGGATTCAATGCGTGAAAGTCACGCAATAAGCACTGTAACCCATTGACCAAAACCCATTGCTGTCATGCTAAGTTCAGCTCTTGGCTACCCTATCCGGCAGAGTGAAGTGTTAGCTGTAGGATTGTAAGGCTATAAATGTAGTTTGGCAGTACTGTGGACTGCCGGAAGAATTTAAAAAATAAAAAACCTATCTTGGAAGAAATATAGCTGCATTGCTCCTTAGAAGAAAGGATGGCGAGATTTCTTCTTCTATCCTTTGGAAATATTATCAAGAGAGACCAGTCCCTGGTGAAGGACATCCTGCTTGGGAAAGTCGAGGGACAGCAAAAAAATAAGAAGAGCTTCAATGAGCTAGCTTGATAGAGTGGCCACAACAATGGGTTCAACACAGCAACAAATGTGTTGTGCATAGACTTGACAGAACTGCGAAAAAAACAATAGCAGTCAACTGTAATCTTTAGTAAGTCGTTTCTTTCTTTCTTTCTTTCTTTCTTTCTTTCTTTCTTTCTTTCTTTCTTTCTTTCTTTCTTTCTTTCATGGAATGGCTGATGTGGCCACTGTGCCCCCCAGACTCCTAATAATCACTATCCATTTTTAATTTCAAAAGTCAGTAAGCTTAAAAATCTAGAGGTACTGAAACAGAGCTCTCTTTGCTAGCTTGACATCTCCCAGATCTAGTCTCGGGGATAGATGGCAGCCTTGGGGTACCCGTTGGCCTGCTAAGCTGTGACCAACTGCCCAGAATGCTGCCAATGGTGCTAGGGAAATGACTGGGGCAGGAAGTGTTTTGATTCACAGCATTTGCCAAGTCAGCGACATGCATCTGCTTTGTTGGTGGTGCTGGTAAGTTGATTCCGCTCACAGTGACAGCACAATAGAAGCCTCCATCTCTACAATCTTTGCTGTGCTTGAGCCCATTGTTGCAACGACTGTGTCCATCCACTTTACTGAGACTGTTCCTCTATGGGGCTGACTCTCTAATTTACCAAGCAGGAAGTTCACCTTCAGGAACTAGCCCCTCCGGGTAACATGTCCAAAGTACATGAGATGAAGTGTCAACATCCTCTCTTCTAAAGAACATTCTGGCTGTACTTCTTGCACTACAGATTTGGGAATCCATGGTAAAGCCAATTTTTTCCCACCATGTCATAATTCAAAGACATCAATTTTTCTTTGCCCATAATTACTCATTATCCAGGATTGCTGTATTCTTGATGCCTCGTTAGTCTTTCTCTAGTCCAGCTTCTTGGAATATTGCTCAGCTTACAGATTGAATAAGTCCGGTAAAAGGTTACAACCCCGACACACATCTTTTTGCTTTTAAACCAAGTGGAACTCTGTTCTGTCATCCCCAATCCCCACGTTGTTCCAGGGTCAACTGCATTATAGTTTATGTTATTGAATACATTATCTATTATATTATGGATGCACATTCCATTTGAGAGAAATGGAGCTTACTTTTACATGTCACTTGCTTCTTTTTAATTAAAAGATCATTTTATTGGGGGCTCTTACAACTCGTATTACAATCCATACATCCATCAGTTGTATCAGACATATCTGTACATATATCACCGTTGTTCTTTTCTAGACATTTACTTTCTATTGAGCGTTGGACATGTCGCTTCGTATTAGTCGCTTTAAGTTCATCAGAGGAGCCCTGGGGGCATAGTGGGGTACGTGTTGGGCTGCTAAGCCAAAAGGTCTGCAGTTCTAAACCACCACCTGCTGACGGGGAGAAAACCCAGACTTTCTACTCCAGTAAAGATTCACAGTCTTGGAAACCCACAAAGGGCAGTTCTGCTCCGTCCTATAGGGTCACTACTAGTCAGAATCAACCGATGGCAGTGAGTGTGTTTGTTTGTTTGTTTGTTTGTTTGTTTGTTTTAGCCTAAGTTCATCAAAGGCAGTGCTGCCGTGACTGATACTTCTCATTCTTTGTTCAGGTTAACCTACCAGTATTGCTTGGCTGCTGTTTTATGGCGATGCAAGGAAAAATAGTTAAAGGATCTTTTTCCCCCCCCACTTTCTCCTGATAGGCCCAGCCTTTTGTGGAGCACCCTTATAATCAATGTGCAGTGGTTGGAAATGGAGGGATTCTGAATCAGTCTCTCTGTGGACCTGAAATCGATAAAGCTGACTTTGTTTTCCGGTAAGACCTGCCAGTTTGATTTCTCTGCAACAGAAGAGCAGATGGCTATTTTTCTGTTTGTCTGTTTGTTTTTTAATCATTTTATTGGGGACTCGTACAACTCTTATCACAATCCATATGTACACCCATTGTGTGTCAGCACATTTGAACATTTGTTGCCTTCATCATTCTCAAAACATTTGTTTCTACTTGAGCCCGTGGTATCAACTCCTCATTTTCCCTTCCCTCCTCATTCCCCCTCCCTCATAAACCCTTGAAAATTTATAGGTTATTATTATTTTGTCATGTGTTACACTGTTCGACATCTCCCTTCACCCACTTTTCTGTTGTCCATCCCCCAGGGAGGAGGTTATATGCAGATCCTTGTGATCAGTTCCCCCTTTCTACCCTACCCTCCCTCAACCCTCCCGGTATTGCCACTCTTACCATTGGTCCTAAAGGGATCATCTGTCCTGGATTCCCTGTGTTTCCAGTTTCTATCTGTACCAGTGTACATCCTCTGGTCTAGCCAGACTTGCAAGGTAGAATTGGGACCATGATAGTGGGAAGGAGGAAACATTTAAGAACTAGAGGAAAGTTGCATGTTTCATCATCGCTATACTGTACCCTGACTAGCTTGCCTCCTCCCCAAGACCCTTCTGTTAGGGGATGTCCAGTTGCCTAGAGATGGGCTTCAGGTCCCCAATCTGCACACCCCCTCATTCACAATGATATGATTTTTTTGTTCTTTGATGCCTCATACCTGATCCCATCAACACCTCATGATCACACAGGCTGGTGTGCTTCTTCCATGCAGGCTTTGTTACTTCTGAGCTTGATGGCCACTTGTTTACCTTCAAGCCTTTAAGACCCCAGATGTTATATCTTTTGATAGCCGGGCACCATCAGCTTTCTTCACCACATTTGTTTATGCACCCATTTGTCTTCAGCAATCATGTCGGGAAGGTGAGCATCATGGAATTCCAGTTCAGTAGAACAAAGTGTTCTTGCATTTAGGGAATACTTGAGTGGAGGCCCAATGTCCCAAATGGCTATATTAACGAGATAACATGGTCAAGTCATGCAAACTATTTGCAGTTAGCGACTGACCTAAGATGTTGGTGGTTCCAAACTGTCCAGAGGTTCCACACAAGAAAGTTAAAGAACCCTAAAAACCCAAGCCCACTACCATTGAGTTGAAGTCAAAGCAGAGAGACTCTCTCTAGGGCGTCTGAGGCTGTAAATTGTCCCTGGAGTGGATAGTCTGGTCTTCCTCCCATGGAGCTCCTAGTGAGTGGGAACCACCAACCTGGAAGCTACCCACAGATAGAAACCACAAAAAGTGGAGGGAGCATTTCTCCTGCGAAGCACGTGAGGTCAGACAACTTGGCGTCACCGTGAGGAGAGCAGGTTTGTTGTTGTCGCTCTAAAGAAAGACCTCCCAGTTTGACCTTTGAGCTGTGTGACTCATTTGTACAGATGATCCAGATAGTCTGCAGACGGTCCTCAGAATATTTACCAGAAATCAAACGTGTGCTCTGGTCAGGCACTTATCAGAAATGCTGGGTGAAATCACAATTATTGCCAGGCCTGTCGGAGACTCAGTATTGCCAGGGGTACATTGCCATCCTGACTGCAGTCACGTTTTTCAGGCTCACCTGATCTTGCAAACGTTCATTATTTTTCCAAACAGAGCTTTTCTAGGAAGCGTTGTTCTCAGATAACGTTTGGGGAATATTGTGATCTAGAATATGCACCCGTTTAACCTCCCTGTGTATTTAGTTAGCCGGCTTTAAATTAAGAAAGTTTTGTGCCGCTCATAATGCCGGTCTTTGAAAATGTTTCTATCTCAGCACCAGCTCGCTTGGAAACACAGAAACTAAACTAACATGATAAGACGGGTCTGTGTGTGCCTCATGCTAATATGCCAGGCTGCAAAGCATTTCCACTTTCTGAGTACGGCGGGGAGAGGATTCATCCATCTGAGGATGAATTTCACTGGGAAAGCACTTTTTAAAAAGAGTAAATAGCAGTCTGTGTCCGCCTGTGGTAGGAGCAATGATTTCATATATCAGAGGAGATCCTTTGATTCCTATTGACTTATTGGTGCCGTTTTTAGCAAGTGAAAAAGAAACCCCAGGATTCGGTAAATAGCTCCCCCCTTGCGCTAATCTCATTTCACAAAATTATGCCGAGAGTCATAAGGGAACAGAACAGACCTGGCAGTGTAACGATCATTGAATGCGCCCTTCATGATTAAGGTTAAAATAGCCAATACTTGAACGATTTAGCCATTTTGTCCAAGTGCTCGATATGGAAAAACCATCATGAAGATAAATAATTCCCAAAGCATCTCTATTGGGTGTTATACCTAAACATTGATTTGACTTAAAAGCAAATACAGAAAAGATCAGTATAGTTTTAAAAACTAATCAAAATCTGGGCAGCTATTTCATTTGTAACTAACGTAATTGCTTGCATCTGGATTCCTCATACACTGATGCTAGGATTTTTTTAGAAGATAGAGCTCCCTTTGTAGTTAGATTTGTGAAATACAAAGCAAAATAAGAATCGGATGTGCTTGGCGCCATTTAAATTTGTTTATGTTTCAAGCCTGTGCTGCCTTTTGGCTACGAAGGTTCATAGTTTATACAATAATCTGGAAGCTGTTGACTGTTCTTTATTGTTTTCATCAATGTTTGGGGACTATGAATTAAGTGTAGAAGGGAGACCTATCGTTGGTGAGTGGCTTTCCTGCCTCTCCTCATTGAAGACTCATGTCAGAATAGAAATGAGCTCCAAAGAGTTTTCAGTGACCGATATTTTGGAAGTAGATCTCCAGAACTTCCTTGCAAGGTGCCTCTGGGTAGACTTTAATATCCAACTTTTTGGTTAATAGCAGAGCATGTTAACATTTTGTACCCCAGAGACTCTGGTTTTCCTACTCTATTGTGCATAGCTAATATTTTCCCTAGCTCTTCCCTACAACACTATATCGACAGTGCCTTCTGATTCCCCAGATAAATATGTCTTTGTTCTAGAAAGAAGATTTGTAACAGGCAAGCCACTAAGCCGGTCATTTTGTGACCTCCTACCATGTTAGGACCTTTGGTGGTGTACCGAATGACGCACTGGGCTGCTAACCTCAAGGTCAGCAGCTTGAACTTGTCAGCTCACTGCTCCATGGGAGAAAAATGAGGCTTTCCAAGCCTGTCAAGATTTACAGTCTGGGAAACCCACAGGGGCAGTTCTGCTCTGTTCTCTGAGTCAGAATTGATTCCATGAAGGGACGTTCGGACTTTTAGATCTATAATTGGTGTCACCCAACCCCAGGGTGCCTTGCTCAGTTTTTGTCTGCCGGCGAAGCGCGTGGTTCATGTGTGTACATATCTCTTAAAGCGAGGAATGGAGTATTTCAGGCGCTGTCGTGTTGCAGAGCATGTCCACGCCCAGCAGCTTTCTTTAAGGCGGTATTCAGATATGTTCTCTTTTTTATGTCCTTTAAAGAAAGAGTCTACTTGAAATTTCACAAATGGCACTTCGGGAGTCATAAACAACTTTTTGTGATGAGACAGAAACGACTCAGAATTACAATTTTTAATTTGTTTTCCAATTTTAAAACAAATCAGCACTCCAAGACAGACGAGAGCATCAGCGTCAGAGATTTATTCATTAACTGCATAATTGGTGAAATAAATGTTCATATGGGAATCCGGAGACCGGGGGTTCATTTATCAGTCGTACCTTTCCTTCTGAATCACTCTGTGACAATGTGTCACTGTAGTGTCCATCACAATACATCAGTTTAAAAAAAATCTCTGAACTGGTGATGTTATCATTGTTGGAATATAACCAACATAAACACAACTTCTGGAATAAAGGGATTATGAATTCTGAAAATACTAAGCAGGTGTAATTGCCATTTCTGATTCTGACCCTTATAAAACATGTATCTAATTCATGTATCTTATGCTCTAGTCGAGTATTAACTAAGAGTTTGGAGCATGTTGAACGGTTTTAGATTTCCGTCCTGTGGACTCCGAGGATTTCCCAGGAGGAATATGATCTATCGCAAGAAAGATAAAGATCATCGGTATGGGTTGGTGCGCACTTGTTTTGGGCAAGTTGTGTCTTGAAATATTTTTCCTTCCAAATTCCAGATGTAACCTTCCCCCAACAACAGGAAATAAAAGCAGAGATGTTGGCAGGAAAACAAATCTTGTGACTGTGAATCCCAGTATCATAGCACTGAAGTAAGTATCTCCCCGGTTACTCAGACTTTTTTTGGTTATCATTGTTTAGCGTGCTTCACAAGGACCCCTGGTGGCACAATGGTTAAGTAGCTGGCCGTCTGTTTGAAGACACCTGGACACGCTGAGGAAGAAGCAGCAAGCCCAATGCGTCAGCCCTCCTCTCACATGGGCTTTGTGGCCAGAGCCTCCAACAACACAGCAGCAGGTTTCATAGCCTAAGCCCCAAGTTTACAGCCGAGACTGACTTGCAGGACAGCTGGAGGGCCTTTTGAGAAAACAGTTAAGACTGCGTTTGCATTTTTGATGTTCTATGCATACTGGGTGCATTTCAGCTGTGAATTTGAGGTCCTGGAAAAAACGTTAATAAAATGAGAACTTATCTCTTCTTTTTTAATAATTATGTAGGGGAGGTACTATTTTTTGAAATTTTTTTTAGAATCTTAGTATTATTCTTTTGACAGGTTGGCATTTTCGTGGAGAAGAAAACCTTAGTCACTTTAGAAACTTCAGAGAGAAAGACCTCAATAGGTCTGACTAAATAGTTTCCCCTTTGGGAAGTTGTTTAACACTA
The DNA here is from genome assembly GCF_050624435.1 of Tenrec ecaudatus. Taxonomy (NCBI): domain Eukaryota; kingdom Metazoa; phylum Chordata; class Mammalia; order Afrosoricida; family Tenrecidae; genus Tenrec; species Tenrec ecaudatus. The sequence goes on along the minus strand of NC_134535.1, from coordinate 163,462,013 downwards.
TATTTTTTCAGATATTCCCTCTGGATAGTTTATTAGCAAAAAATAATGTGTGCTATATTTTTTAATGTTATTATTACATGCGGTGGTACAATGCTGCTACAAATAATTCGTTGGTTAATAAAACTCCCACACATGAGTTTACCCGAAATGACTGGTAATTAAGTATGCTCCATAAATGATTCTAGTAGATCTTCAGAAAATAAATAAAATGTAGTACCAGCTTCTTCCCCAAAGCTTCCTTTTTAAGCACATACTACAGTGCTTTTGAGTATATTTCCTAAATCCACCCCTAACTCTGAGTTGTTTTGGATTCATAGCTGCTACAGCGTTTCAGAGGCAGTCAATCATTCTGAGAGCAAACAGCCTCAAGTCGCTCCTTGGGAGCTGCTGGTGGGGTTTGAACTGCCTACCTTTAGCCCACCATTTAATACCTACTGAAGCATAGTTTGTCGCACTGTGGTAGTGACTTGTGTGTTTAAAAAGTATATTAAAAGCCCCCACACTGGCACTTCCAGAAGGACAAATCGACCCGTTGTGGGAGAAGTATGGCCGGAGTGCTCCTTGGAGGCGAGCATGGTGAGACTTCATCTGACGTACTTTGGATATGTTTTCAGGAAAGACTAGTCTCTCAAGGAGGACATCATGTTCTGTAAAGTAAGGCTCTTCCTCCCGGCCATTGAATTGGTGCCAACTCATAGTGACCTGGTGGGACAGAGGAAGAACTGCCCCCTGTAGTTCCAAAGACTCTAATGGTCTAAAGCAGTAGAGAGCCCCATCTTTCTCCCGAGGAGCGGCTGCTGATGTCGAACTGCGGACCTTCGGGACTACAGCCCCGTGTGTAACCACGATGCCGCCAGTGTAGTAATGGGTTGATGTGAAAGAGGAAGATCCTTGACCAGATGAATTCACACCGCGGTTCCAACAAGGGGCTCAAACGTAACAACGATTCAGATGGAGCAGGATCAGGCTGTGTTTTGCTCCGTTCTTCAAAGAGGGTCACTATCAGTCAGATGTGACTTGATAGCTGCTGATTACAACACGGTATAATATCAGTCCTACATATAAAGATCTCATAAGGCATGGAGGAAATTTAAGCTTCTATATACACTCTCATAGATGTGGTTTGAGTTGTCTACAGGAAATTTTACTTTGATGTAACATGTATGAACGGTGTACACATTATAGACATAGTTCCATTAATTTTTAAATACCAGTATGTCTTTCAGTAACATGTATGAACGGTGTACACACCATAGACATAGTTCCATTAATTTTTAAATACCAGTATGTCTTTCAGTAACATGTATGAACGGTGTACACACCATAGACATAGTTCCATTAATTTTTAAATACCAGTATGTCTTTCAGTAACATGTATGAACGGTGTACACACCATAGACATAGTTCCATTAATTTTTAAATACCACTAGGTTTTTCAAGGGTGCTGTCCTTCACATATTATCATGATTAGTTTGGAAAGATATTTCAACATCACACAACAAATCCTAGGGGGCGAAATTACTGAGTTGGAAAATAACATGACAATAGAAGTGGCTGGCCCTTAAGGGTACAAAGGTAGACATTGAAAGCCTAGATGTACTAACAAAGAGAGATGAAAGGTCATCTCATGATATTTACATGTTGCTTACATGAATGAGGAGACTTGGTGGTACGGAGGTAAGGCATTGGGCTGCTACCCACAATGCCAGTCATTCGAAACCATCAGCTGATTCACGGAAGAGAGATGAGATTTCCGACTTCCGTGAAGAGGTACAGCCTTGGAAACTCACAGAGGCGGTTCTACCCCGTTCTCTAGCATCACGGAGTTAGAATCCACTTGATGGAGTGAGTTCGGTGCGTTCAGTTTTCCATGAATGAATTTCTCTGAATCCACAGTGCGTCTCTTTTGTGTACGGTAATATGAGCGGTGCAGTGTTTTGACCAGTGGTAAATCCAGCCTCATCTCACCAAAGCGGCTACTTTGATCACGATTGTTTTCATCGTTATTATTTTTAATTTGGCAGATACAGGAACTTAAAGGAAAAGAAAGCAGAGTTCCTGGAGGATATTGAAACCTACGGCGATGCGTTCCTCCTTCTGCCAGCATTCTCCTTCAGGGCCAACACCGCTGCCTCGCTGCGCGTGCACCTCACACTGAATCAGTCGAAAGCAAGGCAGAAGGTTCTGTTTTTCCATCCCACGTACCTGAGACAGCTGGCCCTCTTCTGGAGAACTAAAGGGGTGACAGGATACCGCCTGTCATCGGGCTTGATGGTCGCCAGTGTTGCGATGGAGCTGTGTAAACACGTGAAGCTGTATGGATTTTGGCCCTTCTCCAAAACTGTGGAAGATCTACCTGTGAGCCATCACTACTACGACAATAAGCTGCCTAAACGAAATTTCCATGAGATGCCCCAAGAATACAACCAAATATTCCAACTTTATGTGAAAGGGATACTCAAGTTACAGTTCAGAAAATGTGAACTAGCCTAAGTAAAGAGTCTTCAAAATCAAAATGGAAAATATAGATATACTATATATCATGGAATGAGCGACACTTCCCAAAACTCAAGGAAGTAGTTGTAGAATTTAACACCAAGAGCCCCAAACCTTGGTTTGATTGACTTCGTTTGCAACCTAAGCGAGCCATGGAATTGTTCCGATCTTCCATTTCTTCCCCTATAAAATGAGCCCACGGTATCTAACTCATACAGATATGATCATCTATGACAATTCTTAATATGTGTTTGGCATGAGTTAGACACTCAATGAGTTAGACACTCGAATACTTCCTTACTATATCCAGTCTTTCTTGCCTGGAGCTTACTTCATTGATTTACAAATACATAGAGATTATTGAACACTACTCCATGCCAGGCCCTAAACCAAGGCTCTATACATGAGATATAGCGATGACTAATCCGTAATTATGTCTCACAGAAAGATAAGGACAAGTGTTTCATTCATCACTTAGGATACAGATGATACTGTTATAATTACCAAAATATCTAAAATATACTGTGAGAAACCAAGGCAGGAATAATTGAATCGCCTTCAGGGGAACATAGGGACACTCCAAAGAAAAGGTGGTTCTTGAATTAAACCAAGAAAATGAATAGATTTTACCAAACAAAAGAATTTAGGTCGAGGAAAAGGGATAATGGAGGGACCAAAATCCTCTCCTCTTGATTCTGCTGTATTGAAATGAAGATATTTGAAGGTGAATTGTGGCCAACCAAGTGATGGTAGGGTATAGACTAGCAGGAGTCCTCAAACTTTTTAAACTGGGGGCCAGTTCACTGTCCCTCGGACCCATTGGAGGGCCGACTATAGTTTAATGAAAAAAAAACTATGAACAAATTCCTATGCATACTGCAGCAAAGTAAAAAAACAAACAGGGCAAAAACACCCGGCGGGCTGGATAAATGGTCTCAGCGGGTCCCATGTGGCCCACGGGGCCGTAGTTTGAGGAACACCTGGTATCGATTGTGTGAATGATAGTTGAGCCCCTATCTGTGTACTGGGAATAATACCAGAAATATTCACCAAACTTAATTCCACGAGCAGAGATACAAGTTTACATGGCAAATAAAACTAATAATTTAGACACTGTTAAAAAATAAAGTTAGCATTTGCACAGCTCCTTAGATTATGCTAATGCCTATTATGCAGATCATTCCTGCATCTACTGAATACATTATTTTACTTAAATAAATGATTATGTGTGTGCTTTCCTGTTCATCAATGTCTGCACCCTAGGTGAGTGAAAAAAGAGGTGGAGCAGACTGAGTCAGCATGGTGAAGCAATTACAAATCCTGTGTTTAATTCTTACCTCAGCCAAATTACTATGGTGTACCAAAATGTCTGTTTGTTAGAACTCTCTTCTGTAAATAGTTCATTTTGATAAAGCATTTAATTTACTTTGATTACCGATGACATTCGTGATACTATTTTTAGCTTATGTTTAGTTTGTTCTTTTATAGCAATGAAACTCATTCGTTCTATAAAGTGATCAGAAGGTTATATATAAATATTCCCAAATGGAGAATTGCTTTTTGCAGCATAGAATCTATTTTATTTATTTTTATTATTATTATTATTATTTTGGGAGTATTGACTAAGCCATCGCTCTCTATTGCTCCTAACAGATTCGATTCCTTTAAAATAACCTGCCAGCCATGTTGATAATGTCACAGCCGTGTTGATGATGTCACAGCTGTGTTGGTGATGTCACAGCTTGTTGATGATGTCACAGCTGTGTTGGTGATGTCATCGCCGTGTTGGTGATGTCACAGCTGTGTTGGTGATGTCACAGCCATGTTGGAGATGTTACAGCCATGTTGGAGATGTCACAGCTGTGTTACTAGCAATGGACTCTCAAATGAGATCAGAAATCATGAATGGTTTAGAGTTAGTCAAATAATCTCTGCAAAATGTTCAGTGGCAAGTAGAAACATACACCTTTCTTTTCTATGATATTGGAAAAATACTATTGATGAATAAAAGCAATAGAATATACTGAAATAAATAATTTACTATTCAACCTGGAGACTTTATACATTATTTTTAATAAAAAGTGCATATGTTCAGAACACTTAGAACTGACTTGTTTTTCTGTCGTTATTTAAGCCCACAGGAGTTTCTCTAGGAAACCAACACAGATCGTCAGTGGCACGAACATTGATTCCAGAAGTATTCAATATGACAGGACATCAAGGAGCACCCCTGTCCCAGTGATACCCAAGCCCCAGTCGATTTTTGTGGAAAACAACGTTTAAGTTGTAGAGAATACTGTAGGCTGTCCTCCGACACATCTTAAGTGTGTTCCTTGCTTGTGCTGCCTCTTAAGAACAAGTTTGGAAGCTGGCAACGGCCGTATCTAGATATTCACACTAGTTAAGCGTATTTGGTAAAAAGAGCACGTCTAATTTTCTCTCTCACTTATCTTTCAGATCGACCTATAGGTGTTGTGATTCCACAATTTAGGGTTACCTGTTATCCGTTGAAACTCTCCCAGCCTCTCAGCGGTGTCCTCAGGTGCACTGGGGCAAAAGGTAGGGAAGGGGAGGTGCACGTGTCTCAAGCACATCATGCGGTTCGCGTCCTAACATTTCCTCCCCAGTAAAGCACGGCATTCTCGACGTTCCCTAGGCTACGCCAGCAATCTACCTTTTTTGTTTTCATTCAAAATAAATTGAGACGATGTCTAAAATACAGTGAACCCTGGGGTTTGTTTATATAACGTATCAGCTCTATACATTGTCAAATAGACATCCCAGTTCTCTCTGCTCTGTGGTGGTGACATTAAAACAGAAAGGGAGGCGAGGGAGTGGCGTTCTATAACTTTGTGGATTCGCCACACCACATTTAACTGTAAAACCCAAGAAGCCTCTGGTTCTCATGGGCATTCCGAGAGGGTTAGGTTAATTGAACTTGATTTCCTGCTCTCAAAGTTCAAGTACATTCATCAGCATTGAAAATACTGAGGACTGGTCTGAAGTCTAGTGATAGTCTGCTGAGACCTTTAGGGTGAACACAATGCTATCGGGTTAATAACTGACTGCCATCACGTTTTCCAATTTATTGTTGAGCATTATTGGGCAATAAGGGCATAAAAGATTCTGAAATCATTTTTGTCCACATCCACAGGTAAGTCCTATATTTATTTAAGCTGACCGTCCAGACGGCTATAGGATTTCTGTGAAGGGCACCAGGAACAATTACATAGAGCTTCTTAATACATAATCATCCTTGATTAAATCTGTGGCGTTTTATCCTCTGACAAAAGACAAAGACAAGAGAGCGTGACTTCTCCAGGATGATTGTGTTCTTCTGCATGTAAAACCAAGGATACTTTTTCAGAGACATTTTGTGTTTACAGAATTCTGATTTATCATAAATCAGATTTGGGTTGGGCTACATTTTTTCCTTGCTTAGAAAAAATATTGCCATATGACTAATATAGCTTCACATGAGAAAAACAAAAAACTACCGGTTGAGTGCAACGGGTCATCTTCAAGGAATTTTAGGAAGTTTTAGAAAACTGGGAAAGTGTTTTGAATAACAGGTTCACTAAGATGCTAAATAACTGCTGCGTACTAGACACTATGACATATGTAATATCGTTAGAAACCAGAACACCAAACTCAGTGCCATTAGTCAATTCTGACTAATAGCCACCCCAGGGTTTCCAAGGCCCTGCATATGTATGGCGACAGAGACCCTCAGCTTTCTCCCTCAGAGGTTTTGGTGGTTTCGAACTGCGGAGCATTGAGTTAGCAGCCCACCAGGTATTCCACTACGCTGCCAGAGTTCCTTCTAATGTGACTCAGGACAAGGAAACACATTGCTGTGCCCCTGAGCAGTGAAACTATTACAGGAATTCACACCGCGGTGGCATTTGTCCTGTAAGCCTAACTTTTCATTTATTTCTTTTTACACACACACCCACACACACACGTTTTTGTTGTTCTTATTATCAATTATTGGAAGTTTACAAGCAAATTAGTTTTGTGTTCGGCGATATATTTACATTTCGTTTCATAACACGAGTTATCATTTCTTCAGGGAAGCAGCGCTCCTTCCACGTCCCCCTGCATTCCTGTCCATGCGCACCCTGCTCTGACCCTTCCAGCCTGCGGAACTGCATTTTAGGGCAGGTTCTGAACTTTGGGCCTCCTACAGTTAAATATTCTGAGGGCTGTGTTCCTCGCAGGTGTGATGATTCACTTTAAAGGCCTCTCTGGGAGTGTTGGTTGAAAGGTGACCTCTGGAGGCAAGTTAAGTTTCAGGTGGAAAGGGTGCCTTAGGATCACACGGGAAAACGACAAAGCTCTCTAACTTCTAAAAGTTGTCCTGGAAACGCGCAGGGCCAGTTCTACCCTGTCCTATAGGGTCACGGTGAGTCAGCATGCACTCTGTGCAGTGGGTTGTGTAAGGATCTCAGCAGTGGGGGTTCCACTAATCTACTAATCTGGTCATTTGCTTTTATTTTGAATTTTGTTTTACAACTTTCTCCTCTGCTGTTCAACACCTCCGGTGGTTTCCTCAAAGAAACCGGTCATGTGGGCCGGCATTAGCCAGTTCTGGGCTTAGGGTGGTCAAGGTTATGTTTCACGTCGTCTGTTAGTCCTTTGCATTCGTCGTTTCCTTGTATCTTTGATTTTCTCTAGGTGGGCGTCCACTACCCTTGAAGACCTCAATCATGTCTCACCACAGTAGGGTACAGACTCTTGTCTTTGTGAACTGCGTTCTGCTCATGGAAGGCTGTCTCCCAATATGGATTAAAACTCCCTTCTGAGTTGCTGGGCATGGTTAGCAGTTCCTATGTCCACCTGGCTTCAAATGGGGTCAGGGCGGAGAGCAGTGTCAGTACTGCCCACCCGAGAGTGAATGGGAAGCAGTGTTTCTCTGTCCTTTTTCTAAGCTTTCACCCTTCCAGGACCGTTCTTGTTTTAATGTTTTGTTTTATTGTAACATATCTTATAAAGCAGCACAACCTAAATAACGGGGAGAGAAAAACATCCTTTAGAAAATAAAATATTGGAAGACGAGGAAAAACTAAGTCCCTCTATTACACCATATACAAAATTGGGAGTTCAAATAGATGAAGGTGGATTGAAAGGTAAAAGTAAGTCCAATAGAGGAAAATGTAGTCTATGCCTGAGTGAGATGTAGGTGAAGAACAACTTGGGATCTTAAATATGAAAGAAATATATACCATCTATTATATTAATAATGACATTAATTAGTAATACATGATTTTATATTATATAGACATGTTATATAATAACATATATAATTTATATGTGAGTATATATACATATATTTATATGTATACTCAAATTCCCTGCCACTGAGTTTCTTTGCTCTCGCTCTTGTTCATACATGTACTCTACTCTGTCCTATAGGGTCACTATGAGTTGGAAGTCAACTCAATGGCAGTGAGTTTGTAGTTTTTTGGAGATATATATAGATAGATATAGATATAGAGAGAGAGAATCAAAATGGAGGTTTTATATTAAGTGAGCAACAGCTTAAAGCTTATAGATTGGTAATAGATTTAATTTTTTTTATCTAAGCGTAAAGACAATATTATAGAGAGTGGTCAAGAAACTGCAAAGGAGCAAGCAGAAGGAAGCCCAGGATAAAAAGGAAGCAGGCGATGAGACTAGCATGTGCATAAGCAAAGTGTATTTTCTCACTGCCTTCAAGCCGATGTCCGTTCACACACATCCTACAGTACAGAGTCAAGTGCTCCGATGGATTTCCGAGACCGTAACTTTTTACAGGACTAGAAAGTCTCAACTGTATCCTGTCATACAGCTGGAGGTTTGCGGCTACTTACTTTCGGGTTAGCAACCTAACGCATGACCCACCATGCCACCAAGGCTCCTGTGAGTCACGTCTGACTCGGGGACCCTATAAGAAACTAGAGCTTCCCTTGTGGGCTTCTAAAACTAACGTTTTATGGGAATAGACAGCCTCAATTTCTCACTGAGTGGCTGCTGGTCTCTACCTGCTGACCTTGCCACTTGCTGACCTTGAGTTGAGCATGACCTTGACCTCCTGCATGTAACAACCCACTGCCCCCACCGTGCTCTTCAGGGAATGTACCTAGGTGGTAAGACTAGGAAGTGGTGCTCAAACTTTCTAGGAATTTGATAAATGCAAACAAAACAAGATCCATCGCATTATCAAAAATATGTTAGAAAAGATTAATTCCAAGTGCTAAGGACAGAGGAATCCTCCTTCAATGCCAGTGGGACTATAAGTAATTCGACCATCTTTAAAACCATCTGGAGATAGTTATTTGGTGGCATTGATTCATTTTCTGCCCAGTCGCCCTGCAGTCCCACTGGGGGATGTATGCTCCAGAGAACTTTGGTTACAGGCCTATTATTTTATTTTTGTTTGTGTTCGCAGGATGTTGGCTATACGGCCTCCATCTCAAAGACAGTCAACGAATTCACTCTCTTTGGTACGTAGTATAGAAGACAATGCAGCTGTTAGAAACAACTGATTGAATGCTAGCAGGTTTTAGTTTCTAAGTCGCTGGGGAACACTGGGAGTCATGGTGACTGTAGGTGTGTCAGACTAGGACTGTACTCTGGCAATTCTCAGTGGCTGATTTGGGGTGCAGTAAATTTCCAGGATTCTTCCAAAGTGCCTTTAGGTTCAGTCAACCCTCCGGCCACTTAGTTAGCAGCTGAGTGTGCTGGATCATGCTACCCGGGGATTAGGGATTTATGAGCAAAAAAAAAAAGACCTGTCATCAAATCGATGCCAACTCATAGCAATATTGTAAGACAGCATAGAATTGCCTCTGTGGGTTTTGGAGACGTTAGACATTTAGGGAGCAGTTTGCCTCATCTTTCCTGCAGAGTGACTGACATGTTCAAAACTTTAACCTTGCTATTAGCAGCCAAGTGCATAGCCCGCTCCAGCCACCGGGACCCTTTGCTGGATGTGGAGGGAGCTCCAAAGTCAATTATTCGTTAGTGCTGTTGAGTGGCTTCTGACTCAGCCACCACCTTGTGTGACGGAGTCAAGCAGCCTCAGAGGTGATCCCTCCCCAGCCTCCTTTCTCCTGTGGGTGCCAATGGCTGACCTTTTGGGAGTTCGCAGTCAGCAGCTCACCCACATTTCACCTCGGAGCTCCTTACAGAATAGAACACCAAATGAAATGAGAACTGTAGCGCAATGTCACTTACTTGAAAGGACATGCACGCATACATTTTCAAAGCTCTCAAACACAAAGATGGGTGCCCATGGAGAGGAGGGTCATGGGAGTGGGGGCTGGGGAAACAGGAGAAAAGGAATGCCTAATCCAGGGAAAGAACCTTGTATAGAGTCAACAGTGACTGAGCATGACGTCAACAAAGAGCCCTATGAACTCGATTCTCTGATACAAAATGTAAATTAAGGACAAAAACATTCATCAGTACACTAATTTGAAAAGCATAAAAGCTCTAATATTATATCACATCAGACTTTCTGTTTTATTATATGAGTTGGCAAAGGGAAGAAAGAGAACATCCTTTGACTGAAAAACAGTCATGCTAAAAAAAAAACCAAGGAGTGCTTCTAAGCCGGTATGTTTTGCAGGATCAGGTGACAGAGTCCAGGTACACAGGAGAAGGAAACAGATGGACATAAACATTGCTACTGAATCCAGAACTGTGCTATCCAGTATATCATGTTTAAAATAAGTCTGATGAAAATATTTTATTATCACAATGTATTCTTTCAAGAGATAAATGGGGAAATGGAATCATAGGTCAGTAAATTGTGTCAGGTTACACTATAAGAGCAAAACTAACATTTCAATTCATATAGATCTAAAGCCAATAGTATTTCAATTATGTAATCATGAAATATAGCGTAAAGCCGGCATCATCAGGCAGTGTTGAATAAAATAAACCACAATATGTAAGTCTAAATTGGAAACGTGGCATGTGTGTGCCCGGGAGCCTGCCATTAGAAAACATGCATATCCATTACTGGAAAATATTTGTGCTTCTTCAATCCCTGCCTCCTACTCCTTCCTGCCTACCCCATCTGGAATCCAGGCAGCAGCTGAACTGCTTTTCTGTTACGGTAGACTAGTTTGCTTTTTTAATAATCTTATATTAATAGAATAATACACTCTGTACACATTTTTATCTAAGTGTTGGGCTGCTAGCCAACAGGTCAGTGGTCAAACCCACCACCCACGCTATGGGAAAAAAGACAAACCATCTTGGTACAAAACATGGGGAGTTAATGTTGAAAATTTTGTCTACAAAATGTTGTCCATAAATTTTTGCATGGAATGTTGCTATTTTATATTCAATTAAGAATATTTTCTACTTAAACAAGCAGCCATTTAGCAGGGAAGCAAATAAGTCCACATGGAAGAAGCACGCCAGTCTACATGATCGTGAGTTGTCGACAGGATCAGTTATCAGGTATCAAGAGATCCAAAATAAACAAGTATATGGATGTGAATGAGAGGGGTTGGGGTGGAGACCCAAAGCCCATCTGTAGACAATTGAATATCTCCACACAGAAGGGTTCTAAGGGAGGGATGATTCAACCAAGGTGAAGTATACTAGAGAGTCTCTGAATTTGAGGACACTGTGTAACCTGGCACACAGGGACGGTGGTCATAGGTATTCCCACATTCCGAAATGCCTCGAGCACACTGAGACCACAGCTGCACTCTCTAAGATCGGATTAGTCCCAAGGAATGGTTTGTGGTTAGGGCAATTTTATCACCATGTTATTGTTACACTATGGGCACTCTGTTCCCTTGCCTCGTTACCTATAAAGCTGTGCTTTGGGAATAAAATTTGCCTAGGGCTCATCAGTCCACTAGCCACTCTTTTTCTTCAGGCCATCAATCCCTGCAGGTCCATACTGCTGGATGGATAACAGTCTTGCATGGATGAATCACACATCACTCCTCCAGTTCCTGCATGCTTCCTTCCTCCCCCCCACTGCCATGGCCCAGTTCAACCTTACAAATCTGGCTAGACGGGAGAACACACCTTGGTACAGATAAGAGCTCTTGACACATGGAATTCAGGACAGATAAACCACTCAGAAGAGTAGTGGGAGTAGCAATAGTATGAGGGAAGGGGATGATAGCGGAGGGCCAATGGAGAGAAAGAGGGAACTCATTACAAGGTTGGATATATAACTCCCCCAAAGGGGACGAATAACAAAAATGTGGGTGAAGGGAGACAAAGGACAGTGTAAGATACAAAATAATAACAATATATAATTGATCAAGGATTCATGAGGGTGGAGGAGGGAGGGGATAAAGAGGAGTTTATACCAAGGGCTCAAGTAGAAAATGTTTTGGAAATGATGATGGCATCATATGTACAAATATGCTTGATGCAATTGATATATGGAATGTTATAAGAGCTGTAAGAACCCCCAATAAAATGACTTTTTAATGTAAGTGCCTAAAAATTGAAACATTTGAATAAATAACATAAAAATTGACTTGTAAAATATAGAAGGGTGAAGGGAGACATTGGACAGTGTAAGATATGACAAAATAATAAAACTTTTTCCCCTCCCTCCCCGCTCCCCCGTCCCACATGAGCCCTTGATAATTTATAGCTTATTATTTTGTCATATCTTGCCCTATCCGGCATCTCCCTTCACCCCCTTTTCTGCCTTCCCTCTCCCAGGGAGGAGGTCACATGTGGATCCTTGTAATCAGTTATGAATGTTAATTATATCAAGTTGTTAGTCATCTGTTTCTTTCCTGATGTTATGTATAGTTGTTCTGTCAATTATTAAGATAAATTTTTATACCTATGACTATAGGTATGACATTGTGGATGTATATATTCCTAATATTTAATCAATTTTGGCTTCATGTATTTTAAAAACCTTTTATGAAGTTCACGAATGATTAGGATTGGTATATTCTCCTTGACTATTTATTCCCTTTGTCATTAGGAAATGACCCTCTTTATCTCTAGCAATGCTCTTTTCTCTGAAAAAAATACTTTGTTTGGTGTTATAATAGTCTCTGTATTTAAAAAATAATGTTAGCATAGAAAATATTTTCTACAATCTTATTTTTATTTATTTCTTTATATTTAAAAGAGTTTTCTTATCCAGTCTAGTGAGCTCTGTCTTTCATATGGGTGTGCAGACCATTTGTATTTTGTGTGTGTGTGTGTGTGTTCTCACCTATCTTGTATTCTTGTTTGTTTTATTTTTTAAATCATTTTATTAGGGGCTCATACAACTCTTATCACAATCCATACATTCTTTTCTCTATACATGCATCAATTGTGTCAAGCACATCTGTACATTCATTGCCCTCAGCATTCTCAAAACATTTGCTCTCCACTTAAGCCCCTGGCATCATCAGCTCCTCATTTTTCTTCCTCCCTCCCTCCTCCCTGCTCCCTCATAGACCATTTGTATTTAATGCCTTGTATTTAACTTCTAAGTATATGTTTTATAATAAATTGCATTGTTTTGCCTTAACAGTGAATTTTTTAACTTGAAAATCCTTTTTATTTATCTTTATACTCACCATTTCCAGTGCTCTATGTTTTGTTTTTGTTTTGTGTGAGTGTGTTTGTGTCAATCTAATTTCCATTGACTATGATTTCTCATCTATTAGAAGAACTTGAAGGAAGAAATTAAAGAGTTTTGTTTACCTTTCCCTATTTTCTGGATATGAAACTCAAGTTTGATATTACGTGGGTTTTTTTTTAGTATTTTGAAAAATGTTTCATATCTTAAATTGGTTATCACTCTCATTTTTGTTCCTCTGTGTTGTATCTTTTCTTCTTTCTGTTACTTTTAAGCTTTTGCTGTCTAGCACAGGTTTAAAGTATTTTTATCATTGGGTGTGCTACTGTAATTTCTTCATATTTTTTTTTGTAGTGGTAGTTCTTTGAGCTTCCTGATTCTGTGGAATGATAGCTTTCATCAGACTTGAAACTAAAACTGGGCAGTTATTTTAAAATTGTTTTTCTGTTTCATCTCCCTTCTAAGGGCTCAAATGACACATACAGTAAGTGACTCGGATGTGCTCACTGAACCTCTGTTCATTCTTTTCTCGGTGTGTTTCACTTTGGATCGTTCTTATTCCTATGTCTTACCTTCACTAATATTTTCTTCTATGATGGATAATTTGCTGTTAATCTCATCCAGTTTTTTTATCTCAAACATTTAAGCTTTATTTGTGTATTTGTATATCTTTTATGTCTTTTAAAACCTGTTCGGTTGTTTCTTTTCATTCTTAAACAGAAGAAATCGAGTTATAACACTTTTAATGGCTTTTCTACTAGGTCTGATATATATTTTGACTGGTAGATTTTACGCCTCACTCTAAAACTCAACCAAACTTGCTGCCATTGAGTCTATTCTGATTCAAAGAAATTATAAAGAAAAAAAATGGGGAAGGTCCCTTTGGGTATCTGAGATTATAAACTTTTACTGGAGAAGGAAACCTCCTTATACCACCGAGTGGCTGGTGGATTCTGATTGCCTTGTGGTTAGCAGCCCAGCGTGTAAGTCATTGACGCAGCAGACTCCTGTTCTCCTCACTGGAAGTCACATTTTTCTGCTGCCTATCAAGTCTGGACATTTTTAATTAGCGCCCAGACATTATGGATTTTACACTGTTGGTTACTGAGTATTCTTGTATTCGTCTAATACGTTAAGCTTTGTTCTAATACACCACTAAGGTACTTGTAAATTATATGATCATTTTGAAGTTTGCTTTTAATATTTTAGCAGCTTAATCTAGAGAGAAATTTTTCTTCATTCTGAGGCAACACCCTTATGAGTACACCACTTAATGTTCTGTGGATTTCAGGGTTATTTATTCTTTCCAAAGGGAAGATGAATCATATCCCCAATCTTTCTTAATTTCAAGAATTATTTCTTTTGTTCCTCATGGACAGTTTTTCCTCAGATGCAAATATTATGTAAATAGTTTCCTCATGCATATGCTGATCATTTCCTACAGTTTCCTTATATGGTAGTGTGGGAACTCTAGGTAGTAAACTGAGACCGTTTTTAAGCCTAACTCATTTATTTCCTTTCTTGGAAATTGCTGTCCTGAAATTCCAAATATCTTAAAACCGTCACTTCACATATTTTGTCTTTGTTTTGTAGTTGTTTTAGGAAAGGAAATCAAATTGAGTCCTTGCTACTCTGTTTGATTAGATACAGACAGAACCATTTGATTTTACTTTTATAATGTTTGCCTCTCATATTTTCTCAGGGTTGTTGAAAATATTTTCTCAGATTTAGTTTTGCTAATATGAAAATAAGTTAGTTTTTAAAGTTTCACTTTTACCTTTAAAAAAAAAGATAGGGAATTCTGGCAAGGTGACACCCAGGTAAGCAGTTCGTGTTAGGAGCTCCATGGTGATTGGTGAGTCTAGAGATCAGAAGGCAAAGTCTGAGATCCCGGTCTAACCCCTGCAAAAACCAGACTTCTTCTTTGACTTGGGAATCAACTTTTCCCCCCTCTCCTGTATCTCCTCTGAAACCCTGGAGAAATGCAGCTTGGTGTAAGGGCTACCCCAGCCTGTACCGCTAGTGCCGCTGTGGGCCCTGCCAGGATCAGTACCCACCGGCCATCCACCTCAGGTCCAGAAGCTGTGCCCGGAGACTGCCAGCCACCCAACGGTGGCTCTTGCAGCTTGACCCTCACACCACTGCTGCCCGCTTGTAGCTTTCCCCATCATGCCTGGCACCCTCCCGCCCTCCACCACCACTTTCCCTGCTGTGCCCAGCACACTTCTGCCATCTGCACCCAGTGTCTCTGACCACATCTGGGACCCTCCAGCTGTCCGCATATGGCTCCTCCCGTCACCTTAGGCAGACTCCTGCAGCCCCCAGAACCCTTCCACTGCCTGCTTGCAGACCTAACAGCTGTGCATGGGCCTGTCCACTGCTGCCCACCTGTGGCACTTCCCACCATGATTGGACTACTCTATACTGCCCCCCCTCCCCCGCTCCTTATGCTCCTGTGCCAAGAGCCACACTTAACCTCCCAACCGTGGCCCATGCCACCACAGTCAGAGCCCACTAGGCATCCATGCACGGCTTTCCACAGCCATGAACAGTCTCCTATGGAGACCCCACCATCGTCCACCTGAGACACTTAACATCATGGCCAGATTCTTACGTAGTGTCTGACAGCTGCAGCTCCTCACCACATGAGCCTATAGAGTGCCACCCTCATAGCCTGCAACTGTCTAGCCCGAGTTCCCTGAGAGAACAATCCAGCTAGCCCTCCAAAAATGGACCTGGCTGACTAGGGGGAGAATGAAACGCCAGTGAGATAAAGTAGTAGCCCAATTACTCGGCACCATTGGCTACAGGCAGTCTGCAGAATCATTCCTACCAACCTCCCATATAGAAATCCCAGGGCTCTTTGACTCCTGGGGGGGGGGGGAGAGCCTGGCACCTCCAAAATGACACACAAACAGCTACTGCCTCAACAACAACAACAACAAAAACCAGGAGAAACAAAATGCAATGACAGAGGAAGTCCTAACCTAATGACATTCATAGAAGAAGCAGATGTTGATCTGCCAGAGAAAGAAATCTTCATAATGTTGCTTGTAGTCATATAGGATATGAGGGAAGCAAGCCATAACAAGAGATATGATGGGCATTATATAATGCTCAGGGGATCAGCAGACCAAGAACCAGTGAGCACAATAAATAAGTATGCGCCCAACGAGAGACCTGCTAATTCGTCGATCCAGCTTTCAAAAGATGAAAAAAGAAATCACAGGATCAACAATCATAGTAGGTGACTTTAATACACCACTCTCAGAGAAAGATCACTGGGAAAGAAGTTTAACAAGGAGGCTACAGAACTAAACTCCACAATTAGATGACTCAACCTGATACACATTCTTAAAGCTCTCCACCTAAATGGCATATATTCTAAAATAGACCACATGCTGGTCTAGCCTGAGTCTATACCAAGTCTAGCCTGAGTAAATTCAAACACAGAGAGGTAATTTGGACTTCCCTCTTGACCCACTACACCATAAGGCTGGAAATCAACCAAAGGATGATCAAGGAAACAAGGTCAAACAATTGGAGGGTGAATAATTCTTCGGCAAAATAATTGGGTGCTGGCACAGATTAGAGATGAAACTGAGAAGTTTTTTGAAACCAACGTGAATGAGAACACAACGTACCAAAACCTTTGGGGCAACACAAAAGCAGCTATCAGAGGAAGTTTGATAGAGGTAAATGCACATATGAAAGAGGAAGAGACGCTTATGATTGATACGCTGTCACAAACCTCCAGCAATTAGAACAAAGTCAGCAGAATAATCCTACTAATACCACACACAGAAAAAGAGAAAGAAAGAAAGAAAAGCAATTATAAAAATCAGTGCAGGGATAAACAAGTGGGAAAATAAGACTGCAATACCAAAAAATCAACGCAGTAAAAAGGTGGTTCTTTGAAAAGATCAACAGAATCGACAAACCATTGGCAAACCTCACCAAAGAAAGGAAGGAGCAAACATCTCTATCCAAGATGAGAGATGAAATAAGGGAAATTACAATGAACCCTAATGAAATTAAAAAGCTAATTACACAGTACTACGAAGGTCTGTACTCTAATGAATACAACAGTTTGGAAGACGTGGACAAGTATTTGGAAAACGTGGACAAGTATTTGGAAAAACAATCCTTCTCTAGATTATCCCAGATAGACATCAAGAATCTCAACAGACCATAGCAATGAAAGAAATCGATAAGATTATCAAGGGACCACCAACTAAAAAAAAAACAACAAGTCCTTGTGTCAGACGGCATCATGGGAGAAATCTACCAAGTATTCAGAAAAGAGCTGACACCAATCCTACACAAACTCTTCCAGAGCATAGAAAAGGGCAGCAACTCCCAAACTCTTTCTATGAAGCTAGGATAACACTGATACATAAAGTGGGCAAGGATCCCATAAGAATAGAGAACCCCAGACCGATGTCTCTAATGCACAGCAATGCAAACATCCTTAACAAAATACTGGCCAAGAGAATAAAAAAGTATGTAAAACGAATAACTCATCATGACCAAGTGGGATTCATTCCAGGGATGCGAAGATGGTTCAGCATCTGAAAGTGCGTCAATATTATACACAGTATTGACAAGAAAAAGGATACCTACCTGCAGAAAAATGAAGTAAGACTCTTACCTCACTTAATGCACAAGAATAAATTCAAGGAGGATCATAGACCTTGAGATAAAACCCCAAACTATTAAGGCCATCAATGAGGACATTTGGACAAACCCCAGAACCTTGGTCCAGGGAATACTTATGCTACCACAAATAGGGAAGGACACATATGCAGAGGAAGCACAAATTGACAAATGGGATATACTAAAGATGAAACACCTGTGTACATCAAAAGATTTCAAGAGAGCAATAAGAAAGCCCATAGACTGGGAAAACATCCTCAGCAACAACACATCAGACAAATGACTTATTTCTAAAATCTATAATACTCTGCTTGCCTACAATATATTTTTTTTAATAGGAGGAGGGCAAAAGACGTGAACAGAAGTTTCACAAGGGCAGAAACCCAAATGGCCAATAAGCATCTGAGCAAATGTTCCCTATCATTAGCCACTAGGAAAATGTAAGTTAAAATAACTATGAGTATCCACTTAACACCCTCAAAGATACCCCAATTTACAAAACTAGAAAGCAACAAAAGTTGGAGGGGTATGGTGAGATAGAAACATTCAATCATTGCTGGTGGTCCTGTAGGTATAGACAGCCACCATGGAAAGCGATTTGGGGATACCTAAGAGAAATGGAAATTGAGCTACTATATGATCCAGCAATCCCCCTACTGGGCATATACCCAGAAGAAGTAAGAAATAGACCCAGACCAGACATCTGTGCTCCAATGTTCATCACGGTGCAATACACAGTTGCAAAGAATTGGAAATAACCTAAATTTCTGTCTGTTGCAATGTATTAAAACAACTCTGGTTTTATACATCTCTAAAAATCAGCGATAAATGCACGAAGCATATGGTCTCATAGGAAGAGTTGGAGAAAATTATGCTAAGCAAAGTTAGGCAAGAACAAAGTACAGTAGGAGTCCACTGGGGTAAGTCCAAAAGGCACAATGGGCATAGAGGAAAAGTTACTTCATGCAATTTCCAGGTTGAAGTCCAGGCCCTCTGGCAGGTGACAGACCCCGCCCAGGGATGCACAGGTATCCAACTAAAAAGGAGGGAAAGAAGATACAATAAGAATAAGAAGATGCAAACAGCATTGGGGTTGAAAGACAACTTTCCCACCTCTCCCATGTCTTTAAGACTCTCAGAGGGAGGAGGTAAGGAAAGAAAGAAAGAGAGAGAGAGAGAGAGAGAGAAAGAAAAGACAATGGCAGTGGGGGAACAGGGCACTAATCCACCACAAGGGAGGGTATTAAGGAATAGAGAGACTAGACTTTATTCCCGGGCACCAAACTGTGAAGCTAAACAATCAGCCATTTAGCAGGGAAGCAACAAAGTCTACATGGAAGAAACACACCAGCTTGTGTGATCACACGTGTTGACAGGATCAGGTATTGGAAGATCTAAAACAATCAATTATATTGATGTGAAGGAAAAGGGTCAGAGTGGAGACAGAGCCCCTCTGTAGACAACTGGACATCCCCTCACAGAAGGGTCACGTGGAAGGGACGAGTCAGCCAGGGTGCAGTATGGCACAGGTGAAACACACAGCATTCCTCTAGTTCCTTAATGCCTCCTCCCCACAATAACATGACCCCAGTTCTACCTCACAAATCCTGCTAGACCAGAATATATACATTGGTACAGATAAGTGCTTTTGACACACGAGTTCCAGGACAGATAAACCCCTCAGAAACAGTAACCAGAGAAGTGATACTATGAAAGTATGGGGGGTGGGGTGGGGGGATGGGGGAATGGAGGAACTGATAGCAATGATGGATGTATAACACTGTTCCCCGCTCCCCCCCCCCACTTCCAGAGGGGAAGAATAACAGAAATGTGGGTGGAGAGATACAGTGGATGGTATAAGATATGAAAACATATTTATCTACAGATATATATAATATATCAAGGGTTCATGGGGGTGGGAGAACTGGGGTGGGAGGGAAAACAAGGAGTTGATATCAAAGGTCTTAGTAGAAAGATAATCTTTACAGAAGCTGAAAACCTCCTCTTTCTCCTGCAGAGCACCAGAGGAGTTTAAACTGCTGACCTTGTGGGTAGCAGTTCCAAGCATAACCCAGTCAGGGAGATCTCATAGGGCAAATCTTATTTTTGAAAATATAATTAAAGTGTTTTTATTAAATATTTTCTATAAATCTGGCACCATTCCACTAAGCACTGGACTACAGCGTTTTATCTTATTTAAACATAAGTCTGTAAAGCACAATGTGCTATCTCTATTTTATAGATGAAAATAACGAGAGTAAGAGAAGCATGAATACTGCCCTAGGTTATGTGATGCATAGTGTCAGAGCCAACTTTTAAATTTAGATTGTATCATAAATTACTATTTTATTATCTCTATAATGAGATTCTTGTTGATGTTCTGTTTTGAAAAATGGTATTACCCAAAGTTCTAAAGAACACATTTTACCTTCATCACATTTGGTTCTTATTTTTAAAATTGCCTTATATTTCTTGATAAATTACAAATTTTGACTTTTCAAAATAAAGGAAATTTTCTGTCTTTTAAAAAAATCATTTTATTGGGGGCTCTTACAACTCTTATCACAATCCATCCATCCATCCATTGAATTTTCAGTCTTACACTACAGATAAAAATGCATTTTGTATATCCACTCATTTATTTTTCTCTGCCTGGTTCCATTGTCTTTGCTTTAAAGTTTTACTGTGGCATCCAATAAAATACCAGCATGTTAGTATTTCAGGAACCTTAGTGATACAAAAGTTAATGCTCTTCTTATAACCAAAAGGTCATTCGTTTTAACTCATTGACCACTCCCTCCACAGGAAGAAAGACCTGTCTATCTGCTACAGTCAAGAGTAAAGCCTGGGACCCTCTATGGAGCAGCCCAACTCCATTCTACAGGCCAGGTTTGAGAAACCCCAAACTCACTTCCATCAAGTCAATTTCAGCTCAGAGCAGCCCGATAGGGCCAGATTTCAGAGACGATAACTGTTTTCCAGAGTAGAAAGCCTCATCTTTCTCCTTGGAAGCAGCTGGTGGTGTCAAACTGCTAACCTTGCCTAACATATAACCAGGGCTGCAAAAAAAAAACCAAAACAGAAGAACAATGTATTATTCTGTTCATTGTCTTTTGAGGACGCCAAAGAGATGTAAAATTCAGGTCATGTAATCATCTAAATTCAGTCTCTCAAAACACACCTGCCTAACACCCATGAATCATATATCACCCCCTTGCTATGTACACCCTCAAAACCACTTTGACAGAGGAGACCTCCCTTCAGCTGGAGTGGGATTTCAAGATGTCAGGGGAAGGGAAAACCACTCAGTGACTACCATAAAACATCAAGTCCATCAACAGACTGGCTTACAAAAGTAAAACATGAACTTTACTGGAAATTCAAGTCTAGATGGGCAGAGAGGACCAGGTAAGCCTTGGAGAAAATGATTACTGTTGGTGGGTAAACCTTCCAACCGGGAAAAAACATGTAGAACCCAAGAGGAGAACATGCCTGGTACAATGTTCTTAATTGTACACTATTGGCCTAGTTGTATCATTTGCATATTTCAGGTTGCTAAGACGGCTTCTTCCAATCCTGATGCCCATTCTTCTTCATATAATCAAGCTTCTCTAATTATTTGCACAGAATAGAGATTGAATTAGAATGGTGGGAAGATAAAACCCTGCCCCTGCTCATAGGCTACCTCCTGAAATGATCCAAAGTCAACTAGTATTTGGGGTACAGTGACTCTATATCCTTGCTGTCTTCTTTGGACGCTTTCTGCATTGTTCAGTTATTTAGCCCTTAGACTATTTCAGTATTGCAACTCAAGGCTTAATTTTTTTCTTGTTGCCATTTCTCTTGAACCGGTTGAAGATATGCTGAACATGCTCCTCCTTTTTTTTGTATTTTTAAAAACCCAGGTCTTTGCACACTTCATTTTAATATTTTACTTTG
The DNA here is from genome assembly GCF_050624435.1 of Tenrec ecaudatus. NCBI lineage: Eukaryota > Metazoa > Chordata > Mammalia > Afrosoricida > Tenrecidae > Tenrec > Tenrec ecaudatus. The sequence goes on along the minus strand of NC_134535.1, from coordinate 163,440,367 downwards.
TTTGAAATGTTCTGTTCAGCTCTTTGACTTCATCATTTCTCTCATTTGCCCTAGCTACTCTCCAATGTGAAGCAAGTTTCAGAGACTCTTTGGACATCCACTTTGATCTTTCCTTTCTTTCGTGTCTTTCTCTGACCCTTTTGCTCTCTTCATGAATGATGATCTTGATGTCCTCCCACAGCCAATCAGGTCTTCTGTTATTAGTGTTCAATGAGTCTATTCTTGAACTGTTCTCAAACTTCAGGTGGGTTATATGTTGGTTTTCATGTACTTGCTTAATTTTCTTTAGCTTTGTGGTAGTTCTATAATCTGCTGTCAATTTGAGAGGATTAAGAGTTAAGGGGTGCAGATCCTGGATGCTTCCTCCCCCCAACTACCATGATCCGAATTCTACCTTGCAGGGCTGGATAGGACAGAGGCTGTACACTGGTGCATATGAGGGTTGGAGGTACAGGGAATCCAGGGTGGATGATACCTTCAGGACCAAGGGTGGGAGGGATGATGCTGGGAGAGTGGAGGGTGAGTGGGTTGGAAAGGGGGAACTGATTACAAGGATCCACATGTGACCTCTTCCCTGGGAGAGGGACAGCAGAGAAGGGGGAAGGGAGACTCCGGATAGGGCAAGATATGACAAAATAACGATGTATAAATTACCAAGGGCACATGAGGGAGCGGGGAATGGGGAGGGAGGGGGAAAAAAAAGAGGACCTGATGCAAGGGGCTAAAGTGGAGAGCAAATGCCTTGAGAATGATTGGGGCAGGGAATGTATGGATGTGCTTTATACAATTGATGTATGTATATGTATGGATTGTGGTAAGAGTTGTATGAGTCCCTAATAAAATGTAAAAGAAGAAAAGAGAAAAAAATGATTAGGGCAAAGACTGTACAGATGTGCTTTATACAATTGATGTATGTATATGTATGAACTGTGAAAAGAATTGTATGAGCCCCAATAAATTGTTAAATAAATAAATAAATTTTTAAAAAAGAGTTAAGGGGTGGAGTCTAGCCTGTCAATCAGCTCATAGCCAATGAGGCCTCTGCATGGGCCTGGCCTTCTCCTGAGGATTCTGGTAACTCCTGTATTCCTCCTTGGAGGTGGGAGATGCCCTCTTTCTTGGCTCACTTCCTGGAAGAGATTGCAGTTTACAAAACACATGGAGCTACGCTAGTGCCCTGAGCTGGAGAAGCCACATGGAGAGCCCTGTGCCCGCACTGGAGCCACAAGATTTTCCACCCACTGGCCTGTGATCTTCCTGCTTTTGGCATCATTGCAGGTGGTTCATGAGTCTGAAGAGGACTTTATAAATTGGTATCGGACAAATGGGCTATTATCAGACTTATGGACTTGATCTGGACTGGACTGGGATGTTTTCTTAGTACTCAACTGCTCTTGTATATAAAGCTCTTTCTTATACACATAGGAGTGTCTATGAATTTGTTTCTCTTGTCTACCGGGACTCACACAAACTTTAACATGAATTAACATATAAGTGATTGATGGTCTATTTGAGAGTCAGCCCCTGGCCTAATTTTAGCTGTTGATATTAAGCTTCTCTAGCATTTCTTCCCACAGATGTAATTAATTTGATTCTTTTTCTTTTTGCATTCCATCTTGAAAGTCTGAGTCTGCTCCCATCCTGGTATTCAGCCCTATAGCAGTTGACCCATACAGTACTTGTCCTTTTGTGATTGACTAACGTCACTCAGCATAATGGTTTCTAGTTCCCTGCATATCGTAAGGTGTTTTGTGGTTTTATCACTTGTTTTAGGGATGTGTAGTATTTCGTTATGTGTATATAACACCCCCCCATAATTTTTTATTCATTCTTCTACTGATGGGAATTTAAGCTGTTTCCAATGATTCCAACTCCTTGCTATTGTGAACTGTTATTGCAATGAACTTGGGAGAGCATACATCTGCTTATGATCTGTCTCATTTCTTTGGGGTATATTGCTGGGTTATATGTACTTCTATTGCCAGATGCTTTAGAAATCACCATATTGTTTTCTACATTTATTGTATGTATTTACAAGCCCACCAGCTATGTACAAGAGTTCTAATCTCTCAACCCTCTCCAACATTTGTTGTTCTCTGTTTTTTAATATTGGGCTACGGTTGAGAGCTAGATGGATCGTATCATAGTTTGAACTTGCATTTCCTGGATGGCTAGTGAACAAGAGCATTTCCTTATGTGCTTGTTAACCATTCAGCTGGGTCAATACATCTTGATGGCAGGTTTGATCTATTTCCGACTGAAGACATTGGTAGAATTCTTCAAATTCTTTATTACTAGCTTTAGTGATTGGTGTATAAATTTGAATAATAGTTATACTAATTGGATTTCTTTGGACATGAATAGACATTATCCTGTCTCAGACAGCATTGTACTTCAAGATAGATCTTGAAATATTCTTTTGGATGATGACTGTGATGGAATTTCTTTAGCATCTGTCATTCTGGACATAGTAAGCCATATGCTTTTCTGATTCAACATGGCCATTTCAGCTCAGTAACACCTACAGTATCGATTTTTATATGTCCCATATCATTTTTGACAACTTCCAGTTTTCCTAGATTTATACTTTGTACATCCCAAGTTCCAATTATTGATACATGTTTGCAGCTTTCTCATTTTGAGTTACGTCCAATCAACAAATGAAGGTCTCTAAGCCTTTACTCCATTCATGTCATTGTGATTGACTTTACTCTCAGCAGGCGACTCCTCCTCACTCATATTTTGAGTTCCTTCCAATAGGAGAGGCTAATCTTCTGGCACGATCTTTGACAATGTTCTGCTGCAACGTATGTAGTTTTTTAGTATCTGACAATGTTTCACTGCTATCCATAAAGTGGCTAATCCCTCTGAAGTAGACGACCTATTCTTTCTATCCGTAGACGACCTATTCTTTCTATCGAGTGACCTAACTTCCAGCATCACAGCAATACACACACCACCACAGTATTACAAACTGATGGACAAGAGGAAACACTGAGACAGCTGAAAAGACAGCTTCCCCCAGTGTGCATCACCAAGACAACTGCTGTTGAAAACTAATTCTTAATAATCACTTGTTCTGGTGTGCCTTGACAGTCCTAGCTTACACCTCTTGATCCTCAGAACTGTTCAGCTTGAATGATAATGTATGTGGATACACAGATACCTTGATATTGAAATTTCATCAATGGGCTGCACTGAGATTGCGCCCTATGACTGAGTCAAAGATTTGATGTTTACTTTTAAAAAACTCAGTCAGGAGCAGTGGTATGAGTGGCAATACTGGGAGGGTGAATGGAGGGTGGGGTGGAAAGGGGGAACCGATTACAAGGATCTACATGTGACCTGCTCCTTGGGGGGAGGACAACAGAAAAGTGGGTGAAGGGAGATGTCAGACAGTGCAAGATATGAAAAAATACTAATTTATAAATTATCAAGGGTTCATGAGGGAGGGGGAATAAGGAGGGAGGGGCAAAATGAGGAGCTGATGCCAGGGGCTTAAGTGGAGAGCAAATGTTTTGAGAATGATGAGGGCAATGGACGTACAAGTGTGCTTTACACAATTGATATATGTGTAGATTGTGATAAGAGTTGTATGAGCCCCTAATAAAATGATTAAAAAGAAAATGATGATAGCAATATATATATACACACACACACAAACAACCCATTTCACAGTCAAAACTGTGTATTTCCACTTCTCTGGGACTCAAGAGAAAAGTCTGGTCACATTCGAGTATAAGAGTCAGAAGAATTTCCTGATTTTGAAGACCTTTTATCTCTACAGCCAGTGGATTCTGATATCTGAATGTGCGATTCTGTAGAAAACATATAAGATGGGTGAGGATCAGGACTTCGTAGGTTTACTCTGACACCGACTTCCTTTTGGGGCTGTGACTCTATGAATAGATTTAATCTCCCTTCAGTTTCTCTCTGCTAAGAAATGTGAGTGTTGGTACCTGTCCCATGGCATATCTTCCTGGATGACTATGTTCAGTGTTTTAAAGGCAGGAGTCATCTGTCGTTTTGACTATGGTGAGTTTGTCAAAATACTCCTAAATAGAATTAAAGATAGACATTCGAGTTACTAGAGTAATTATAGCTCTCCCACGGATCGAGAAATAATGCAAGTGTGAAAAATAGTGCTGGTCTTAATTATAACACCAGTATATACCTAATCAAGAAGGTGTTGAGACCTTGTTTGCCTTGCTGATACAATATTTCTCCGACACCCATGACACAGCAGTAACATGGCTTCGTGGTCTAGAAATGCCCAAACCAAGTATTAGTAGTTTGACTGCATCTAGGGAAGTTTAAGGAAATATCTTCTTTGTGTCTGTTTTATCCTTCTGATTTTGAGAAGCTGCTAAAAATTCGACAGTTTTGACAGTAAATTATTATCTTTAAAGACATATAATTGTTTTATAACTAAACAGATCACTTCAATAATAGTCTGCCGTAGAGTGTTTGCGTAGATTAAAAATAGCGTATCATTGTGCAATGTGGCCATGCTGATGTAGAGCAACAGATTATATTACTATAGAAGGTGCTGTGTAAGAGCTCCGTCATGGATCAGAACCAAACACAGTAACCAAGCGTAATACAATATAGCTATTTTAAGATTGCTATTGATGAAAGTGGCGATACCAGGTGAGTGGAGGAGGGTGGGATAGAGAGGGGGAACCGATTACAGGGATCTGCATGTAACCTCCTCCCTGGGGGACGGACAACAGAAAAGTGGGTGAAGGGAGATGCCGGACAGTGTAAGACATGACAAAATAATAATTTACAAATTATCAAGCCTCCATGAGGGAGGGGGTAACGGGGAGGGGGGTGCAAAATGAGAAGCTGATGCCAGGGGCTTATGTGGAGAGCAAATGTTTTGAGAATGATGAGGGTGACGCATGTACAAATATGTTTTCCACAACTGATGTATGTATAGATTGTGATAAGACTTATATGAGCCACCAATGATTATAAAAAAAAGATTGTTATCAATTATTTCATGGAATGCTTTGAGATTGTCACCAGAATTGACCTTGTATGATAGATAACAAGATTGTGGTTTTAAAATGGTAACTTGAACTAGATTATACAGCTGTTAAGTGGACAGCTGGATACACTGAATTTTTTAACATACTTTTTATGTCAAAATTGTTAAAACTTACAGAAAATATACTACAAATAAAAGCCTGCATACCCCATTCAATTGAAATCACCAGTTGTTAGCTTAGACACATTTGCTCTACTTCTCTCTCTTCTTCCTTTGAGCGTGTGTATGTGTGTGTGTGTGTGTGTGTGTATGTGTAGCAGAAGGCGAATCGTTTGAGAATAAATTACAGACATCATGATCCGTTGCTCTAAATCAGCATGTATTCCAAACAAACAAGTTCATTCTCTTACATAACTATGACATCGTTGATAACAAAAATATATATATTTAAATTACCTTTTTACCCAATATGCTAGCTAGTCTCCCCAATATAGATACGGAACAAGAACATTATCTGCGTATAAATTCATTGAGTCAGGGCATTTGGTCTTTTTCCTGAAAATATATTCTTTAGTTGTATCTTGGCATATTTATAGTCCAGCAGCAAGTGTTATTTTGAGTTGACAGGAAAGGCAGCCTGAACACAGTTCTAACAATTTTCATTATTATAACTCATTTTAAGCCAGTTTTCATACTGCCTATGTGGTCTCTGGATGCAAATTAGCCAGTTGAGTAAGAGATGGAAGTCTGCAGATTTTCTATGTCACAAGATCATTTGGTAAATTCACTGCAGTGAATCAAAGGGAGACAAATCCTCGGGCTGTCAGGACACTCTATGTTCTTCTATACGCTTTGAAGGCGACGTTGAACTCATTCTTTATTTTATTTTATTTTTGGTCACGGATGTACTGAGGGTCATTGCTGAAGACTGCAAGGTTTTGTGGTCTTCTTCTTTTTCTGCCCCTTCCAGTACCAGGGAGCACCCTGCTTTCCATATGTCCTTGAACCGCCTCGCTTAGGCACGTGATCTAAGGAGGTTTTCCTTTCGTTTCCATAACAAATGTTGAAACCAACGGATCCTGACCTTTATAGTGATAAAAATTGCCTGGGTCAGGCTGTACATGGTTTCCTCTTTGATGATTTCAACAGTAATGCCACGCCAGAGCGAGGCATAAGCAAGCTGCCGCATTACTCCATGACAACAGACAAGCTTGACTTCTAACTCAGTCCTTCAGTAGATAGAGAGTAAACGTGCATGAATAATATTAGACACTTGGAGGTACGGCCTGTCAATTTCTGAGCCGTGTGGGATTGCAAAGCACCTCTGGTTAAAAATGAACAGTATAAAATGGCACTTGAGACACTAAACCTAATATCTGTCTTTCCCTTGGAAACCTCGAGTTTAAGACATAGTTCTGATGAGACAGTGACCGCGTTCTAATTTCATTGCTTCATGTACCCCTGGTCTCAAAGCTTAAAGCTGTCATAATCTGTAAGTTTTCAATGTTCCACCTCTGTATCAGCCCCACTGAATTTATTCCTGCTGGCAACTAAGCTTGTTTAGTAATCTTCCTGGGCTCGGAGGAGGTCTTTGGGGGGCCACCTCTTATTAGAGGTTTGCTGTCATGTATCTGAAGAAACTGTTTACTTTATCTTCATCCCCCCTCCTAAAAAAATTCAATAAACCAATGAAGGGCATTCGATGGCAGGAAAAAAAGACATGTTATAGGTAGGTTGATACTTGGAAAAATTATAAATACAGATAATTATTTCTCCAAGTTGCCTTAAATTTTGTGGGGGGGGGGGGGAAACAGCTCTAAGTTGTAAATCATGGTGACACAATCTCCATGTAATAACATAGGCTTATAGAATCCTTAATAACATTTCTATCCATTTTATCCAGAGTAATATGTAATAAACATAGTTATAGACTGCTCAAGTATAATATTTCTTGGATTATATAAATACTAAATGTAATAGGTTTTGTGTCAACTTAGCTGAACCAGGATTCTCAGTAGTTTGACAATAAACACGTAGTAATCCCCCATGACCTGATGTAACAATGCAATTACCTTCCCAATGGGGTCTACTATGAGCAGCCAATCTGTTTTAAGAAGATCAGTATGGAGTGCAACATCTTTAATTAGATCACAGCCCTGATGCATTCCACTGAATGGACATTTCCTCCTGGGTGGGGCCTGCTACCAGGATAGGTAGATAATGTTGAAAAGCTTGCTTACTTTTTGCCAGGTATGGATCATGCAGATGGTTCATTGACCTCTGGTTCTTTGGACTTGAGCCAACAACTTTCCATCTTGCCTGGCCATCCTGGGAGTCATCGGTGGCCATCCACCTGACCTGTCATCTTTGGATTACTTCACCTCTGCAACAATAAGCAAGACCACAGACTGCTGAGTACAGTGGCTAACAAATCCAAGTCTGTGGTCTTCCTGCCAGTCCTGGTTTCATCAGCTTCCGCACGTCTAGAGAAGCCTTCCACCCGACATCTGACCATGGATTTGGAACGTTCCCAGGCCTGGACTTGCCCCTTCTGCAATTATGTGAGAGCCATTTTCGAGATACAGATGTCTCTCTACATATACCTGTTTAAGCACCGCTGGTTTTGCTTCTCTAGAGAGAACTCAGCCCAAGATACTAACAAAAACTTATTTTTAACAATTGTTTTGTAAAACCTTTCTACATTGAATTACATGATTAGTTACAACATAATTGGTAGGCAAGCAGAATTTTTTTTTCTTTTTTCTTCAATACTACATTTTTCTCACCAAAAAAAAAAGGTTATTAGGTTCAAAAACAGTAATTATCACAATCTTGTGGCTAAACTCACTGCCATCTGGTTGATGCAAATGCACAGTGACCCTACAAGACAGGGTCAAACTGTCCTACGCACTTCTGAGACTAATTGGTTATGGGAGGAGAAATCCCTGTCTTTCTCTTGTGGACCAGCTGGTGGTTTCAAACTGCCTTGCAGATTGCAGTTCACTCTTTAACCACCATGCCACCAGGACTAAAACACCAGGATATTGGGCAAGGTAGGGAACTATAAAAAACACTGATGGGGGGGGGGGCAAAGAACTGATACCAAGGGCTCAGTAGAAAGTAACTGTCTAAAAAAGAATGAGGGCAACATATGTGCAAACATGCCTGATTCAATGGATGTATGGGTTGTGATAAGAGTTGTACAAGCCCCCAATAAAATGGTAAAAAAGCAAACAAACACTGATAAACACACAGTATGTGCTTGTCATGAAAGTGAAACTGTGTGATTCCAAGTGTCACTGTCACTGGGTATTAAAGACAGATCATAATGCACCACAGTGGAGGGCATTCCCGACTGACGAAGCAAATTAACATTTGGTTTTCACCTCATAGGTATACTGGCACATGTAAGCGGGGCTTAAAAAATGTTTTCATTGAGAGCTAATTATAGGAATATTTTTATAAGATAATAAATTTCTGCTGAAACACTACACAAATATTTTATACATGGTCATTTTGGTATCAGCACCTCTGTCAGGGTCATCCCACTAAGTACAACCCGTACCCCCAAGTTTCCCTAGTGACTCCCTGTCTCCAGAAGTCACTGGGCTGGTTTGAACCAGCAATCTTTTGGTTGGTAGCCCTTGTACCAACAAGGCGTTAGGCAATGAACTGAAGAGCACCGAACAGCAAATTGTAAGTGAGATTATTTTCTTCAATATTAAATGAGCTAACTTATTTACAAACTTGAGGAAATAAATGTAGAAAAACAAACAAAAACATTTTTTACTGCTAAGCAGGCCTTATTATGAGTTGTGTAATATTGTTTCTTTTTTTTGCTCCCAAACAAAACAAAAGTCAGCTTGACTTCTGAAATGTGTTTCGACTTGAGTTTTCAAGTGTGACAGAACATAAAATTTTAAATCTAGCCTTTCCTTTTATATGGATGCTGATGTCCTTTTCATTCATTCTCCAAAAATTAATGTCATGCTGATTATGTGAAAATTTCTATAGCTACAAAGATGGACCTGTCTGCTCTTTCAGGGAGAAGACTAATATGCTAAACAAATTACAACATGAAGTGGTGATGTGATACCTGGGAAATGCCCAGAGGATTATGGGAACACCAAAGAAGTGTCCCTACCCATGTCTGATTGCTACTTGGCAGATGGAAAATGTCACCTTCCATTTAAAGGCAAATACCCAAGAATTGGCTAGGAGTAATAAGTCCTGGGAAATTTAGTTTTACTACTGTAATACTTATTGGCAGTGTAGGCATTGTTGGTCTTTTATAATGGCTGAATTTTAATCCTGCTTTTCAAGCAGAGTGCCTCTAATGAAGATTTTACTTCTTTTAATGTTTCCTTTTCTCTTCCCTCTCTGACTGTCAGTTTCTCCCATATGAACTGTAAGAAGAACAATAATCAAGCCCTTCGGATACAGTTGTAGAGGTTGCACAATTCAGAGGGCTGGATTTACCGTGACTGATACCTGAGTGTCCCGCCCTGAAGTTGTGCAGCTCTGTTGCTAGTGCCTACCCACAGGACTGAGAACAAGACTGAGCAATCTATGTAAATAGTAAACCCAGCGTTGAGCACGTACTGGCTCAGTAAGCCAGCCATGATTGTGACCATTATCCTCTCACGAGCATTCTCGGTATATCTTTTAAAATCCTGCAACCGAGATGAATCAATGTGTACGATACAGAAAGATTTCTCCCAAGTTGTCTACGCCAAATATCTGCCAAACCTAGCTGCTTGCTACACGTGGTAAATGACTGTACACTTGGAGGTCAACAAAAGTAAGTCAGATGTTATTCTCCCTAAGGGTTATCAGTCATCTAGAGCAGGGATGGCAAACTGGTGGCCCCTGAGATAATTTTTTGTGGCCCATGATGCTCTGAAATAAAATGTAATGAGGGAATTGTGTGCACAGTATTGCCTCAATCTCCCCTAAGCGCTATTTTCTTCCTAACATTTTTTTCTATTTTCATTTTATTTCAGCGCATCACGGGCCACAAAAAATTATCTCCAGGGCCGCATGTGGCTGTTGGGCTGCCAGTTTAACACCCGTGATCTAGAGCAATCAGACTTGTATAGCCTGTCCCACCCTAAGTAGAGTCCACTCCCTTCTGATAAGGCCCTGAAGGAGAGCCCAGGGAGGTCAAGCCCACTCAAGGGTGGCCAAGCTTAGGCTGCCATATTGAGTCTAGGGTCCGCCCATCTTGTCACATGAATACTCCTAGTCCCTCCTCTTCCTATAGTGTGTACACCCCTAGCTCATCTTCTTCTTGTGATGGGTATGCCTGTAGTACAACCCCTTCCTGTGATGTATATCTAGAGTATACCTGTAATCAAGGGCTTGCATGCCCCTAAACGAGCCTTGGTTAGTAATAAATTTCTCTCTCTCGATCTCTCCTATCCTCTTGGCCCACGCTGTGCAAGGACCTGGCTATTGAGATCATGGCTGTTCAGGAGGTAAACATGCTATCATGAGATGTGTCTGACCCCTTCATTTTACTCTCTCTCCTGTCTCTGTTATTCTCTATGACTTTACTATAATCTTTATATATCTTAACCGTACAATTGCACTTACTGAACCCACGATAGTGTGAGGGGCTGGCTTCCCCCACATCAACGAGAAAAATTCTAAATGCCGATGATTTGCAAAAGTGTAACTTCTAACGAAATAAATTCAGTATTGTTTTTAAAAGATGGCAATTATATTTACTTTGCAATTAGTGGACAACAATATAACATATTTCATACATTTTTCTATTGCTGTACACAAAGGATTGCTTGTCTTTTTTATTTACTTCAAGGAGAAGGGGAGGGGTGGAATGTGGCACAGAAGAGGAGGAACTGGGCACTTTAGTAAATACCTTCATATTAGACCAAAACTGAAACCCACTGCCACCAAGTCGATTCTGATTTACAGCAGCCCGATACGATGTTTAATCCTTACAACCAGCAGCCATCTTTCTCCCATGGTGCAGCTGGTGGGCTGAGTGTGGATCTTATGGTTTGCAAGTACAGTGTGGTTAGCAAGCACATCTTATGGTTAGCAAGCACATCTTATGGTTAGCAAGCACATCTTATGGTTAGCAAGCACAACTTATGGTTAGCAAGCACATCTTATGGTTAGCAAGCACATCTTATGGTTAGCAAGCACATCTTATGGTTAGCAAGCACAACTTATGGTTAGCAAGCACATCTTATGGTTAGCAAGCACATTTTATGGTTAGCAAGCACATCTTATGGTTAGCAAGCACATCTTATGGTTAGCAAGCACAACTTATGGTTAGCAAGCACAACTTATGGTTAGCAAGCACATCTTATGGTTAGCAAGCACACCTTATGGTTAGCAAGCACATCTTATGGTTAGCAAGCACATCTTATGGTTAGCAAGCACATCTTATGGTTAGCAAGCACATCTTATGGTTAGCAAGCACATCTTATGGTTAGCAAGCACATCTTATGGTTAGCAAGCACATCTTATGGTTAGCAAGCACATCTTATGGTTAGCAAGCACATCTTATGGTTAGCAAGCACATCTTATGGTTAACAAGTACAGTGTGGTTAGCAAGCACATCTATGGTTAGCAAGCACAACTTATGGTTAGCAAGCACATCTTATGGTTAGCAAGCACATCTTATGGTTAGCAAGCACATCTTATGGTTAGCAAGCACATCTTATGGTTACCAAGTACAGTGTGGTTAGCAAGCACATCTTACGGGTTAGCAAGCACATCTTATGGTTAGCAAGCACAACTTATGGTTAGCAAGCACAACTTATGGTTAGCAAGCACATCTTATGGTTAGCAAGCACAACTTATGGTTAGCAAGCACATCTTATGGTTAGCAAGCACATTTTATGGTTAGCAAGCACATCTTATGGTTAGCAAGCACATCTTATGGTTAGCAAGCACAACTTATGGTTAGCAAGCACATCTTATGGTTAGCAAGTACAGTGTGGTTAGCAAGCACATTTTATGGTTAGCAAGCACATCTTATGGTTAGCAAGCACAACTTATGGTTAGCAAGCACAACTTATGGTTAGCAAGCACATCTTATGGTTAGCAAGCACATCTTATGGTTAGCAAGCACATCTTATGGTTAGCAAGCACATCTTATGGTTAGCAAGCACATCTTATGGTTAGCAAGTACAGTGTGGTTAGCAAGCACATCTATGGTTAGCAAGCACAACTTATGGTTAGCAAGCACAACTTATGGTTAGCAAGCACATCTTATGGTTAGCAAGCACATCTTATGGTTAGCAAGCACATTTTATGGTTAGCAAGCACATCTTATGGTTAGCAAGCACATCTTATGGTTAACAAGTACAGTGTGGTTAGCAAGCACATCTATGGTTAGCAAGCACAACTTATGGTTAGCAAGCACATCTTATGGTTAGCAAGCACATCTTATGGTTACCAAGTACAGTGTGGTTAGCAAGCACATCTTACGGGTTAGCAAGCACATCTTATGGTTAGCAAGCACAACTTATGGTTAGCAAGCACAACTTATGGTTAGCAAGCACATCTTATGGTTAGCAAGCACAACTTATGGTTAGCAAGCACATCTTATGGTTAGCAAGCACATTTTATGGTTAGCAAGCACATCTTATGGTTAGCAAGCACATCTTATGGTTAGCAAGCACAACTTATGGTTAGCAAGCACATCTTATGGTTAGCAAGTACAGTGTGGTTAGCAAGCACATTTTATGGTTAGCAAGCACATCTTATGGTTAGCAAGCACAACTTATGGTTAGCAAGCACAACTTATGGTTAGCAAGTACAGTGTGGTTAGCAAGCACATTTTATGGTTAGCAAGCACATCTTATGGTTAGCAAGCACAACTTATGGTTAGCAAGCACAACTTATGGTTAGCAAGCACATCTTATGGTTAGCAAGCACATCTTATGGTTAGCAAGCACATCTTATGGTTAGCAAGCACATCTTATGGTTAGCAAGCACATCTTATGGTTAGCAAGTACAGTGTGGTTAGCAAGCACATCTATGGTTAGCAAGCACAACTTATGGTTAGCAAGCACAACTTATGGTTAGCAAGCACATCTTATGGTTAGCAAGCACATCTTATGGTTAGCAAGCACATTTTATGGTTAGCAAGCACATCTTATGGTTAGCAAGCACATCTTATGGTTAGCAAGCACAACTTATGGTTAGCAAGCACAACTTATGGTTAGCAAGCACATCTTATGGTTAGCAAGCACATCTCATGGTTAGCAAGCACATCTTATGGTTAGCAAGCACATCTTATGGTTAGGAAGCACATCTTATGGTTAGCAAGCACATCTTATGGTTAGCAAGTACAGTGTGGTTAGCAAGCACATTTTATGGTTAGCAAGCACATCTTATGGTTAGCAAGCACAACTTATGGTTAGCAAGCACAACTTAGGGTTAGCAAGCACATCTTATGGTTAGCAAGCACATCTTATGGTTAGCAAGCACATCTTATGGTTAGCAAGCACATCTTATGGTTAGCAAGTACAGTGTGGTTAGCAAGCACATCTATGGTTAGCAAGCACAACTTATGGTTAGCAAGCACAACTTATGGTTAGCAAGCACAACTTATGGTTAGCAAGCACATCTTATGGTTAGCAAGCACATCTTATGGTTAGCAAGCACATCTTATGGTTAGCAAGCACATCTTATGGTTAGCAAGCACATCTTATGGTTAGCAAGCACATCTTACGGTTTGCAAGCACATCTTACGGTTAGCAAGCACATCTTACGGTTAGCAAACACATCTTACGGTTAGCAAGCACATCTTACGGTTAGCAAGCACATCTTACGGTTAGCAAGCACATCTTACGGTTAGCAAGCACATCTTACGGTTAGCAAGCACATCTTACGGTTAGCAAGCACATCTTACGGGTAGCAAGCACATCTTACGGGTTAGCAAGCACATCTTACGGGTTAGCAAGCACATCTTACGGGTTAGCAAGCACATCTTACGGGTTAGCAAGCACATCTTACGGGTTAGCAAGCACATCTTACGGGTTAGCAAGCACATCTTATGGTTAGCAAGCACAACTTATGGTTAGCAAGCACATCTTATGGTTAGCAAGCACAACTTATGGTTAGCAAGCACATTTTATGGTTAGCAAGCACATCTTATGGTTAGCAAGCACAACTTATGGTTAGCAAGCACAACTTATGGTTAGCAAGCACATCTTATGGTTAGCAAGCACATCTTATGGTTAGCAAGCACATCTTATGGTTAGCAAGCACATCTTATGGTTAGCAAGTACAGTGTGGTTAGCAAGCACATCTATGGTTAGCAAGCACAACTTATGGTTAGCAAGCACAACTTATGGTTAGCAAGCACAACTTATGGTTAGCAAGCACATCTTATGGTTAGCAAGCACATCTTATGGTTAGCAAGCACATCTTATGGTTAGCAAGCACATCTTATGGTTAGCAAGCACATCTTACGGTTAGCAAGCACATCTTACGGTTTGCAAGCACATCTTACGGTTAGCAAGCACATCTTACGGTTAGCAAACACATCTTACGGTTAGCAAGCACATCTTACGGTTAGCAAGCACATCTTACGGTTAGCAAGCACATCTTACGGTTAGCAAGCACATCTTACGGTTAGCAAGCACATCTTACGGTTAGCAAGCACATCTTACGGGTAGCAAGCACATCTTACGGGTTAGCAAGCACATCTTACGGGTTAGCAAGCACATCTTACGGGTTAGCAAGCACATCTTACGGGTTAGCAAGCACATCTTACGGGTTAGCAAGCACATCTTATGGTTAGCAAGCACATCTTATGGTTAGCAAGCACAACTTATGGTTAGCAAGCACATCTTATGGTTAGCAAGCACAACTTATGGTTAGCAAGCACATCTTATGTTTAGCAAGCAGAACTTATGGTTAGCAAGCACATCTCATGGTTAGCAAGCACATCTTATGGTTAGCAAGCACATCTTATGGTTAGGAAGCACATCTTATGGTTAGCAAGCACATCTTATGGTTAGCAAGCACCAGTCGTGGATTCTTTTCCTTATTGTGTAATAGATTCTTTAACCATCATTTCCCACAGCTTTACAACTTTAATATTTGGATGAAATTATGTTTCAAAATCAATTAATTGTGTAAGCAGCTTCGAAGCTGTTATAGAGAATGACTAGATTTTTAAAATGTTAATTAATGTTTGAGGGGGAAAAGTAATGTTGCTTTGCTAGCTTTTACAGTAATCAAGTATTGTTAAGATATTTTAATAATTACAGCTTGTGCTTAACTAAAGATGCAGTTGACCATTCCTTTAGACCATTCCTGTACCTGTTATTAATAGCTATAATTCATGTTTCATCATCATCTGTACTGGATAGATGGTGCTTTCATCAATATAAGTTCATCTTATAAATTTCCTCTTGTACTTAATTTCCTGGACTATTATCAAGTGGAATATAATTATCCTTCTGCGAGAAGAATTTCTGAAATGCAGTGTAACCATTATCAGAAAATAGCATCAAAAATTAAATGAATAAAAAATATTAAATATATGATATAAAGTATAATGAGCAAACCTCAAGATGCACAATGGCTCGAATAATATTGGGCTTTTAAAAAGTCGGGTCAGTAATAGGTTTCTGATTGGTAGGCAGCTCACCCTCCAACAGCATTTCTCAGATTATGATATTGACTTCTTGCACCTTGTGATTCTGCTGACTTTTACATAAAATTTCTCAGTTTGTCCTCCAGCATGCATCCAGCAGCAAGGGAAGAAGCATGGAAGAGTACAGATTTTAGAGGTTTTAAAATTTTATCTTTCATTTTTTATGGTGAAATATAGAGAGGGAGCTGGCCCCAATCTCAACTACGTGGACACCTGCCCTTCCCCCCAGAAGGATTTATTTCAGAGGACAGCACTGAATCTGCAGCTCCAGGAGAGGGACATGTCTGATCAGAGCACATAGGAGCAGATGAAGGGAGAGGAGGAGAGAGTGGAGCACATCCTGGCCCACCAGACCTGGAGGATAATTGTCCTGCCCAGAGCAGCCAGTCTACAGAGAGGACCACATGGCTGGCCCCACTATGAAAAACAACATCCCTCACCGACCCGTAGCCTTACAAGGGACAACACTGGAGACACAGTGTGGGAATTTCACCCTATCTGATGCCGCCACACCAAGGCAAAACACTAAGGGGGTGCAACAGAATAACAAGGGAATGGAGTGGCCAGGTCCCCAAGGAATGCCGAAAGTGGACTTTGAGGCCAGGGCGTGGTGCCCCAACAGACTCGACTGGAAAACACTCCTATAGGCCAACAAACAGTCTTTGAACTAGCTACAAGCTTTTCTTTCTTGTTATGGGGTTGGTTTTTTTTTTTTGGTCATTGGTTTGATTTGTTTTATACTGTTGCTTGGTTTTGCTCTGTCTTATTTTTGTGCGTGTTATTATCTCCGCAGGTCTGTCTAAATAAGATAGACTGGATGAACAATCTAGAGGAGAAAACAACGGGACCAACAGTTCTTGGGGGACATGTGAAAGGGGAAGTGGGGAAATGTAGTGGTTTTAACAAACCCAGGGACAAAGGAACAACAAGTGATCCAAATCCGTGGTGAGGAGGGAGTAGGAGACCTCGTAGGGCGTGATCAAGGGTAATGTAACCAAGAGGAATTACTGAAACCCAAATGAAGACTGAGCATGATAGTGGGACAAGAGGAAAGTCAAAGGAAAGAGAGGAAACAGCTAGAAGGCAAAGGGCATTTATAAGGTCTAAATAAAGGCATGTACATATGTAAATATATTTATATTAAGATGGGGGAATAGATCTATGTACGCATATTTATAGGTTTAGTATTAAGGTAGCAGAAGGACATTGGGCATCCATTCAAGTACTCCCTCAATGCAAGAATAATTTGTTCTATTAAACTGGCATTCTATGATGCTCACCTTCCCGACACATTTGCTGAAGACAAAGCTGGTGAATAAGCAAATGTAGTGAAGAAAGCTGATGATGCCCAGTTATCAAAAGATATAGTGTCTGGGGTCTTAAAGGCTTGAAGGTAAAAAAGCGACCATCTAGCTCAGAAGCAACAAAGCCCACAGGGAAGAAGCACACCAGCCAGTGTGATCACGAAGTACCAAAGATATCAGTTATCAGGCATCAAAGAACAAAACATCATATCATTGTGTGCTCACCTCCCTGATATGATTGCTAAAGACAATTGGGTATATAAACAAATGTGGTGAAGAAAGCTGATGATGGCCAGCTATCAAAAGATATAGCATGTGGGGTCTTAAAGGCTTGAAGGTACACAAGTGGCCATCTAGCTCAGAAGCAACAAAGGCCACAGGGAAGAAGCACACCAGCCAGCGTGATCATGAGGTTTTGAAGGGATCGGGTATCAGGCATCATCAGAACAAAAGAAAAAACAAACATATCATTGTGAATGAGGGGGCAAGTGCGGAGTGGAGAATCAAAGCCCATTTGTAGGCCACTGGACATCCCCTTACAGAAGGGTCTCTGGGAGGAGACAGTCAGCCAGGGTGCGATGTGGCAACAATGAATCATAAAACTTTCCTCTAATTCCTAAATGCTTCTCCCCATTCCCCCTCACTATCATGATCCCAAATCTGCCTTACAAATCTGGGTAGACCGAAGATGTACACTGGTACAGATAGGAACTGGAACCACAGGAAATCCAGGGCTGATGATCCCTTCAGGACCAGTGGTGAGAGTGGTGATACTGGGAGGTTGGAGGGAGGGTGGGTTGGAAAGGAGGAACCGATTACAAGGATCTACATATAACCTCCTCCCTGGGGACAGACAACAGAAAAGTGGGTGAAGGGAGATGTCGGACAGTTCAAGATATGATAAAATAATAATTTATAAATTATCAAGGGTTCATGAAGGAGGGGTGTGTGGGTAGGAAGGGGGAAATTGGGGAGCTGATGCCAGGGGCTTAGGTGGAGAGCAAATGTTTTGAGAAGCATGAGGGCAATGAATGTACAATTGTGCTTTACACAATTGATGTACATATGGATTGTGATAAGAGTTGTATGAACCCTAATAAAATGATTTTAAAAAGAACGTACAAAAAAAGGAATCTAAAGAGGGTGTCCACCACGTCCGTTCACCTGCCATTGGTATAGTTGCACAGCCTTATCGATCTGTACAGAAGGCTAAGAAATGTCCCCAGTGTGACATGAAGAAAAGAAAACAGGCTTGGGTGAATAGATCTAAGTATGTAAGAAACAGTATTGTTGCATACTCTTGCCCACACACAGAATCCACTCACTCTCCCCACAAGGACCCATTGCCATCGAGCCTAGTCCAAACCACAGCGACTCTAGAACAGAGCAGATATGCCCCCATAAGGTTTTCAACGGGAAGCCTGGTAGCCCATTAGTTAACAGCTTGGCTGCTAACTGAAATGTCAAGTTCAAATCCACCAGTCATTCCATGAGAGAAAGATATGGCAGTCTGGTGCCATAAAGATTACCACCCCCCTAAACATGTACGTAGGGGATGACTTCTCACCATTCTTGCTTCTAAACAGCAATCTAGATGTACCAGGGAATTTCAAAAACTTTGTGGGGGAAAAAAATCCCATTATATTTTTCATTCCATTTCTCCGTGAACTTTTTGAAGATCTCTAGTACTTTTAACACAGCAGTTTATTTATTTTTTTTCTGGAAGATCCTGGTAGATTCCATATTCTTCAGCGACACCATAATTCAAAGGCATCAGTAATCCTTCAGTCTTTCTTACTTACTGACCATGGCTTGGGTTAGGCAGGCATGCCTTGGTCCTCAAAGTTGACTTCTTTGTTGTGTGTGTGTGTGTGTGTGTTAATGCTTAAGAAAGGTCCTTTGAAGCAGTTTTACCCAGTGCAATGAGTCATTTGATTTCTTGACTAATGTTTTCAGGGGCATTGACTGTGGATCCAAGTAAAAGAATTCCTTGATAACTACAATGCGTTTTCCTCTATCACGATGCTTATCATTCTAGTTGTGAGGATTTCTTGTTCTCTTTATGTCTAGGTATAACTCACAGTGAAGATGATAATCTTTGCTCCTCAGCAATAGGTGCTGCAAGTCTACTATCATTTATTGAATATAAATATGATTTTCATGTTGCATCTATTACAATAGTTAACTCACACCATTTCCTTCATATATTAGTAATATTATCTGCAATGTGAACAAGACTATTTTTGTTTCATTTAAAATGAAATCTTAAACCATGAAAAGTTATTAATATAGTACAAATAGTCCCAGTCCAGAGCAACTCGACTTCATGTATGAGTTAAACTAAGAAATTAAAAGCCATCAGACACCACGACAGCCATTTCTTCAATCATGCTCATTCTTTCTGGAACCAAACTGACGTTTTTCTTCCAACAGGAAATATTCACTTCTCACACATATATAGCAGTGTGGGTTAGGTATAGTGAGATAGTTAGTGTTTATTGTGTCAGCATGGCCATTGAACACATGTGGGGTTAATTGAAGGGCAGAGAGATAAATGGCTCACTGAGCCTCGCCTTTCTTGTCTTTTGTTCTTTGATCATCAGACCGGTATGCGGCTGCCTTGCTTGTTCTGTGCCTCAATTTGCACTACTTGTGGGACACCTACCCATGGATTATGTCACTGTAATTTGAGGTTCCTTCAAGACCCGCTTCGACACACTATTGGAATTTACATCTCTTGAGCTGGGGACTGTCGGATCCTGTCATCTAGCTGACTGTTGCTGACCTGCCTTGTTGGTTTCTGCCTGTGTCCGGATAGCCTGACTTTCTCTACAGGGGACTGCCCGGTGACCCTCAAGACTTGAAGGACTGCCAGTGTCTCACAGGTGTCTCCCGGGAGTGAGTTGCACTGAGCCATTTGTACTGCTTTATAGATGAACTGTTTATTTCTTATGTTATCTATATCTATCAATCTATCTATACATATTATATATATATAATTATTAGTGTTTTGGTTTTGTTTCTCTAGAGTACCCTGTCTAACATATGTGGTTTGGCTGAGGTTAGGTGGATTCTGCTTATTTCAGCCAGGTTCAGGAAGTATGACTTGGGAAAATTCAGTCAAGTGTATTTCATTTGCATTTCGTTGCATAAACTTGGTACCCAGAACTGTGTTTCACTCTCGTGCAGGGACAAACTTCAAGAAGAATTGTAGATGCATATGGTGCTTCTTGGACGTTGAATAACGAAGGCCAGAGAAGAATCGAGGCCCTTGAATTTTGGTGCTGAAGAAGGATATTGAAAGTACCACGGACTGCTGAAAGGGTAAACTGATCTTTCTTGGAAGAAGTAAGGCCAGAGTGCTTCTTACGGGCAAAGGTGACAAGAGTTCATCTTACATACTTGAGGCAGGTTGTCAAGAGAGAGCAGTTGCTTGGGAAAGACGTCATGGTGGGTAAAGATGAAGTCAGTGAAAAAGAGGAAGGCCCTCAAGGATATGGATTGACAGAGTGGCTGCAACAGTGGGTTCAAACATAGGAACAGTTGTGAGGATGGTGCAGAACCAAGAAGTGTTTGGTCCTATGGTGCCTATGGTCGCTATGAGTCAGAACCGACTCAATACAACCTAGCAACATGATGCCTCTTAAAACTCCTGTCCCCAACAAACCCATCGTCACATCCACACTCATGCCCTCCCTTGGGGGAACCACGTTGACTTTGACTTTGACATCTGGCTCCTGGTTTCTTTCTCCTTGGGTGTCTGCTTTTCTGTGCTTCTCCTGGCATAAGCCACGCCACTCTTCTCCAGCGCAAAGACACAAACTAACAATACATGATTCTATCTCCTTTTGAATTACTGCCACCCAAGTGAGAAACCTGGTGGCCCTGGTTTGGGTTAAGGTGTTAGTTACACCATGGTCAACATGTCTGCTGAAATCTGCAGCCGTGTATCTGCGGAAAAGCATACCAAGGGCTTTTATAAGAGGCAGCATATTATTGTGGCAAAGACCACCTTATAAAAGATAGGAAGCCCAGAAATGATTTCAACAATAAAGAAAGTGAGACATGATAAAGTGAAACAATTTAATCCATGCTGCTATTAAGAGGAGAACACATGGGATTTCATCTCTGGTTTGTCTGAATCCCAAGCCCATGGGTATTGTTATATTTTGCAGCATGGCTAACTGTAGAATATTAATCAGCAGTTCTAAATCCCTCTGGATTCAGTTTGTGTAAATCTGAAATAACTAGATAATACATTATTATCATGATACAAACCTGATTCAGATATTTTCACCCCTCTCCCATTCACTCATTTTCTTCATTTAGCATGTATCCACTACTAGTACATGTTGAAGAAATAAGGAAAAATTAAGACTTTCTATTAATTTATTTTCCCATGATAGCAGTAAACTTTACCATAAATTAAGTGCAAAAAAAAAGGTTGAAAAGGCTTAATCCATTGGAAGCCAGAAATATGAGGGACACAATGAGTAAATAGTGTGGTTCCTTATGAGTCAGAACTTTTGAATTCTCAAGGCTGGCACGAGGCTGTGATTTGATGCATGTCACGCTCCTTTGGACCCAAAATGAACTAGCCAGCTTCTAAAAGGTATGGCTTTTCTGTTCTGCAAGGAGAACTGAAGGTGAATGGATGGCGAAATGTTTGCTGCCATCGGGAACCGCAGTGTTTTATAATCTGGCAAAACAAAAAGCTTGAAGAGGAATATGAGGTGAAGGATTGAATTCAAAAAACAGCTATACTTTTTATCGAACATTAAAAAGAGAAGTGATTTTGCTGGGTGGTGCTTGAGTCTTTCTAAATGGAAACTGGCTGTCACATAAAATCAACATGATTTCATACACACAATGACTCTTTGATGTGGATTTACTGTCCTGTAGGGCCCTCTAGGGACTGAACTGCAGCCTCCAAAGCTCATTGCAATCAGACCAGAGAAGCGGAGGTGAAATGATAATGTTTTAGGCCATGCAGGTCTTCAACTCAATCTTCCCATCAATAGATTTTCTTCAATAAGTTATTTGACTTTGTTGACGAGGTACAAAACAAATATTTGAGGATTAAAGAAGGGAGGCTTAGTCATAATTTCTTAAAGGATTATCACTTTTTAGCTGAGAGTAGCTACCACTGGACGTGAGTTTTATAATCACCACTCTCCCCTAGTAACTAGCCCTGTGGCTAGATTTGCCCTTGCACTGAAATCAAGGATTAGCAAAATCGCAGGTGCTAAAATGGCAATTTTTTTTTCTCATTGCCCCTACTCCATGACACTCTAAAATGGCAATTTTATGTAAGCTTCTATTTCTATGTTTTCAAAGGTGAGCGTAGTTGGCACCAAATGGGTTGAATGCAGAAGGCTGACAGCCATGCGCAGGGTCTCTACTCCAAGAGACGGTTTTCCTTCATTGAGCCCTCTTGCTACTGACACGCTGTGAACTCTAGTCTAAAATCCCACACTGCTCTCTCTTCGTATAGCACAAAACCTAGAATCATTGAGAATTAGGAAGCAAAACCACGTCTCTCTTTCTTGTTAGCAACCTGCAGAGCTTCCCAAAAGGTGACTTGGGATTGTAGAGACCTACAGCTTCTCCCTCTCCGTGGTTTCTCAGGCTATGCTGGGTGGCATGCTCCTTTGAGTTCCATGAGCACTTGAAAATCTCCCTTTCTCCGTGCAAGAACATGGGCGCTCTGGCGTGCAAAGGGTTATAAAAAACAACAACAACAACAACAACAACGAATCCCACTGCCATCGCATGTATTCCCACTCATAGTGACCCTGTGTGAGTTTCTGAAAATCTTATTTTTTTAATCTCTTATTGGAGCTTATTAATAATCTATTACAGCTCTTGTCACACTCCATCCATCCATCCCTTGTGTCAAGCACATTTGGACATTGGTTGCCATCATCATTTTTAAAATATTTTCTTTCTACTTGAGCCCTTCGTATCTGCTCCTCATTTTTACCCCTCCCTCCCCCACTCCCCCTTTTTCATGAACCCTTGATAATTTATAAATTATTATTATTTTTTCATGTCTTACACTGACCAATGTCTCCCCTCACCCATTTTTCTGGTTGTCTGTCCCTCTGGGAGGGGGTTATATGTAGATCATTGCGATTGGTTTCCCCTTTGTCCCCCCACCTTCTCGTTACCCTCCTGGTACTGCTATTCTCATTATTGGCCTAAGAGGTTTATCTGTCCTGGATTCTCTGTGTTGTGAGGTCTTATCATATCCGTGTACATGCTCTGTTCTAGCCGGATTTGTAAGGTAGAATTGAGGTCATGATGGGGGCGGGGCAGGAAGCATTAAAGAAACACTTTATGTTTCATTAGTGCTATACTGCACTCTGACTGGCTCGTTTCTTCCCTGTGACCCTTCTGTAAGGGGATTTCCAGTTGTCTACAGATGGGCTTCAGGTCTCTAGTCCGCACTCCCCCTCATTCACATTGATAGGATTTTTTTTCTGGGTCATTGATGCCTGATACCTGATCCCATCAACACCTCCTGATCACAAGGCTGGTGTACTTTTTCCATGTGGGCTTTGTTGCTTCTCAGCTAGATGGCCGCTTATTTATCTTTAAGCCTTTAAGACCCCACATACTATCTCTTTTGATAGCCAGGCATCATCAGCTTTCTTCACCACATTTGCTTATGCACCCACTTTGTCTTCAGCAATCATGTCAGGAAGGGGAGCAGCACAGAATGCCTGGTTATTAGAACAAAGTGTTCTTGCATTGAGGAAGTACTTGAGTAGAGGCCCATTATCTGTCTGCTAACTTAATACTTAACATATATGTACATAGGTCTATTTCACTATCATTCTATATAAATATATTTACATATGCACATGCCTGTATTTAGACCTCTGTGAATATTTGTGTGGCTGTAAATCTTTATGAGAGCAGACAGCCTCATCTTTCTCCCTCAGAGTGGCTGGTGGGTTTGAGCTACTGACTGCAGTTAGCATTCCAACACACATCCAACAGCACCACCAGGGCTTGCCTAATAACCGAAGTCAGCCACTTAACTTTCCAGACATGCCTTAAGAGAAAGACCTGGCATTCTGCTTCTGAAAGGCCATAGACATGAAAGCCCAATGGAGCACTGCTCTCCCCTGTAACACATAGAGTGGTCATGAGTTGGAATCAACTTGAGAGCCAAGTGCGGGGTCAATTTTATGTCTTCAAGAAAAGGTGCACGAGAGGAGGTTGTTTTTTTTTTTAATTTAAAAACTTTTTTGCTTGAAAGTAGGTCCTATGATAACACAAGGACAGGATTTCATTTAAATTTTCAATTTCCTTCCATTTTAAGCACTCAGACCAGTGTTTAGATCTGATGGGTAAGGGAACTGGAGGGTTTTCGGGCTGTGACCCTTCTCTCTCTAAGTTAACATTTTTAAATGATATTTCCCCCATTTATTTGGGGCTACAACACGTACAAATAAAAACCTGCTACGAACATTTCCATAGCACCTTGCATGAGAACAGTGACAGTACTCCAGTCAACTCCATGTATGGCGCTCTTTCTTCTTCTTTTTTTACCCACTCACCCTTTTTCTTTCTCTCCCTGTCTCTTCCCTGTCCTCCTCATCGACCTCATTACAGTCTTCAAGTGTTTTCCTTTGGTGTCATGGTAGTTACAGAATTTCATGTCAACTTGATTAAAGAATAAATGGGTGGAGTCTGTCCTGTCAATCAGGACACAGCCCAATGACCACTGCTTGTGGGCGTGGACTTCCCATGAGGATTCTAGAAACTCCCTCTCTCTTGATTTTGCCATCAGAAGAGACAAGCCTCTCTCTCTCTCTCTCTCTCTCTCTCTCTCTCTCTGCGCCATCTCCCTGTTGACAAGCCACTTTGAGCCATGCTGATGGCAGCCAGAGTCCTGAGATACTTCTAACACCACTGGGTCCACAAGACTTTTCAGCCACCAGTCTGTGATCCTCCTACATTCGGCTTCATTGTATGTGTTGTGTGAGAGTGAAGAGGAATTTATAGAGTATTATCAGACATATGGGTCAGTATCAGACATATGGACTTAATCTGGACTGGGCTGGGATGTTTTCTTAATATACAATTACCCCTTGATATAAAGCCCTGTTACACACATATGATTGTCAATGAATTTGTTTCTCTAGTCAATCTAGACTAACACAGGTGTGAAAATAATTTTTTCTTGTTTTATTTTCCCTTTATAAAAATGGTGTCATGAAATCTTCACCTTATTTTGCTAACTATATTATATTCCAATTTTGTTCATATCAGAGTGTTTGACAATCTCATTTTTGGATGCATAATATTCAATTGTGTGTATGTATCAGAGTTTATCTATTCATTCCTCTATGGATTAATTTTTTGGTTATTTAAATCTTTTTGCTATTGTAGGAATTGCTGTGATAAACATTATGTGTTTTGTTCTTTAGGGTATATGCCAAATAGAGAGAATTTGGATTTGATGGTGTTTCTACTCACATTTGTTGAAAAAGCATCGTGGTTGGCAGGATTTTGTATTTTTGTGTCTCAAGGTTTTGACTATCCATTGCCTTCTTGCCTGCATGGTTTCCATAAGAAAATTTGAGCTCACTCTGACTGATTTACCCATATAAGTGACTATTCTTTTTTGCCTTTTTGTTCTCTCTACTGGGAGATTATCTTCAGAAACTATATATCCAATAAGAACCCAAATGCTCAGCCACTTAAAATTTAAAATGCAACTCAATCATTAAGTGGGCAAAAGACTTAAATGTACATTTCACCAAAGAGGACATTCAAATGACCATCAAACACATGAAAAAAATGATCATCATCATTAACCATCAGAGAGATCCAAATCAAAACCAGAACAAGATAGAAACCATTCCACACTCAACAGGATGTCTATGATAAATACAAAGCAAAACAAAACAGAAAATGAAAGAGCTGGCAAAAATGTAGGTGGACAGGAAACCTTATCCCTGATTAATCAGAGTGCAAAATGGGACTGCCACTGTAGAAAACAGTGTGGCAATTCCTTAAGGAGCTAAAAACAGAATTGCCATCCCAAATATGGTCATTTGGATGGCATTACCATCCAAAATAATGCCCATTGCTGTCGAATCAATTCTAGATCCCAGCAATGGTATTGGCGAAGCAGAACCTCATAGCAACCCTAGAGGGCAGAGTGGAGCTGCTCCATAGGGTTTCTGAGCCTGTAGAATTTTTTTTTATGGAAACAGACTGCCTCAATTTTCTCTGGGGAAGCAATTGGTGGATTTGAGCCATTTACCTTTCAATTAGCAGCCATGATACACCACCGGGACTCCTCGTACTACCATAAGACCCACCAATTATATTCCTAGATAGATACCCACAGAGACCTGAAAATAGAGATCAAGAATAGACTTGTATGCCAGTGTTCATTGCAACATGATTCACACTCGTCAGAAGGTGGACACACTCTAAATGCACGTCAACAACTGCTTACAAGTGGCCATGTTAGTCACACCGGTGGTGTTTCTTCACCTGGCTTAAGAGGAAGAAAGAGAGTCAGGAATGGAAGGAGGACATAGAATGGATGGTTATTTGCCTTCATGAACAACTCCTTCCATTTCCATGGTAGCAGATGGTCCCTGGCTATTAGGGGCTAAACACTCTGATGAACGATTCCATAGATCCCTAATAAAATGGTTTAAAAAAATAATAATAAAATAAGGAAATTTTAAAAAGAAAGATTCCATAGAAAAATCCCGACCAAGTGGGGTATAAATTCAGAACAGAATTTCAAATGTTCATGGACGCTAGACTTTCAGGAGATTAGATGAACTCCTGAAACTACTGGGCTGAGGTAAGCTTTAGAGATAACCAAATATATTCCTTGAAGTCATCTTAAAAGCAAGCAATAGTTTAAATTCACTAGTTTAAAAAGGTCTGCCTTGAACATTATATTCTTTTCAGAACCATTTCAGTGGGATCAAATTGACAACAGCTTGAGGGGGTGCGTAGTATCTTGAGGGGACAATGAGTGCACATTCACGTTAGTAAAGAAGAGTGAGAACTGCTGAATAACTCAAATAATGTCATTAATGTCACCAAATTGTACCTGAAGAAATGGCCTGATAGCTGTGCACATTCTCAACAGCAAAACAAATACAATTTAAAGAAACATGTAAGTTTATAGATCATGTTTCTAATCCCCGAAGACAAAAGATATGATGATAAATGTCAACAATAATTAAAACTAAAAAAACTAAAAAAGAGATAGTTGACTGAGGTCCAAACCTCTTAAGATTGCATCATTGAATCCTTTACCCTGTTTTAAATTGGGGAATATCTGAATTTTAAAATAGAATTATGGATTCTTAACCTTATTGGCTTTTCAATGAGGCCTTCACACTGACAACTCTCAACCAGCAGTTAAAAGAGCAATATTTTAATTTTTTTAAGAAGGAAAAAGTTAATTATGTTCCCTGATGATATAGAGCCAGCGTCATAAAAAATGCGCAGAAGGGAGGTCATGTGTCCTGGTGTGAGTGGCAGCTGTCCGTGTTTGCATATTTGTATCATGCACAGACTGTGCAAGGTATAACCAACAAGTGAACTAGATTTATTCAGACTAGAAATATTTATTGAATTCCTTCTGTAATCTGTGTGATCAGAGTGATGTAAACCTATGTGACTGAAGCCCTCACCAGGTGTGTGGGCAAATTTTGATAAGTTATAAAATTAGTTTTTGCTATCACTGAATTTGCTTCCACAGAGCGGAAGAGGCAAGAGGATAAATGTATTCATGCATATGTCTGTCAAAGGGGATGTGGCGCTGAGTGGATTGGGAACTGTGTTTGAGAACAAGTCCACAGCGCCAGATAGTTGGCCCAGCTTACTGTCAAAGCAGGGAAGTATTTATGAGGTATGTGAAAACTTTAACTCCCCAGTAAATAAGAGACTGTTTTCAGGACAGTAACTATTCAACTCAAAATGTGCTGAGAGTAACCAACGGAATAATTGATGTTGCTGAGGAAGTGCTTGACTTCACACCAGGAGGCATTTTACATTGTAGAAATAATTATTACTGTAGAAATAAATTACTAGCAATGCATACAGTGTTATGACTCTTTGGTAAGCTCCTGCAAGTACACCAAAGCGTTGAGCATCTCCAAGAATCAATTAGATAGGGATGCTATGTTCAAGAGCCTGAAAATATAGTTAGGGAAGAAAGATGTATAAGATGTCCGACAGATGGGAAGAAAGACTAAAATGAGACAGCCCGGGGCCACCGTGCACATCGCTCTTCAGGAGAAGAGAACCCCAAGCTGACAGGCTTCAGCTGCTGCACCTTCAGGATGCTCTGCAGAGAGACTTGATCAGGTTTCTGGTCACTCTGAGCTCTATGCAGCCAGTGACAGTCCTTGGGAAAGGGCCCATTCTTGCCAACTGTGGGACTCCCAAAAGGCAATCTTTCCTCTGGGGAGACTTTCCCTGAGCTGCGCTGCCAGGTTAAGGTTCTTCTTACTAATCCTCCTGCTCTTTTTGTCCATAGGAACCAGAGTCACAGTGTGGTGTATTGGCTCTGCTTGCTTGCTTGCTTGCTGCTCCGCAGCTCCACCACTACATCTCTTGTACTTCTTTCCTGACATCTCTTTCCTGGAGGATTTGCACTGAAACTTAAATCTTAAGGAGGTTTAGAGTTCAGAAAGGAACCCGATAATTCCGTTGATAGACATAAGGGAGACTACATTCGAGCTGGCCATGTCTATGAGGCAGCCACGAGTGAAAATAAAGATCCAGACTTAGCCACCTTTAGGACGATGTGCCCATTGGTTTGTAATAATGAACTGGAATATCATGAAGTAAGGCTACTGTAGTGATATTCCATTTATGTCAACATCGATGATAGCAAACTTCATTAGGGGACTCCACGCGGTCTCTTTCCCACCAGGAAAAGTTTGAATTAACCTCTTCTCCCTTTTCTTCCTGTTCTCTTGATGCGGAAACTACAAAGAGGTAAAGCTACATAAATCACTTGGGGCAGCCAAGTGACAAAGTGACGAAAAAATATTCCACTAATGAGCTCAGTCTGTGAAAGGCTCACCTGCCAAGCTGGGATTTATGTCTCTGAAAAGGGAAACATTAGTGTCTGACACATCACTTTTACATTCATTTCCCTAAAACACTTATTCACCTGTTTGCTCAAAACAACTTTAGTAACTTTCCCTTGCCCAGAGAGCTAAGACATACTATATTAAACTCTCAAAGTACTCTTCCTTTAAAAAAAAAAAAAAGGAGGGCTGGCACTTGTATGGTTAATTAAGATCAGAAACCTTTTGTACCAGAGCCCTTAGAGTTTCAAAGCAAAGAAAGTCATTCCACAACACTTACTTCAATTTCCCTAACCAGTGTGACCCCAGTGATCAATTCAGTGAAATTGAATAGCTATCCCGCAGAATTAGGCCTTTCTGAGATGTGCTAGCCTGAAAAAGGTAGAATTTACAGCATAGTCATGTAACACATATGCACAAGCCCCCACAACACAGTTTTTTAATTCCATGAAGTTTTATTTAATTCAAATAATAAAATAAGGCATATTTATTAAAAATAAATACTTAAAAATATAAGAAACATGGTTAGAATCTGTTAGCTCGCCTCCCATCGCATAGAGACTTTCTTTCAATGCATCCCTTTATGCCCACACACATAAAGAATGGTATACACTGTTATAGTTGTTATGTAATCATAGATCTCTCTCTCTCTCTCTCTCTCTCTCCTCCTCCTCCTCCTCCTCCTCCTCCTCCTCCTCCTCCTCTTCCTCCTCCTCCTCCTCCTCAGTTCAGTATTGGTATTGCTTCTAACTCTCCCCATCACTACGTGGGTTCCTAGTGTAGCAAGCTAAGGTATATATCTTTGTCTATTCCTCTGTGATCTTGTCATCTTAAATGATCATGTACACAAATATGATGTTTCAAAAGTACTCTATTAAAATAGGCTCTTATCTCTTATCTACACCTGCATCGCAGGAGCAGGAATGGGAAGAGAGATACCGGATGGGAAGGGGGAAGGGGGGATGTGGGGTAGAAGGGGGACCCGATCACAGTGATCAACACACAACCACACACCCCCTCTAGGGGAAAGAACAACGGAAAGCATGGGGGAAGGCAGACAGTGATCGGTGTGAGACTTGAAAATAATGATCATTTATAATCTATCAAGGGGTCATGAAGGTGGGGGTCAGGAAGAGGAGTGCTGATACCAAGGGCTCAATAGAGAGTAACTATATCAGACAGTGTAAGACATGATAAAATAATAATAATTTATAAATTATTGAGGGTCCATAAGGGAGCGGGGAAGGGAGGGGGGAAATGAGAAGCTGATACCAAGGGCTCAAGGAGAAAGCAAATGTTTTGAGAATGATAATGGCAACTGAGGTATAAGTGTGCTTGACACGATGGATGGATGGATTGTGACAAGAGTTGTATGAGCCCCCAATAAAATGATTTTAAAAAGAAAATAAAGTAACTGTATGGAAAAGAATGATAGCAACATATGTACAAATATGCCTGATACAACTGACAAAAATTAAAAAGAAATAAAATGGGATCATATTATATACATTTCTCCATATATTAGTCTTACTGAGAAAAAATTGAAGTTATTAGATTAATAACTTGACTGCTAGCCACAAAGTCAGAAGCTCAAACCCACCAGACCTTCTGTGGGGAAAAGATGGAGCTCTCTGCTCCTGTAAAGATTTACCTTTTGGAAACCCAAGCGGTACTGCTTGGCCCTGGAGGGTGCTCATGAATGGAAATGGACTGAACATCAGTAGATTCAAAGGAAATAACTTAATTTTTAATGGCTGCCCAGTTCTACATGTTATAAAGGTACCAATATTTCTTTAGTCATATATCTATTGATGGGTGTTTCTTTTTTTTAATTTTCTAAAAATTTATTGTCATTTATTGTTTGTTTTCTTTCTGTCTGTCTTTTTTTTGTTTGTTTGTTTGTTTTAAACGTTTTATTAGGGGCTCATACAACTCTTATCACAGTCCATACATATACATACATCAATTGTATAAAGCACATCTGTACATTCTTTGCCCTAATCATTTTCTTTTCTTTTTTTACATTTTATTAGGGACTCATACAACTCTTATCACAATCCATACATATACATACATCAATTGTATAAAGCACATCCATACATTCCCCGCCCCAATCATTCTCAAAGCATTTGCTCTCCACTTAAGCCCTTTGCATCAGGTCCTCTTTTTTTTCCCCCTCCCTCCCCGCTCCCCCCGGGTGTTTCTTTTATACCTCGATCACTCACTACATCATAGCCCAAACCTTTTTTAAACATATATTCCTCTGAATGAGTATATTTATTTCAATTGGACTGATCCCCCAGATTGGACTTTCCCAATCAAATATATATATATAATTATCAAATATTAAGCATATATTTAAATTTTCATGGATGTTACCAGATTGCTTTTTAAAAAGCTATGGCAATTCATATTTTTACCACCGAGAATGAAAGAACTTTTTATCTCATGCTCCAGAACATCATAGATATATATAGATATAGATAGATAGATAGATAGATAGATAGATAGATAGATAGAGATAGATAGATAGATATACAATCATTTTATTGAGGGACTCTTACAACTATTATTATAATCCATCATTCAATGGTATTAAGCACACTTGTATATGCAAGTTGCCATCAACATTTCCAAAACAATGTCTTTCTACTTGAGTCCTTGGTAGCAGGTCCTCTTCTTTCCCCTTCCTCCCCCACCCTCCCACCTTTGTGAAACCTTGATCAATTATATATTATATATTGTCTGATTGACTTAGCCTAGAGTGTCATTTGTAAAACAGGATCTCGTCGGGCGAGTTTTCAGTCATGTATTTGTTTCTCTAGAGGGCTCCGAGGGCACAGTGGTAAAGGACACAGCTGCTAACCAGGAGCCCTCTGGCTCAAACCCAGTCATCCCTTCACGGGAGAAAGATAGATAACTGGGAATCAAAATTAAATAGATGGCAAAGCATTTAGGGTTTTGTTGGGAGTGATCACCAAGATGTACGTATTCTTCAACCTTTCCTTCCATAGCTTGTCAAAGCCACTTTTGACATATCCCTGTGGACTTATTAATGTCATCAAGATGCATGTCCTTTCAACCCTTCTCATCCAATAAAATAATAAATGTCCATCGCTAAGATCAACTAAATTAGCTAATTTCAAAACTTCATATTCTTCCATTATTCACTTATATTTAATAATGTGTGGATTCCAAAAATATAACACTGACCACTGTTCTCTCTTTTTTTATCTTTAGCTTATGGTGTCTCTTGTGAATATTTGGTTATATGGTCAAAAGGTTTTTTGCCTTGTATGAAGTGCATAGGTGTTTTCCGAGGTTTTGCATACTTATATGTATCCTTCTTTCCCTCGTAGGGTAACTTGTATCTGATGACTCCCCATTTCTTGATGGCAGGTATTCCCACTCCCTCTGCTCCACTCCATTCATTTGTAGATGGTATTCCATCAACCTCCATGTTCATTCTGAAGATAAACACATGTACAATTTCTATCTTTAAAAAAATCATTTTATTGGGGGCTCATACAATTCTTATCACAACCCATAATCCATCCATTGTGTCAAGCACATGTGTACATTTGTTGCCACCATCATTCTAGGCTCCAATCTTTCCCAGGTCTGTTTCCCGTGGAACCGTTGGATGGGCTCAAAACGTTTGATTAGCAACCAAAGGCCTAAACGTTGTGCCACTAAAGCTCCCTTGGGGGGGGGGGCTCTAAAACCCCAAACGCACTGCTTTGAGTTTATCTTTGACTCACGGTGACCCTATAGAACCGAGTCCAACTGGCTTTGTGGATTCCTGAGACTTTAAATCTCGATGGGAGCAGAACGCTTCATCTTTTGCCGCAGTTTCAGCTGGTGGTCTCGAACGGCTGACCTTGTGGTGAGGCAGCTCCCTGCAGAACCCACAATACCACCAGGGCTCCCAGGAAAGATAGGGAAACACATATTGGCCTCAACCCACCCCTCACCCCCCACCCCACCCCGCCGAAGGAACACAGCCTGGGCGCAGTTTGGACTGCTGACCTCCTGAACTGTGAAATCAGTCCATGTTCTTTTTAAACCATGAGTAATGGGACCATATGTTATAGCAGCAATAGTTGATCCGGCATCAAAAGGGGAAGAAACCTGCCCAAGCTTCCTCTCCCATTGGCCTCTGTAGAAAATTTATGAGCAAAGCCCTTGCAGTCGGCTCAGGGCTAGCTGGTGCTAAGTTATGAAGGGACAGCTGGAAGCTGAAGTTCAGAGGAGCGGGAAGGGCTGCAGAGAGTATGGATAAAAACCTCACCAGTGTACCTCTTTCTTTTTCTCTCCTATCCTTCTCTCGTCTGATATTGATCCCTGAGCTTCTTTTCTGTTGTGAAACTGAGATATTTTTTGTTTGGGTTTTAGACTTTAATATTTTTACAGTGTGACAAATGTAGAAGTTGATGTGCAGAAGAACCAGAGAAAAGACAAACCTGAAAGGCAATCAAAGCCATTGTCAGATATTACTTTTACTCTTGGGGGTGGCTGGAGGGAGGATGTAAAACTAAAGGTCTGCGAACTCCTGATGGGCCTTGGACTGTGTGTGCTAAGAGGGCCTCTGTTATTAGAAGTAGAGTCAGTTATGTGCATATATTTATAGGTTTAGTACTTAGGTACCAGAAGGACATTGGGCCTCCACTCAAGTACTCCCTCAAAGCAAGAATACTTTCTTCTACTAAATTGGCATTCTATGATGCTCACCTTCCTGACACAACCGCTGAAGACAAAGCGGGCGAATAAGCAAATGTGGAGAAGAAAGCTGATGGTGTCCGGCTATCAAAAGAGATAGCATCTGGGATATTAAAGGCTTGAAGGTAAACAAGTGGTCATCTAGCTCAGAAACAACAAAGCCCACATGGAAGAAGCACACCAGCCGTGCGATCATGAGGTATAGAAGGGATCAGAACAAAAAAATCTTACCATAGTGAATAGGGGGCGGGATGCGGAGTGGAGACCCAAAGGCCATTTGTAGGCCACTGGACATCCCCTTAAGAAGGGTCTCAGGGAGGAGACGAGCCAGTCAGGGTGCGATGTAGCAATGATGAAAAATACAACTTTCTTCTCATTCATAAAGCGCCCCCGCCCCACTATCATGATCCCAATTCTTTGCAAGTCTGGCTAGACCAGAGGATGTACACTGGTACAGATAGGAACTGGAAACACAGGAAATCCAGGGTAGTTGATCCCTTCAGGATCAGTGTTGTGAGTGTCGATATTGGGAGGGTGAAGGGAGGGTAGGTTGGAAAGGGGGAACTGATTATAAGGATCTACATGTGACCTCCTTTCTGGGGGACGGACAGCAGAAGAGTAGGTGATGGGAGACGGCGGACAGGGCAAGATATGACAAAATAATAATTTATAAATTATCAAGGGTTCATGAGGGAGGGGGGAGCAGGGAGAGAGGGGGTCAATGAAGAGCTGATGTCAAGGGCTTTGGTGGAGAGTAAATGTTTTTAGAACAATGAGGGCAGTGAATGTACAGATGTACTTTACACAATTGATGTATGTATGGATTGTGATAAGAGTTGTATGAGCTCCTAATAAAATGATTTACAAATAAAGGAGGGTCTCCATCTGAGGTAAACAAACAGATTAGTGGGAATAACTAACATCACCTAGAGGATGGCCAAGGTTAGGCTAAAGAACAGAACTGGCTGGGTGAGGAGAAAGCCAAGTCTGAGACTTCCAGGAGGCGAATGAAAAGTCAACAGATCAAATTGAGTAGTCTGGTATCCCGTTTAGAATGTGAAATCTGCTCGCTAATTAGAAGGCCTGCTTTACTTGGCAATCATTCCTGCTGACTGGAAAATGAGTAAGTGCAGTAGTACTCTTTTTAATGAAAGCAATGCATTCTCGTACAAATATCTCTCTACACAGTCACATGATCAGAAATCAGAGAGCAGGACAGGCCTATGGTGGCACAGGATTTACTCGGCGGCCTGCTAGCCGCAAGGTCAGCAGTTCAGAACCATCAGCCACTCCAAGGGAGAAAGTTGAGGCTTTGCAGCCCCACAGTTACTGTGTCAGAAACTGACCAGGGCAGTTCTGTAGGGTTGGCATGAATCAGCATGGACCCCGTGGCAGGGAGTTTACAGGATGACATGTCAGGACATCATGTTGAAGGAAAACGGCAGCTCAGGAAACATGAAGTAAAATGCTGTCAGGGAAAATGATAAAATAGGTTTATGATGGTGTTTATCTTTTTCAAAATGGGAGTGGGGGTGTCGCATGTAGCATACAAGTAAAGAAGACCATCGGGATTGGCCTAAGACCAGATAAACCAGAGTGAGTCCTACTTGAGTAAGAGAAGATGCAAGAGCAGGTGGTAGCAGACTCAACAAAGCCTGTTTGTTGCAAATAAGGTCCTACTGGAAATGATCTGGGGGGCAGAAAGGCCCCCAAAGTAAAATAATTCCTTTAGAGATCCCTTATCAAATATCAAAGAAGACAAAGATGGGACCGGGACAAAGCATCATGATGAGAAGACCGTCAGCATGGGTCGTAATTGTGTATAAAGGATTCACAGCCATGCTGCTAAATTGTAGAAGACAGCCATTCATCACCAAGTCATGATTGTCCTTCGATCAATTCAGTGCTATCACAGGCAGGACGACAGAAACCGGAAGAGGCCCCTGGTTGGACAGGAACACCATTAGAGATTAAAGACATCTGCAGATTAGTTTTAGGACCCTCTGCCTACCGTGAATGGGGGGAGGCTCCTCACCATGTGACTCTGGTCAGCCAGTTTCCATGAAGGGCAGGCTCAGGCAAAACCAGAGCATGCGATCCCCCGCCTTACTGAAACTGCCGTCTTCCTTGGAACACACTGTGCCGCGAGGCCCAGCTTTGAACATTGCTGGGTAATGGTCAGACATAACTCAGTGGAGGCTGAATTTACGTGGAGATTCAACACGGAGCGGCCTCCCACTGTGTTTTACGGAGGACTGGGAAGCATGGCCTGCGGCCAACCAAGTATTTAGAATTTAAGTTCTAAGACAGAGCCTCGCCATGCCCATGTGTTGATGCACGGCCTATATATAGCTTTATGCTTCCACAACAGAGCTGAAGAGTCGTAAACAAGGCAGTGTAACCGCAAAGCCACATATTTAATATGTGGCCCTTTACAGGAAAAGGGAAACTGCTGACCCGTGATCCGATGAATAGCTAGCTGTCAATCTGCAGCACGGGGATGGCTGTGTGAGACATTATGAGTAAGCTGTGGCTAACAATAAATTCACAAAATATACAGATACTTAAAAATAATAATAATATAGAAAGGATGCCCACCAGCAGCTTTGATGTATTTTCTTTGGGCTAGAAAGAGATTGTTACAGCCACTGAGCAGAATTGTGTGTTTATGAGGTAGCCCTGAGAGTGGGCTGCATTTATCATATAAAACAAAAAGAAAGAAAAAGTCGAGAACTGCTTATTGAGAGAGACCTGTTTTAGTTAGGAGTTTGGCAAACGTTTTTAAGGTGATGAAGGAAATCAGGAAGTTTCTCCTATAGCAACACAGCCAAAATTCAGTCTTTACCAGCCCCTCCCGCCCTCCCCCTATGTCTCCCTGAGCTCTCATGGAGGGGACCTTCTGAGGTGAAATGCCCGATTGACTTGCCCCCTGTTGGTGTTGGTAGGCGCCATCGAGTAGGTTGTGACCCGCAGCGACATCCTTTGCCCAACAGAAGGAAACACTGCCTGGTCGTGTGTCATCCTCACAGCTGTTCCTATGTTTGAGCCCATGGTTACAACCACTGGGTCCATCCACCTCCTGGAGGGGCTTCCTCTCTTTCTCTGCCCGTCTCGTTCACGGAGCACGGTGTCTTTCCCCAGGGACTTGTCTTCTTTACATTGAGTACTCATTCATACTGCAATCCCTGATCTTCGTCAGTAAGTGCTTCAAGACCTCCTCCCTCCCGGTGCGCAAAGTTGCACCATCTGCATATTATAAATGATTAATAAGACTTCCTCTAATCCTAATTTGCCTTCTTTCCCCTGAGAGATCCTCAGAAGCTCAACATCAGATTTCCCTTCGACCGGTGGAAACGCTGTGTGATTTCAGAAGTTCTCTCCACCCTAAAACTGTCCTCCCCTTTGCTGTCGTGAGTTGCTGTCTGTTTTCAACTCGCAGCGACTCGCAGACAGAGTTAGCCTGTGTCTTAGGGTTTGCTAGGCTGCAGTCTTTACCAAAGCACATCACAAGGTTTTTCTCCCATAGAGCCACTGGGCGGGTTTAAACCATCAACCTTTGGTTAAGAACGATATGGAGAACCGTGAAGCAACCAGGCCACCTTTTTCGGAAACCTAGGCCAAGAGAGTTAAAGACGAGACCGTGCCTGCGTGAGCAAGCACTCTAGAGTGAATTGCTTCTGTCAGAGTCTCTACCTGACTGATACCAGCATGGCCGCTTTGAGTGGTGGGAAAAAGAGCACACTTCAAAAATACAAATGCACTGCCATCGAGGCAATGCTGCCTCGGGGACCTGGAGGAAGAGGAGAGGGTAGACCTGCCCCGTGCGTTCCTGAGACAGTAAATACTGATGGAGGTAGTCAGCCTCCCCTATGGGGCAGCGGGTACCTACTGTGGGCTGTTTGGTCAGCAGCCCTGTGCCACCAGGGCTCCGGGCGATATATGTATTAGATGTCTGAAAATAGAAGACCATGAGCCAGTGTTCCCAGGGCAGAAAGAGGAAGGTGCTGAGAAGAGGGGGTTCACGGAGAGATATTTTGGGGACCATTTTATGAAGTGGTGGATGATTTATTTTCAACTGTCCCAAAGCAAAAGAGAAGATTTACACTGAAGTATGCTATTCAGTTACAAAGCAAGACATTCTGAGTTACCTCATTTAGAAAACGGTTTGTCTTCACAGTATGTTTGTTGCATTTCATAGATGTACATTCCAAGTTGCTTGAAGGCTAAAATTCAATGCTGCCACATGATATATGCCCCTATTTAGTGTTAACAGAATTTTTCGTATGGCATTCAGTGAATGAGTTCATTGCAATTAATCTCAGGAGCTTCATAAGTGATTAGTAATTGATTATCGCTAATGCATATCCAGGTGGTTAATAGGAAGCAGTCATTTCATTTCTGGTGAGTGTTTCATTCGTGAGATGCATCATATTTTTTTGGTATCTACTTCCATAAAAATATTTGCACTAGATCAGATTCCCGAGAGAGGCAAACACAGTAGCGCAAACTTACGTCTATAAAGACAGAAGTTTATACTTCTAAAATGGCTTCCAAATGTATAGGAGCACGTAAGCTCAGTAAGGGTCAGATGTTAAGCTGGACTGGGCAGCTGCTGGAGTCGACACACCAAGAGGCAGGAGGAAAGGCAGGAAGACAAGAGACTGGTGAATGTCCGCAGCTCAGGCCAGTGGCGGGTGGGCTCAGAGGATCTAAAGTCCGCAGACTCTGATGTTCCCATGATTAATCAGCAGTAGCACCCAGGAGCAGTAGGCTCTCTGGAGGGCAGTTAGCTCAAGACCGAGAGATCAATACACCAGATCCAGACCAGCAAGAAGCAAGCGCCTCCCCACAGCTCTCTACTTAAATATGCAGTAGGCCACGTCCTCAGGGAGAGACCATCAAAGGTTATGGCCTGAAGAACTGCTTGACTTACAACAGGTCTCATGATGGAGTCGATTCGATTTTGTTAAATCACCTTACAGGTGAGCCCTCAACTGCCAAACCTCACTGAGAGCCCCGGCCCACGTAATTTGATACAAAATCGAACTGTCAACATTCTTCTACAATCCTCCTAAAGCTCAGCATCCAGGAAAGGGAAAACCAAGAATTAACCACGGATATAATTTCATTTTTCTAACTATTTCAAGTGATGTCTTCATCCTCTAAGCTTACGGAGGGCAAGGTATTTGCCGTGCTCACGGTGTATCCTCAGGACTGAGAATAATGACAGGCACACAGTAGAGATGACTTCGTTTTTGAATTTTACGTGCATGAATATTCTTATTCTTATGATCTTGTTGCTTTGGCTTTAACTCTTATAGTCGTGTGGTTTGAATTTTGACTGCTAGCTGCAACCATGGAGCATTCTTAACTGGATATTAATGTGCATATCAAATTTTAGATGCTAATAACTCAAGGTTTTATATGTATTTTATTTCTCAGGAAGACGTTCACTTACTTCCCTCACTTTATCATATTTCATCTTATTTTTAGTCACGTTGCTCTGCTAACTCAAAGATATCGTTTTTAGATCTCTTTATATTTCCACAGGGAGCCCACGGGGTTTAGATTGTTTTTTGCCTGTTGGAAAAACAAGCCACAACAACAACAACATACTCTAATATACAGTGAAAAAAAGAGAGTATATAATCTACCTGAAAGTCTTTGTGAATTTTGCAGTGAATCTAAAAATAATTTCATCAAGCTTCTAATGTGTCTTCCAATGCCCCAGACTTTCTCTATTCATTAACAAATCGGTATTTCTGACCAGGATGTACAATGAGGTAAGTATTTTTTTTTGAGGTAAGTATTTTAAGAGTATTGCGATTCCATGTCTTCCCTGAGAGAGAAAGAATGCCGTCTTTCATGCTTTCAGACCTCTTTCAAAAGGATTTCAAATAAGTGCGCTTCATAACTTTGATCTTCTGCAAGCAAGAGATACATTCGGGTTCTTTGGGAAGAGAGATGGGCAATAAGGCGAAGGCCGCAGAATGAAAATTCTTCCACTGTCAGAACAGTGCTGGTGCTAGTGTGGCCATCCAATCTGAGCTCCTTATCAACCTGATGTCTTTATGTCCACCACTCAAGAGACAGCAATCTACAAAAAGATACACAGAGGATGATTGTGTCACATTCTTAAACCAAGAGGTGGCTAAGTCCTAATGTTTGAAAAGATCCAGACTGAGGCCAATATAATTTTAACGTGAAATTTAAATCTTGAGGGTGTATTTTAAAGGGCAGAGCATAAATTCTCATATCCTCTAATAAACTAGCTGTAAAACATTTAACTTTCTAAGTCAAAGATGTTCATTGCTATTTTACTCTGAGTTTTTCCCCCCCTGATTAATTATCTCCAGCTATGTTACTTTGGGGGTACCAAAAAAGTGGGGACTTGAATGCTCTTGAAACATGTGCATTTTTCAAATGCAAAACCGAAACTGAGAAAATGGGTCATCTCACTCAAACTAATGATCCAATTCATGTCAGATAAACCTTATATAAAGAAAAAGTAAAATAAAAAAAAAGTAAAAGTAAAATAAACTGAAATGGGGTGTGGGGTTAAGTAAGCAATTATAGGACTTAAGGAGGACATAGGCCGTAGCTATTTTAAATAATCGTATGATTCTCCAAATATCAGATATTTTATGAGGCTCTTGATGTGCCAACTGTGGGTTGTATCATAGTAACATGATTTTTATTTCTCAAGTTCAACTTCAATTCTTTTGTTCTTCAAGGAAAAGTAACATGGCTTCATGCTGATCCTTCCTTACTCGTGCCAGCAGCCCTGCACTACCATGGAGTGTATGCCTGTTTCATTCTGAATATTAATCATGTGCTGATAAAAAACGCCTTTTAATTGCCCATCTAGTTGAGCAGCCCTGAATTGTGATTGGAAATGAGACTGGACGTACGATAGGAAGCATTGGCCTGTCTTGCGCATCACACCTAGATGGAGTCGACCTTATTTCCAGGATGTTTTAGGTACCACAATCACATGTCACTTGAAAGGGACATAAAAGCTTGCTCGTCCTGGAAAATCCCGTTATCCTTGATTATTGAAACCTCTATTCCTCACTCGTGTGCCTCCACGGGTTTTATAGATTATAAATGAGAACTGATGTGTCCATTCTTTCTCATTGATTCATCGTCAATAATAGTGGGGCATTGAAACATGGGCGGAGCTGTGTAATTTTCAGAGTAATTTTCTGCCCACCATTACCTCACACAGCACAGATGCGGGGCTAGTCTGCATTGTGCAGTTGGGGCAGCCGCATCTCAGAAAAACCCCGTGCAGACAGCTGATGGATAAGCAAAGCTGGGACCACAATTCGACATCTGGCCTTCAGACTCATTGTGCTGTCTCTTTCCACATGTTGAGCTAAGAAAGGAGCCCCGATCAAAGATCAGCAGAGATAATTTATGATAATCTTTATAGCTATTGGACCAAAGCTTCATTTTCCAAAAACCATTGGCTCTAAAGGAGCATGGGTCTACCATAAATCTGTGTTCTAGCTCATCTTTCGATCCAGTCACAAGGATGCTTTGGAACTGAGAAGCTGCGGAAGATCCTAAATTATTCAGACCCCAGGAAAGCTGTCCTGAGGAGAGTCAATGAGTCGCCTGGGAGATCCGTTTGATGTCGAAGGATAATGACACAATTTGCTGACTTTTTAATCCATCACATTATCGAGCCAGGTGCTAAACTGATTAAGCCAGTAGCGCCATGCTGTTCTATTGGGGAGGCAAGCCTTCCACGGGCTGTCTGGCTGCCACGTCCCTGCTTAGAGCGACTGCCTCGCTTCATGGCGATGCTGAATCATTCTTCTTTGGGAACACCACCTGCTGGATCCTTTTATGCTCCACTGTCTCTGTTCCCTGCCATGAGAATGCCTCATTTCTCAAAGGTTATGAGACAGACAATAGGTTGGACTCTATTGTTTTCAAAGGCATGCTCCCATTGGAAAGCCCCCAGTTCTGTACAGTTGGGTTTTTTTGTTTGTTTGTTTGTTTTGTTTTAATAACACCAGTTGCTCTGGAGCTGATTCTGACCCGTTGTGATTTCCCATGTGTCAGGGCAGACCTGTGCTGGGGTGGGTTTTCAAGGGCTGAGTTTTCGGGGCTCCGTGGCAAAACCTTTCTTCTTAAGGTGCCTCCGGGTAAAGTCCCCAACCTCAGCTAGCAGCTGAGTGTGTTACCCGTTTGCACCAACCGGTGATTGTTCTGCACCTACAGGCTGTGTAATAGATGGTGGCTGATGGAGTAGCGATTAACTGAAGGCGTCCCAGCTGCTTGTAGTGGTGAGCACTCATTTGAGAGAGATTGTAGCCCTGATGGCAGGAAAAAACGCTCTCAAATCACTTC
This sequence comes from Tenrec ecaudatus, assembly GCF_050624435.1. Lineage (NCBI taxonomy): Eukaryota > Metazoa > Chordata > Mammalia > Afrosoricida > Tenrecidae > Tenrec > Tenrec ecaudatus. Next base: position 163,398,250 of record NC_134535.1, on the reverse strand, counting down.
AGCAATCTATGCAAGCGAGGTTGAGAAGTCAGCTCCGATGGCTTCCTCTCCCCAAAGAAGCTCTCATTTGCGTATTGCTGAGTGCTCTTGTCTCAAAGCCTGTATCCATCAGCAAGAACTCTCTGATTTTTTTTTTTTGCTTTGCTTTGTTTTGTAACTTGGGAAAGCATATCTCACAAAACAAATTTCTTAATATTTATTTCTAAGAGATATCAGCTCTGACCTTGGCTAGCCACCAGACTCTGCAAGCAGAATGAACGTGGAAATGAAGGAGGCCGTGGAGGAGAGGGTAGTCCTTGAATAACCCATCTGCCATAAGACATTGAGCCGTGCTGAGCTGCTTGGAGGCCTGACAGCTGACGTTGACCTCCAGACATTGTGATATTGATACTCCCCAGACTCCTAACTGAAAGCCCACAAAATGTAAAAGAAATTACAGGAGCCATTGGCTTCCTTTCCAGGAATATAAATTTTTTAAAATTATTTTATGAGTCTCAGCGTAAGCCTTGAGAGAATTTTTTCTTCCGAAGGCCCTTTCTCAGAGGCAGTCCAAGATAGCAGCAGAGAGACGCCTCATAATGTCACTCGTACAACAAAGATGAAGCAGGTAAGCAGATAGGAGAAGGGTGGCACCTTTGGAACCCTGAAAGGCAACACAGAGGAATCAGAGTGTGTGTCAAATGGAAGGAGGGGTGTACAAAAATAGAGGATGTAGAGGACACTGCTCTGAGCATCCTGCCCAGCATGGCCGTCTTGACACAAGACAAACCATGCTCCCAGACCAAACTCCATCACCCCATGCCTTTAGCCAGGCAAGAGGGTTGTCCCCTACCCTGGGAAAGTTAAGTCCACTCCCTGCACCTATATTCCCAGTGCACCCACACCCCCAGCTAAGGACACACAGTTCCTGTCCTACCCACCACCACCCCTCCCCAACATGTGGTTGTGGTCTGATGACCTCCACCAGCACCTTGCACCCAGAGCCAAAGGTCCACAGACTGGCACCTCATTGCTTTGCTCAGCTATCCACACTGGGGACCCAGGGAGTGTTGGCCCCAGGCTCATGGCCTGGCCATCCTAAGTGGTGCCTGCTTCACCACCTGGGGGCCTATGAAATGGCACTGTCACCTCTACTACCCACCAACCAACCACGAGAAGCCGGCAGTACTGTGGCATCTACTTTTCTGTCCAACCCCCCATGCCGGGAGCCCATCAAGAGCAGAGTCCTCCCTTCTTCCCATGGAGCAGGCTGGAAACCTGTAAATCCCCGTATTTCGCCTCCCCACCTGCAGAGGCAGGTAAGTATTGAATGTGATGTTTTCAGCCCAAGGCTCACATGCACCAAACACCTTTGTGTGCAGAGATCTGGTGAGCAGGTGGAGGAAGATACCTATAGGGCTCACCTGTGACTGATTGTGAACAGGATGCCTTGGAGTGGCATCCTGCTGTGGATAGAATGAGCCCCCTGAGAAGCTGGAGGAGGGATCTCATTCAGCAGTGGAACACGTCCTCTGGACGCAAGATCACTGTGCAGTGAACCTCCTGGATCTGAAAGCAGGTATGCAATCAGAGGAGCAGCAGCCGAACCAGGAGTCAAAGCACGGGACAGCAGGATGGACCTCCCAACCTGTAGGGCAAGCAAAGCTGAGGGGTTTTGTGCCAGAGGCTGGCTTGTAGAATGGGGTGCCGCTGGGCACTTAATTGGGAAGTTGTGCTTGCTGACCCATGGACGTGGAGCTGAGTGCCTTCCGTCTGAGGTTTAGTGGAGTAGGGTGCCTCTGGGCACTTAATTCAGGGAGGTGTGCTGACTGACCCTCAGAGCTTGAGTGGAATGCCTTCAGATGGAGGCTTCCAGCAGAGTGGTGTGCCACTTTGGACATTCATGAGCAGACTTGAAAGAGCTTTGTCATGTATCCTAATAAAGAACTCAGCCTTGTGCATTTCTCACTGCTACACGTGAAAAAAAGTTATAACTTGTTAATGTCCTTAATAAATCTTTTGAATCATGAATCTTGTCTGTGAGTCTGTGTCGCCATCATGGTAGACACCAGAACCTAGAGATAAAATAGATACGTAAATTTAAACAATGGGGCTCCTGCGGAGAGGTGGCACCAGTTTCTAAACCTAGCCACCTGAGCCAGGGCCCACACACCAAAGATGTCTGTTTCTTCACTCAGCCTAAGGGACAAGAGGTACACTTCGTGGCACAGATAACAAAAACTGGGTCCTGAGCACCACAGTCACATGAAAGACTGACAACCCACCATGGGGGCTCACAAAGCAGCAGGGCCCTCTGCTCTGCTCAGGCACCAGCATTGGGAGCCTATGAACTAGGGCCCATGCTCTCTACTCCACCACCCACTCCTACACACCGACCCTTTCAAACCACCTTCTAAACCACCGGCGCCCTGTGGAGTAGTGGCACACCCTCCCTGCACTACCCTTTAGGAGACAGGAAGACCCCCAGGTACCGGTGGGCGGGCAATAGCTTCTCTTCCTTGCCCCTTCTACAATATCCCCTGCAACTCTGACCACCTCCACACAGCCCTGCTTATCAGGCAATGTTGATGAGACTTTCCATGTAAGTAACCCAGTAACTGACAATTTGGAAGCCTTTGCCCGGCCTACCTAGCAACTGGCAATATACACCCCCAATATCCAACCTAGCAATCACTTAGGACACTCCCTGCACCCATCCTCAGGGAGGAGACACACCACTGCACCAGTAGCCTCAGCCACCCCCCAAGAGCAGCAGACAGAAGCCAGCCTGCACTCACATACCCAGCCACTGCCTTAGCCATTCAGATGCGAGTGCTGGGAGTTCCCAGAGCAAGATCAATGACCACCCTACTCAAATACAGCGAAACTAGACCAAACGAAAATAAGGATGCAGCCACAAACATGCAATAAACCAATAAGCATGACAATAGACACCTTCAAAGCACATCAAGAAGGAGGACAAAGTGGCTACAGAAAGTGATAATAATAATTAAATCCATGGGAGGGAGAAATAGTAACAAAATTACCTGATAAAGAATTCAAAAGCCTAATACACAGAGTTGTCCAAGAGATCAATAGAGATCAAGGAAAACATAGACAAAACAGAAGAGTTCAGGGGAACTACATGAACAAAGTGACTAAATAAATAGACATTTAGATTTATGCAAAGGAGTAGCAAAGAAATCCCAGAAATGGACGATCTGATAGAAGGACCAAAACTAGACAAAGTACACTACTATCAAGTTTATATTGACTCACATCTACCCTAAAGAATAGAGTAGAACTGCTACTTCTTTCTCCTGCAGAGTGGCTGCTGAGTTGGAACTTCCAACGTTGTGGTTAGCAGTCAAGAATTTCTACACTGTGCCACAGGCTCCAAAAGAAATATGTAGGAATAGAATTGGATCAGTCAAGGTTGGATCGGCTAAATAGAAGATTAATCCCTTGACACCAATTTGACAATCAGGGAAAAAGAATGGGGAAAAGCAAGCTGCAGAACTGTGGTAAACAGTATCAGGAGAAAAAGTTTACATGTGATTAGAATTCCAGAACAGGAGGAGGTAAAAAGGGAATTAAATAGGTTTACAGGAAGAAAACTTCCCCAATATCACAGATGAGAAGATCTCCATCCAAGAAACTCTACCAGCCCAAAAGAAAGTCACGATGACATCATCATCAAACTCACCAAAACCAAACACCCCACATGAGCACTGAGAGCAGCCAGGGAGAAACAAGTCACCCAGCAAAAGGAACCAGTGAGACTGAACTCTGACTCCTCAGCACCCACCACCCAGGCAGGAAGACAATGGCATGGCATATATAAAACCCCAACAGAAAAAAGTATTCATCAAGAATTATGTAGCCAATAAAACTGTCTCTCAACTACAATGGTGAAATGAAACATTTCCAGATGTATAGAAATTAAAGGAATGTATAAAACCCTGACCCATCTTCAAGAAAAGTTAAAGGAAGTTCTTTGCCTGGAGAGCCAGCAAAATCAGACAATAACCTTTGACTAGTACACAGGACTACAGCAGCCAGATTCTAACGCAGACAAAGGGCTCTCAAAAATAAACAAAGCTGAAAGACTGAAAACAGGCAGCCCGAGAAGTCAACCTGTAAATGACAACAGTGTCAAAACAAAAAGGGGGGATAAACGATGCAGTTAGAAATATAACTGATGGAAAGGAAGTCAAGCTGATGTCAAGAAATAAAGGACTGCTTTCAACTTCCGGAGATAAAGGTACATTCCAAGATGACCACAAAGAACATTAGCAAGGCCTCCCATCAAAATAGCAAAGAAGAAAAACATGAAAACTCAGTCATGCAAAATCAGCAGTGAAAGAAAGGCAAAGTTCACAAATAAAAAGAAATCAGCGAAGAAAATTAGCTTGAACAAAGAAACTGCAACACACACAAAAAAAGAGTAGAGCAAAACAATGACAGTAAATTAATACCTGTGAATAATGGCCAATGTAAATGACTGAAGTGAACCAGAAAAGAGACAGCGGAAGAATGGATTTAAAAGCATGACCTATCAGTCCGCTGTCTACAAAAGACACAACTTTGAGGCAAAATCCACCATAAGAGATAAGGACGTACCTTATCTGAGGCGGGTTTCAAAATCTTTTAATTATTTTCTTCCAAGAGGAAACAGCTGTAATAACTATATATGCACCCCGTGACAGGGCTCCACAATGCATGCAACAAACTGTATGAGCATTAAAGTGAGAACTAGATGGTTCCATCGTCATAGGAGGCGAATTTAACATGCCACCTCTGGTGCAAGAACAATTAGAAAAATCAACAAAGATATAGAAGACCTTTAAGGGCTTATTTCCCAACCAGCAGTCATTTAAATGTGATGTCAACTAAGTCCACGTGGAAGAAGCGCACCATCATCAGTCACCAAAGGAGAGTAAGTCATAAAACTTGAAGCCGAAGGAGGGAATAGTGTCAGAGCCTAACTTGTGAGAGTCCAGTTTGCAGGATGCTGTGGATGACAGTGAGAGTACAAGATTCATTTGTGGGAACGACATATGAAATAAGCCTCTGGTGATTTCTCTCTATGCATAGTAGAGGGATGGGAGGAAAGTGGTTGCTAAGCAGAGTGTGTTGGAGAGATGGCGATAGAATTTCAAAAGGATCAACCTGACTTGAATGGTTAAAACCTTGCCAGTTGATCCCCTCCTCTGATGCACACTAGGCGTGAACAGATTCTCAATGTTTTCTAGTTGGGTTTTTTGTGTATTTTGTTTGTTCATATTGGGGTTTATCTCAGATGTAAGTCACTGGAGGTGACCCTCTTGAATTTGTTTTTCAGTATATGAAACCCAGGATTGATGAACCTATAGGGGTAGCAAATAGAAGAAAGGTTTTTGGAGGGGCTACAGTGGGGGGGGGGTGTAAAAGGAGCTGATGTCAAGGAATTCAAGAAGGAAAAGATGGTTGGAAATTGATTGTGGTAGCAATTGTACAATGCTGCTTGATGTGATTGAACTATGGCAGGATACATCTATATTAACTCCCAATAAAATGGTTTTCAGTAAAATGATAGAGCAGACTTTAATTCCACAAACAACATGATCTTGTAGGAATCTATAGAACACTCCACCCAATCGTAACAACGTTTACATTCTTTTCCAAAGCACATCGATAATTCTGCAGGATAGAATTCGTTTTAGGTCACAAAGCAAGTTTCAATAAAATCCAAAACATTGAACTAATGCAAAACATTTTCTCTTCTTACAATGCTATCAAAGTAGTCATAACTAACAGGAAGAGCAAGTGCAAAAATAAACACATCACTTACAGCAAAAATGTTGATTCAGAATGGTAATTAGCTTCCTTGATTGTGTAAACCTTCTCCTTTTAGCAGGCACTTTCATGGAAAGAGATACACAATTTTTTGAGTCCTCTACCCATAGGCCAAAAAAAAAAAAGAGAGAGAGAGAGACATCTTTCTACAGCTCTTGTTCAAAGGAGGAACACTTTCAGTTTTCCCCCACTGAATGAGATGTGGACTTTTGGTTTTTCATTTATGGCCTTTATTGTGTTGAGAAACTCCCCTTCTATTCCTTTTCTGTTGAGTGTTTTATCAGAAAGGGTGATTATTATGATTATGTTGATTATTATTATTAATTATAACGTTGATTATTATGATCCTGTAGTTCCTGGTTTTTTGTTTTAGTGATATGGTAGAGTACCTTGATTGTTTTTCTAATAGTAAACCATCATTGTATACCTGGTATTTTTTCATAGTTTTATACCTCACATACCTTAAGTGTATTTTTTAAATATATCGTTAGATTCTGTTAGCCAGAATTTTGCTGAGCATGTTTGACCGTGTTCATAAAGGATATAATGTTCTCATTTTCTGGCTTTGTGCTAGCTGTGCATGGTTTTTACATCAGGGTGACGATGGCATCATAAAATGACCTTGGGAGTGTCCCGACTGGATCTGTAATCTGGATCAATCTGATTCTGGCCTTTTTTCATGGTAAGTTTTTTAATGATCTGGTCTCTTTCTTCACTTGCTATGGGTCTACTGAGGTTCTCTGCATCAGGTTGTGTTCATTTGAGTACATGGAGAGAACCATTAGGCGGAAAGAATCCAAATGTGCAAAGACGAAGGGAAAGTCTCACTCTCCCTATGACGTGGCAGGATGCCAGATGAACATGCGAGTCCATTGGATTCCAGTACGCCAGTGAAGAGGGCTCAGAAAAAGAAATCAAGAAAATAAGAACAATGACAGTAGCTGTCCAAGAGACAAAATACTTACAAATAAGCCTAACCTGAGAAATGAGATACTTGTGCGAAAAAACAAGGATCCACATGTGACCTCTTCCCTGGGAGAGGGACAGCAGAGAAGGGGGGGAAGGGAGACTCCGGATAGGGCAAGATATGACAAAATAACGATGTATAAATTACCAAGGGCACATGAGGGAGGGGGGAAAGGGGAGGGAGGGGAAAAAAAAGAGGACCTGATGCAAGGGGCTTAAGTGGAGAGCAAATGCCTTGAGAATGATTGGGGCAGGGAATGTATGGATGTGCTTTATACAATTGATGTATGTATATGTATGGATGGTGATAAGAGTTGTATGAGTCCCTAATAAAGTGTAAAAAAAAATGACAGACGCTATTAGAAGAAACCAGACCAACATAAATGGAAGAATATTGCAGGTGCATGGACAAGAAGACCAAATATTATGAAAATGTCAATATTACTTAAAGCAATCTAGAAATACAGTGCAATTCTGATCTAGACCCCCAACTCCATTCTTCAAATAAATGGACAAATTAATAAATTTATATGGAGAGGGAAGCAATCCAGAATAAACAGATAACTTCTTAAGGAGAAGAACAAAATAGGAGACCTCTCTCTAACTGACCTCAAAACCTATTACATGGTCACAGTAGTCAAAAACGGCCTGGTACTAGTTCAATGATGGGTATATAGAACAATGGGGAAAAAAGGAAAAGAAAAAACTCAATGCCATAGAATCAATTCTAACCCTATAGGAAAGATTAGAACTCTGGCCATGGGTTTCCAAGGCTGTAAATATTTACAGGAGTGGAAAGCCTCATCTTTCTCCCATGGAGTGGCTGGTGGTTTTGAACTGCTGATGCTATGGTTAGCAACCCACAGACAACTGATCTTCCACAAAAGCCAAAATATCTTAATTGAGGAATTAATTAAACAAATGGTGCTGACAAATTTGGATCTCCATCTTCAGATGAATGAAACAGGACCCATCCCTCACCTCGTGGACAAAAAGGATCCCGAGATGAATCAAAGACCTAAATATAAACCCATTAATGATCCTCAATGAGGAACTGATAATGACAAAGACACACACTCTCCAGGGAGAAAGATTTCCCCACAGAACCCTCCATTAAAATGCTCATATAGAGGAAGAGTGAAGATGGCGTCCAGGTAGAATTGCCCACAGGTGATCGTGTTTTTAGAGCAGAAACTTGAGAGATAAGCATGGGAAGCAAGCTCGAGGAGAAAGCAAGAAGACCAGAGAAAGCAACGGGACAGAGTGTTCCAGAGGGACTTGGGGGGAGAAGGAGGCAGGGGAAGGGGGCAGTGAACAAACAACGCCATAGACAGGGGAACAACTAGGGAATTAAAATCAATGATGAAGAGGGCATAGAGATCCTGGGGGTTTTGGAGCAACAACAATCTAGCTGAGAGGAATTACTAAGAGGCAGAAATAGGACAAGCATGATGGTGGGACAGGAGGAAGGTAAAATGAAACAGAGGAAAGATCTAGGAAGCAAAGCCTACAGATAGGGGTATAAAGATAGGTGTGCACTTATGTAAATATATTACTTCATAAAAATAGAGGTATTGGCCCATGTACATATATTTATATGGCAATACATTGAGGAAGTTGACAAATTTTGGACCTCTGCTCAAGCTCCCCTCAACCCAGGAACACTTTGTTCTAAGAACCTAGCATTTGGTGATGATCACTGAAGACAAAATGGGTGCATTCACAAATGTGGTGAAGAAAGCTAATGGTCCCTGGTTATCAAAAGATAGAGTGTCTGGGATCTTAAAGACTTGAAGCTAAACAAGCAACCTTAAAGCAGAGAAGTCACAGGCCCACATGAAAGAAGCCTGTGCGATCATGAGGTGTCGATAGAAGCAGGTAACAGGCACCAGAAGACCCAAGACAAACAAACAGAAAACCATACTGTTGAGAACAAGGGAGCCGGAGCATAGTCCCCAAACCCTTCTGTAGACAATAGGACACCCCCTCACAGAAGGGTCGCAAGGAAGGGATGAATCAACCAGGGTGCAGTATAGCACACTGTTCCTCTGGTTCGTTGAAGCTCCCTCACGTTCCACTACCATGCCCCAAGTCCTGCCTTTCAGTTCTGGCTAGACCGGAGCATGTATACTGGGACAGATAAGAGCTCACGACACACAGAACCCAGGTCAGATGAACCCCTCAGGAACAGAAATAGGAGTAACGATACAAAAAGGGTAGGAGGAAGGTGGGAGGTAAAGGTGGAGGAAGGGGGAACCGATCACAATGATCAGCGTATAAACCCCCCTCCTCCAGCCCCCAGGGGGGCGAACAGCAGAAACGTGTCTGAAAGGAGACAGCAGTCCGTGTGAGATGTGCAAATAATAATCATCTATAATTTATCAAGGGTTTACAAGGGTGGGCGGCAGGGGAAGGAGGGAAAATGATGGTGGCAACATATATGCAGATATGCTTAATACGATTGAAGTCTGCATTGTTGTAAGATTTGTAGACATACGGTCAAACACAATGAAGGAAGTATGCACAGGAGAAGACAAAGCAGTTAACTGGGGCCTGCTAAAAAGAAGACATTTATGTGCAGCAAAAGAATTCATCAAAAGAGGGGAGCCCTCAGACTTGGAAAAAGGTATTCAGCAATGACACAATGGACAAGGGGCTAATCTCTAAAATCTAAAGCAAATCTATTTAAAAGTGATTAAAGGACATAAACAGACTATTCACCAAAAATGACATTTAAATGAACAACATATGGAAAGAAATGCTCATGACCATTAGCCATCTGGGAGATGCAAATCAAAACAGCAATGAGATATAATTTTACACAGACAATGACAGCGTGATTAAAAAACAAAACAAAACAAATGTGCTTGATACCGCTAATGTATGGATTGTTGTAAGAGCCGTAAGAGTCGCCAATAAAATGATTTAAAAATAAACACAAACAAAAAACCAAGAAATGCTGAAGAGGATGCAGAGTATAAGGATTCTCACACAGTGCTGATGGGTCTGTCAATATGTACCACCATTGTGGAACCAGGAATACCTCTATTGGGTATATTCCCTTAGGAGATAAGAGCCATAACATGAACAGACACATGCAGTCATGTTCATGGTAGCACTGTGCAAAATAGCAAGAAGTTGAAGTAGAAGAACGGATAAAGAAACTTGGTGAGATATTTAACGTTTATTGTGCCAACATGGCCAATAAACACATGTGTGATTAATTGAAGGACGGAGAGATAAATGGCTCAGCAGGCCTTGCCTTTCTTGTCTCTTCGTCTTTGATCATCGGACCAGTGTGTGGCTGCCTTGCTTGTTCTTTGCCTCAATTTGCAAGCTACACTACCTGTAGGACACCTAACCCGTGGACTGTGTCACTGTAATTATAGGTTCCTTTAAGACTTGCTACACCACACCATTGGAATGTACATCTCTTGAGCTGGGGACTGTCGGACCCTGCCATCTGGCTGACTGTTGGTGACCTGTCTTGCTTTTTGCTGCCTGTGCCTGGATAGCCCGAATTGATACAGAGGACTACATGGTGGCTCTCAAGACTTGAAGGACTGCCAGTGTCTCATAACTGTCTCACGGGAGTGAGTTGCACTGAGCCACTTGTACTGTTTTATAATTTAGTGAACTGTTTATTTCTTATGCTATATATCTATCTATATGTGTGTGTATATACATATATATATATAATTATTAGTGTTCTGGTTTTGTTTCTCTAGAGAACCCTAACACACTTGGGTACAGACACACAGTGGTATACTATGCATTGCTGAAAAACAAAGACGAAACCACAGAATACCTCATAATTTGAATGGACCCGGAGGACAGCATGCTGAGTGAAGTTAGTCAATCACAAAAAGACAGATACTGGATGAGCCCACTACTGCTGAAAACTAAGACAAAAACTTGCATACCAAAGGGCAGAGATAATGAAGGTTCCCAAGGAAAGGAGGAAGAGAGTGGGACAAAGAAGCAATGGACCAGGTTAACACGTCTTGGCTTGGGTGAGATAAGGGTGGAGGACCCTAAGAGGGAGAAGAGAAACTAGGGCCAAGGATGGAGTAGTTGAGGGGGGTGATGAGTGGCTTGAACTATTGAATGCAGAGTTGATGGTCTGAAAGGTAAAGCCTTCCTCACCTAATTACAATTTAAAATCATGTAAAAATAAGTGCATGGAAACTAAATAATACCTTGCTTAAAAAACACTGGATTATAGTATATATACTTTTTTTGAGAATGAAAACACAACCTTTGAGGCATAGCAAAAGAAAAACGTTTAGCTGTCAATTTACTGCTCAAAAGTTGAAAGCAAAAATTAGCCCGGCAATTCAAACAATAAAAATCAAGCACCAAAAGAAGGCAAGCCACCCACAGAAAGAAAATAATAAAGGTTAGACCGGAAATAAGTGAAACAAAAACAATAGAAAGAATCAATAAAGGCAGAAGTTGTTTCTTTGGAATAATTTTAAAAATCAGTAAGCCACTGACCAAATTGACCAAAGAAAAGCAGAGGAAGAAGGAAACAACCCAAATAAAAAAATGAGATGTATGACATTACAGTAGAATCAGTTGACATAAAACGGATTCTAAGAGAGTTCTATGAAAACTTACACACCGACTAATGTGAAAAGCTACAGGAAACAGACAAATGTCTAGAAAAACACTTCCTTCCTGAGCTAACAGAAACTGGGTTAGAAAATGGAAGAGACCCATAACAAAAAAGATGGAAGAGGTAATTTTTCAAAATTCCCTATAAAATGTCTTTGTCCAGATCACTTCATTGGAGAATTCTTGCAAACATTCAGAGAAAAGCTCACACCAATACTACTTAAACTATTTCAAAGCATAATTTAAAAAGTAATACTCTTAAACCCATCCTAAGAAGCTGGCATAACCATCATACCCAAGCCAAACAAAGATGCCACACATGAACCAAAAAGGGTAATTCCAGAGCAATATCACTCGTAAATAGAGGCAAAATGTCAAAAAAAAATTCTAGGCAATAAAATCCAATATATTATAAAGTTATATTTAATCATGAACAAGTAGGACTCATAGCAGGTATGCCAAGACGGTTCAGAACTACAACATCAATCAATATAATCCACCACATAAAACAAAAGAAGAAAACCACATGATTGTCTGAATCAAGGCACAATGGCATTTGATAAAATCCAACACTCACTCCTGATTTAAAAAACAAAAAACCTCTCTGCAGAAGAGGAACAGACCCTTGATAATTTATAAATTATCAAGGGCTCATGAGGGACAGGGTGGCAAGGATGGAGGGGCAAAAATGAGGAGCTGATGCCAAGGGCTCAAGCAGAAAGCAAATGTTTTGAGAATGATGATGGCAATAGATGTACAAATGTGCTTGACACAATGTATAGATGTGAAAAGAGATGTATGAGACCCCAATAAAATGATTTTTTAATTAAAAAAAAAGAAGAGGAACAAAAGAGAAAATGTTCAAAACCCAGAAAACACGGAATGCTGGTGAGGCTGTGGAGAGATGGGAGCTCTCAGACAATACGGCAGGACCGTAAAATGGCACAGCCACTGTGGGAAATGGTGCGGTGCTTCTAAATCTATAGAGACGGTAAGTGGAGGAATGGTTTCTTGGAGGTTTGGCAGGGAGGTTGAAGGAAATTGGGGAGATTATAACAAAGAGGACAAGAAAAATTAAAATGTTCTAAAATTGATGGTGGGGATGACTGCAATGTTTTGGGGTGTGATTTAACTAGAGAATATTGAATTGTATATGTAAATTCTAGGCCAATAAAACTGTTAAAACACAATTTAAAAAAATTTAGAGATACTGAAACTTATGTCCTTAGACCCTCTTCAAATCTGACACTAGTAGACTCATGCCTCCAAATTGCTTTTCAGCCAAAAGTAATGGACAAGTCGATACAGGGAACAGCAACATCTGTGAAGCGTGAACTTCTCAGAACAATCCACCATACAAGACCACCGGGACAGCATTTGCTTGAAAACAAAATTCAAAAGGGAGGAAGGGGCAGCCAGGATGGGCAAATAGAAACAAGGAACCCAGGACAGATATGGGGCAAAGGGGATACATTGAGGGGTGGCAAGCTCTGTCATACAAGAAATGCATATCAATGGCTCCAAAGGAAATTAGTGTGCTCTACAAACTTTCATCCAAAGCACAATAACATATCAAAAATAGGAGAAAGACTATTCTCTTCTGAGAAAAATCCATTTTCAAGAACAATAAGAGAAGATGCTCATGTCCTTGGAACCCAAAGTTGGGCTTGTTTTAATTAACCCTCAGATCACAATAATAGAACAACTCTGCCTGTTAAGTAAAAGAAGAGGGGAAGGACATTGATATTATTACGCTTTCCCTTGAGGCTGGTCATGTGCAGGATGCTGTACATGCGTTTATCGATAAAATGGAGAATGGAAACTGGTGCTACGAATGGTTTGAAGTGGACTGCTTGGCTGAAAGTTGCTAGTTCGAGACCACCCAGAGGCTCCAGGCAGGAAAAGACCTGGTGATGCACTTGGACAAAGATGGCAGCTACGAAACCACATGGAGAGGCTCTATGTGGGGTGACCGTGATTGGGGGCTGATTCAACAGCAGCCAATGAAAACAACCACAGAAAGCAACAAAGGGAGAGTTCGAGAACAAGAAAAGATGGCTTTGAATCACCAGGATGCAAAAATTTCTGATTGTACTTACAAACTGACCGAATTGCAAGATAAAATTTTAAAGAGAACCATCTTTCACATCCTGTGCTGGTATGTGAATATACATACCATTTCTAGTAGAACATCTAATGATCCTTAAAAATGTCTCATCAAGGAAGCCACAGTACATTTTTAAGATATAGAATTTTTTTTCTTTTGGGCCCCCCACCCCCCTTACCACCACCACCTCCACCACCACCACCACCACCAAAGTAACAAACCTTGACATGTAGACAAGGAAGTTCTAAATTTATAAAAAGCAAAACTGTTTTCAACTACGCTTTTCAAGGTAGTAGTCAAATGCATAAATCTATCTCACCTAAAAGAATTTCCTTTAGTGTAGTAGTACATTTTTAGAAAAAGTGATTATTAAACTCAGAGAAAATGAAATTACATTCAAATTAAATATTTTAAAAGAAAAAGAACTACTTTTCAATTCCCTACTCTAGCTTTCTAAGGTCCTCATGTACACTTTAATTATCAACTCTGTTTGACGTGTGTGTGTGTGTGTGTGTGTGTGTGTGTGTCTCATCACAGTAGCTTTTAGGAAGAACAAGCAAAGGAGATGCTCACTGCTGGCTCAGTTAGTTAAGAGATGAATGACAAGCAAGCAAATACTAAAACTCTAGTTTTCTTCATTGTAAAGGGAAATTATTGGATTGATTTGGGAAGCTGGAGGACCAAACTTGGAAAATAGGGAAGAAACAGAGCATAACAGTGATAGACAGCATGAGCCATAGGTGAGGCCACACCTGACTCTAGTGTACTAATTCTCAACCAAGAGGCTCCGAATAGGCCTTCTAGCCATCTCTCTGTTTTTCCTTTTTGTTTGTTTGTTTTATTTATTTTTAATCACTTTATTGGGGGCTCATATCACTCTTATCACAATCCATACATACATCAATTGTGTAAAGCACATTTGTACATTTGTTGCGCTCATCATTCTCAAAACATTTGCTCTCCACGTAAGCCCCTGGCATCAGCTCCTCATTTTCCCTCCTCCCTCATGAACCCTTGATAATTTATAAATTATTATCTCTGGTTTTTCTAAGACTTGCTAAAAATAAAACAGTCCAAGGAAAGAGTCCTTGCCCCCCGGACTGCTCTGGTAGAGCTAGGGAAGAGCTGGTCCATTAAATTCTACAGAAAGATTTCCATATATAGCGATGTCCCCAAGAAAGAATATATACTCAGAGAGGTGTCTTATTATTTACTGCTGTTGTAACAAAAATACCACGAGTGGCATAATAGAAATTTTATTATCTCACAATTCTAGAGGCTAAAAAATCCAAAGCAGGGTTACATCCAAGCCCCTCATTCCTTGTCAGTTGGTTTCTTGAGTTTCGCATAGTTTATGTCTTCCCCGATTTACATTTGCTTCTATGCTGAAGCTGCTCTCTTTCTATAACTCAGAAGTGACTAAGTTTGCTAATCACCATACACTGATAGAGCCTCACTAACTGTGTTAGTCTGGGTACATTAGAGAAACAAATCCATGGAAACTCATATGTATAAGAGGGAGTTTTATATAAAGGGTAAATGCTCATCAAGAAAATATCCCAACCCAGTGCTGCCCAAACCTACAAGCCCAACATTAGCCCATATGTCTGACACCAATCCACAAGATCCTCCTCCATCTCACAAAACACACACTATGATGCCGACTGCAGGAGGAAAGCCAAAGCAGTGGACATATAAGCATCTCAGTGCTGACGGGGGTCTCCACATGGCTGCTCCAGCACCCAGGTTGCATCGGGTAGGTTCATGTGACTTCTCCTTGGGGATGTCTTTCAGGAAGTGAGCCTTGCCAGCTGAAGCAGGGAACTGCTAAAGGCAGCTGCACCCTGATCCGACCATCACAAATCAAAAGACCCGAGAACTCAAAGGGTGAGACTCATCGAGCCATTTATCTCTCCGCTCTTCAATTAATCCCACATGTGTTTATCGGCCAGGTTGGCACAATAAACTTTAACTCTCTCACTAATAGAGCGAGAAATCCTATTCTGCATCAGAATCACATTCTTTCAAACAGAATTATATAAGCAGGAATAGGGGTTAGGATTCTGTGGTGAAGTGAAATCACTTGGGATGGCTCTTCTATCCATAATCTTCCTAACTCCCACCAAATGATCCGGTGGGAGATTGCAAATAAGCTCAAACTCTAACTTGAGGATTGGTCAGTTTGGACCATTCCTGTCGGTATAAGAGTGAGCCAGGTCAGAAGTAGGAATAGGAAATCCTAGGGTCACGAAGAAAGAAGAGGCACCCTTGAAGCCTGAGTGAGAATCGCTGATAGAAGTGGGGGAGGTAGCAGAGGCACCAGAGGCCACAGCACGGAGACCACAAGACAGCAGAGGAGCCTCGCAGAGACCAGCAGACAGAGCAGTGTGCTTCCCAGCCATGCAATGAGCAAAGCTGAGTGCTTGCTGGCAACAGGCTAGCCTGCAGAGTGAGGCACCTGTGGGGCATTTTCCAAGGCCAATGGAGATTTTTAAACACTTGCCCAAGCAGGTTAGAGGTCAAGGGAGGTTGAAGACCAGAGAGACATACCTGGCTAAGAAGTATGGCTAGGAAGAAGCACCGTGGTCTAAAGACCTGCTTCCTTACTATTTTGTAGCCCGTTCGTTTTGCTAACAAATTCCTAAAATCATGAATATTGTCTGTGAGATCTGTGGGGTCATGGCAACAGTTTATCAGACAAAGAAGAGAGGTCAATGCCATGGGAGGGACGGCTGGTGTCAGAATAGGACAAAAAAAGGGAAGAAGAGTGGCGGCATGTCTGGCCCCTGCCTCATAGGAATGGTCCTTGGGCAGTGGTGGCAGTGGGATCTACTTCCACCTTGTGTGGTTGGGGGTCGGGGAGATACAGACACAGCACCCCACCATTTGCTCAGAGTCCAGCACATATTAGAGGGTGAACACAACGGGATCTATAACCAGAGGGTAGCTTTGAGTGTCA